>NW_026294758.1:35439885-35832385 GCF_026119805.1 Tympanuchus pallidicinctus
TCTAGTGACAAATCTGAAACACGAATTTGTACCAGAGGCTATGAAGAATGTTTCTCCATACAGCCAGACCCAGAACAAACACTGAAACAGAGAAATGGCACCATTTATAATGCATTCAAAAGACTTCTCTCTTTGCAATATGTAGAACATTATCAGTCTGGTCCAAAAATTTCTGCCAATTACTTAGACAATGATTAAGAAAAGCTTGGATTATGTTATATGCTGTACCAACCTTCCCTTAGTCTGTTTCAGAAACACATTAAGAGAGTTACATCATACTCATTTTGACGGATTCTTATTCCTCTGCCTGTAGAATTCCTATTTCTGGCAGCCAGACTGCTGATCTTCCTGCCTATGCAAGGTGTTAGAATGGCCACCAGATTAGTTACAAATAGCTGGTAACAGAGAGCCTACCTTAACATCATCTTTTTCAGAAAACAATTTGCTCTTCCAGATATCATAATCAAGGCTGTCATGTCTAATCAAGTTCTTGATTGTGTTTGCATGTGCACAATTAATGAATGTACAGATGCTACAGATGCTATGGTATAGCAGAGAGCTTGGCTATGTAGTTGTTACACCAAAGCAGGAAATGGAAATGATAGGTACACTCACCTATATCCTGGGCTGATGTGAGAAACTCCAGTGGAGTGGATCTCTAGAAGAGACCCTTCCCTACTGGCAGTCAGCTCTTAAATAGGTCTAGGAGAGGTGGAGCCAGGCTACACCCCTTCTGGCAGCACAGGTGAATTGCCTTCACCTCTGCTCCCGTGGCTGACTCATTGCTTGCCTCGGGTGATCAGAGGTTCAGGCTGTGATTCAGCAGTTCCTATACAGCATGATTTTCTGCACTATAGCAGGGCAGAAGAAACTAATGATAGGTTTGGCACTGAATTTCATTGAGCATTTCATGTTCCTCTACCTCCACAAAGAAAACCCTAAAATACATGTTGTCATTTTATGTACTGACTTAACTATTTAGGAATCGCGTACTTCAGGGATGATTTCCTTTTTCACTTTGTGAAATAAATAATTAAATACTGACTGCTTATTAAATCATTTAAGTGAGGTCTTTAAAACTTTTTCTCATAGAATTATTCTTACAGAGCTAAGAAAGGTCTCTGAAGCAGAATTTGGAAGGCCAGGATTTACAAGGTGCATAGTGTTTGTATGAGCAGTAAAAAGACTTGTTAGTGATACTTCAAAGTCTTGAGATAGCGGCCAAAACACACTAACTTTCATAGGCATCAATTAAATAACATAACTGTATTTCATAGATGAAGCGACCAACAAGTAGGGAAAGAGAGCTAATTTACACAAGCTATATGTATCATTATGGCTGTGAATCCCTTTCTATACTGAACTGGTGTACAGGGAAGAAGAAGTGCTGCCATAACTTCCTTGAAAATCAGCAGATGAATAAATATAGCAGTCAATTTGAGGAATAACTTGCATGTTGTTCTCAAGAAATGGGATGAAAATATTTACAGAGAATATAGTGTAATGTTGGTAATAAAAGTCCCATAAAATGTTTAGGGTACTGATATTTTTTGCCTAAACCTAGGAATGAAAAACAGTAACTATGTAAACAAAAATCTGAAGAAAATTAATTACAAAATCTATAAGTCAGAATCTGCTTTAGATTATTCTTGTGAGATGTTGGTTTGGTTTAATGAATAGAAAATTGTATACCTGAGGTTAAAGACTTCTTTTACAGTTAGCATTTTGAGAACATATTTATTCAAAAAACAACACAAGTTAATGTTTTCCCTATGACTGCCTAATACACACTCTGATATCTTCTTGTCTCTATTCATGTTCCACTAAAGATTTAAAAAAAAAAAAAAAAAAAAAAAAAAAAAAGGCTTGGAAAGGTGATTTCCTTTTATTTGCTGCTTCTCAAAAATCAGAGCATGAAATGCAGTATTGATAATATATTAACATCTCTTGAAGTACTTCGACATTTTTTTTAGAGGCTCACGGAGTCCTAGGCAGCTAGAATATTCAAACAAACATACAGATATTCTGTTATCTCCTTTTTGCATGTGGAAGGAAACAATCCAAATGACTTCCATATTTTCCTGCAAACTTCTGTTGCACTGAATTAGGTGGAATTTTCATATGACTCATCATCTTCACATAACTCCACCATCACTTTACCCCACGTTATAAACTGCAGGTGACTGTGGTACCTTTTGATTTCTGAGTAGAGGTGATTATGGATAAACAAACCCTTTAAGGAATCAGAAGGTATTATGGAGTTTTAAAATCTAGTTGTTCAGTTGTTCCACGTGCAATAACTTATCTGCTGATACTTTAATGTTTGTATATCATTTCAATTCTTTTATACTAACTGGAAACATGAAATTTTGTCTTAATATGGACACAATGGACTGTAGACTAATTATTGATTATAGATTTATTAAATAGATTTTAAATTAATTGAAGACTAATAGATTATAGACTAATTGAAATCACCAATCAGTAAACATTTCTAATATGATATTTATAAAAACAGGATACTTCATACAAATATTTAGTTGCATAGGAGAAATTTGGATGAAATTTTGCATTGAGTTAAGTGAAATATAAAGATCCCATCACTTCATTGCATCAGGATTTAGATGCAATACTGGTACTAGGAGCCAGAACAGTAAATGAACAGCAGCAAGAGTTACTTGAACATCAAGTTAGGGCAACTATGAACACAAGGACATGCATAATCATATTGCTCTTCTTTGGTTTCATTAACAACTTACAAAAAAACACCATACAAAAAATAACAATCATCTCTGGATACTGTGATAGTTGGTAGTTAGAGGCAAAAAGCAATCATGTTTTTGTTGTTAATATTCCTAAAAATGTTTCTATTTCAGTGTATATCTGTTAAGTTGAAAGTAATGTCCTCAGCTTCTTCTTGGTATACTGCTGCTTACAGCTTCCAAAAGGCAGCAGGTGGGATGTGAGATTAGTAAATTTGCTAATTAAAATGAGAACAATTGCTTTCATAGGAAATGAGTTTTTTCCCCAAGAAATATTTTTTAACTCTTGTGCTTCTGAAAATTCATTGTTCTTTTAGACATGGTGTGCATTATTGTACATTATATGAGATCAGGCAAAAGTGGCAGTAAGAGATTGCTGAGAGTCAATATAATATTGAAAATACAAACCCACTGTACTCTTTTTTTATACTGCATATTTTGTAAGATTTGTTGCACTGAAAACATCAGGAACTTCTAATACTAAACTGAAAAAAAAAAACCAACAACCAAACACATGCACTCTAAATGCTGAATATACACTAAGACATCAGGTCATCTTTGCATTGCCTGCACATTGCCTGTGTCCTTTGCACTGCCAGCCCTGGGTGGTAAGCACACATTTCCCAAAGGTAAGATATGACACATGTGGAGTAAGAAGACATTAACCTGACTGGTAAACACCTAACACTGGTGAATTTTGAAGGGAAGAGTGGGAGGGGAAGTATAAATTTAGTCATAATTATGTCAATAGGTTGCTAACTAAAGCAAGATAATGGACATGACGTAGCAGTTTGGTATAATCTTGCGACTATTTCATGTATTGGAGTAACCTGCTGATATATAAATGAATGTTGGAATATGAATAGTGTTAATATAATCAGGAAAAGACAATGAAAATGGTTGGCTATTGATCTTGAAAGCAAGGGGATATCTGTGAACCAAGAGCTCTTGATTTTATGGAAATCCTAGCTCCCCAGTGAATAACTGTCAGGATTTTGTGGATTAGGACCCTTGGAGTACAAGTACAGGGAGGTGTAAAGTGGTGTCCATGAGTTTACAGTGGCATAAGACAGCTTCAGGTTGTACACCCACTGGTGTTTCCTGTCTACAGCTATCAATGTTATTCCTGTTTTCCCTCTGAGACACTTCCATCACCAGTCCTTGTTTAGAATCAAATGTATTACTGACTTTCAGATCACAGATAAAATTAGCCTCTCATCCGTACAAATGTTAGCTTTGTGCCTATGAACAAACTTATTTCACCTCCATCTTTCCACATAGCCTGAGTTGTTTCTTAATACACATGATTATGAGATGTCAGCAATCTGCCAAAAAGCTGAAGACTTGGCCAGGGTAACTTTGGTTAGCTAATTGGTCAGCATGTGTTTCCAATATGTATGCTATTGGCTTAATTAGGTTTAATTAACAAATGTTTATGTCTGGTGTAAGGGACAATGCCTATCTAGTGAAGGCTTATTTACAGGCACCATATGGCATTCTGGTGAACAATTGCCAGAATAACTGTAATGAAACATTTAGAAGATTCAGTTCTGAAAAAGTCTTTTTAAATATTAAAAAACATAAAAATGTTATTCAGATGTAGGCATAGCCTGGAAGGTGCCTTTTGGTGCATTTCTTTGGAAATGAGCCTTATGTTTCTCTCATCATCTGTGACCTATAGGGATGGGATGCAGGAAGAAACTTTGTTAGTATTAAAATAAAATAAAAAAAAAAAAAAAAAAAAAAAAAGCTTCCAAAACAAGATAAGTGCCAGAAATTGTAGCTAATATAAATATTTTTAATAGTTAAAAATTCTTCTCTATATCTTAAAAAATAAAAAAAAAACAAACAGATGTTTTAGACTTTAAGTGATGAACCAAACAAGTAAGAAATTCATTCAAATGACATTGAATTTTAGTGTTAACTTTAATTAACTTGTAGAGTAGGTCACAATTAGAAACCTATACTGCTTGTGGACTCTACAAAGCCACACATACTAATTTTTAACTAATTTTAGTTAAAAAGATTTGAATCTAGGATGTGTTTAAGAAAAAAATCACACATAATAAGAAGTGCTGGTCTGAGCAAATACTTATTTTGTAATATAACGTTTTTAATGGGATTGACTGGTAAAGAACCAAATTCAGAACAGCTTGCCATTGAAATTTATCTTCTGATCCAGTGTAAATGCTGACTACATTTCTGTTTGGACTACAGCAAAACTTGATGGCAGTTTAACTGTCTCAGAATAAAAATATTGCTTATTTTATGGATTTATCTTGAATTTTGCTGGAAACAATGAGTGTTAGTCTTCATCAAAGTTCTCTTTATTACATCTTTGAATTCTTGCTCTGAGGCCAGTGTTTGCAAAACAGTAATGGAAAAAGTGTCACGCCAGTTCTGACACCCCTGTAGCATAAGGTGGCATGCAAGCAGAATTCATAGGCTTGAACAGAAATTTCCAAGAGCTATTCTTCCTTCTGCCTTAGTCTTCCCATTGTCAGCCATGTCTCTGACAATGTTTCATGTCATGACCTTCCCTACACAGAGAGATACATCTCCTGTCCACAGGCAGCTCCTGCAGCTCCTCTCTTCCTGAAGCACATAGTTAGCCTTTGAGGCTCCCAGGAAGAGCAAGGTTGTTGCATGCAGCCCACAAAAACAGAATCCTTGTCCACCCTTGTACTATGCAGTTAATATGACTTGCTCCTCTTTTCACAAAATTCTACGAGTTTTATTTTGGCCATAGGTTAGACAAGGGGCCAACGACTCTTCACCTTAAATACCACAACCTGTCTGCAAGTCTATGCTGGTAGTTCTGCACCTCAGAAGAAGGTATCCATGAGCCAGCAGTATGCCTTTCCAGGAAAAAAGGCCAAGGAATAGTATCCTGGGCTGCATTAGGAAGAGTGCTGCTAGCAGGGCTAGAGAGGGGATCTTCTCCCTTTGCTCTGCTCTGGGGAGTTCATATCCAGAGTACTGAGTCCAGTGCTGGGATATCCAGTACAAGAGAGACATGGAGCTCCTGGAGAAATGCCACCAGAAGGCTTGAAGATGGTTAGGCACCTGGAGAATTCTCCTACGAGAAAAGGCCTGTTTAGCCTCTAAGAAGAGAAGACAGAGAGAGAAGGTCTTATAAATTTATACTAATACCTCCAGGGAGGGTGTTAAAAATTTGGGACTGGACTTTTTTCAGTGGTGCCCAAGAGCAGAATAAGAGGAATACAGGAAGTTCCATCTGAATATGATGAAAAAAATTCCTTACCACAAGGGTGACAGTGCATTTGCACAGGTTACCCAGAGAGGCTGCTTGGATGCAGTGCATCTACATCCTGCTCTGAAGGTCATTGTTTGAACATGTAGTTAGACTACACGAGCTCCAGTGGTCTCTTTCATCTTCAAACATTTTGTGTATATATAGCTCTGAGCTGATTTGTAAGTGTTTTACAGTAAATTTGACCACTTCTTTCAAATAAAAAGAAAGCACGTTCTCACAGTGGTTTGAAATACTGTAGATAAACATTTTACAATAAGAAATATTCATGGCTTATGTCATGCTGCTTGTGCTTGAATACTGTTATTAGTTCTAATTTGAATGTAATTTAACACAATGATGTTAAATGAGACTGTATCTTTAGATTTTAGTATTGATTCACTCTCCTTTACTTAGTTTTTGTGTGTTTGTCCCCTTTAGTAATTCTTTCAGAGCTGCTCTCTGAAATTGCTTCATAACTATAGAATTTTGTGGTTCACCTTGCCTACAAGTAAGAGAAGAATCTTAAAGAAACTCTTAAATGGAAAAATCTTTACCCTTCTTTGAGTCACTGCCATTTTACACACAAAGAAATACAGGCATAGTAAACATTTGTTGGATGTTAAGAAAGTAGGAATTTTAAGAGGTATTTTTTGGTTGTAGGGTGAAGAAGGATCATTACTGATGTTTTACCAGCTTAGTAGTAAGATTCTCTTCCCTTCTGTACATATACTGTCACTCACTGTCTTTTCCTCTCAGACAAATGTTACTATTCCTATCATACTATGTATGATTTTAAATGCTGAGGAGTCTCCCCAGAGCCTTTTCTTATCCAGAAGATATACAGATATCTTGTCAGAACTTGAGCTGTTATTCTTTCCTGAAAGAATTGGTGACATTTTTTCCATAAGAAAGTGGGTGGTGACAAAATTGGAGGACTGTGTATCCAGTGAAATGTTTTGTCCTCTGTTCAAAATTCCTTTTACTTACGGAAATTTTTTTTTTTTTTTTTTCAAATCTAATATCTGCCAGGAATTCAGTTCCAGGTGTCCAGGTGTCCAGGAATTCCAGTTCCAGATTTCTGCCTCAGAGCAGTATTTCTGTTTACCACTCCTCTTCTGAACATGTCAGGCCACAAGGCAAGCACTGGTGCTGACATGACCCTGATATACTGACATACAAACAGAAAGAAAAAAAAAAAGTGATGTTCAGTCTCCCGCTCATTACTATATACCCTTACAGAGATACTATTCAGAAGTGTTAACTGCTGAAAAAGGGTGTTTGGTCTGTATGTCTTGTATCTTGACTTCATCATCACATTTTCTCTAATACAAAGAGACTCTCAGAGGTTGTTTTAAACCTTGGAGAAACAGAATTGTTACAAGAAGACAGAGCAGCAAGGTCTTGGACTGACATGAATGATGGTCTACTCAGATGTGATATCAATAAAAGGGAAAAAGAACTTGCTTACCTCAGGAAGGTCCATACAGTCCCTGGACAGGTGGAGATACTCAGATGATCTCAGTCATCATATCCAGTGACAACCCAGTCATCATGTAGTTATATGAGATTTTGTTTACCTGCTACAGATGAAAACATCTACCAGAAGAGGTAAAATATAAAGTCTAATTTCAAATTTTGAAATTCCAACGCAGGAAGTGTGTTGTATTTTACTGTGATACACTGTCGTGCCTATCAAAGAGGAATCCCAAACCTTGCACGGAGTCACTACAGTAAGGAGATATCAATGATTTCTGTGTAAGGCGCAGATACACAAACATATGAACATAGAATTTGAAGGAAAAAAAGGCTATCAAACAGGTAAGAATCTTTTCCTTTTTTTTCCTTTTTTTCCTTTTATTTTTTTTTTTTCTTTTTTCTTTTTTTGTCTTTTTTTTTTTTTTTTTTTTTTTTTTTCCAGCTTTAAGTTACTACAGTTTTCAGAAAACAAGAGAAGAATACCATGGTCCAAGATGCCTAATGTACTGCCTAAGACACATTCACAATATGTATGAATTAAAATATGAATTTTACCAATACAAATTAGCATGGGCAACTGCAAATCCATGAAAAAAAGGATAAGTTTAATGTAGTGGAAATGTTAAATGTGAAATTATAGTGATTATCTTAGGATCATAGAATCATAGAATGTTTGAGATTGGACGAGAACTTAAAGATCATCCAGTTCTAGCCCTCTGCTATGGGCAGAATTACCATCCACCAGATCAAGCTGCCTATGGCCCATCCAACATGGCCTTGATCACCTCCAGGGATAGGGAATCCAGACCTTGTCTGGGCAGCCTGTGCCAGTGCCTTACCACATACTGAGTAAAGAATTTCCCCCTAAGGTCTAATGTAAATTTTTCTTCTTTTTGTTTAAAGACATTTCCCCTTTTCTTGTAATTATCATACCAAGTAAAAAGTTATTCTTTGTGTTTGTAAGCTTCTTTCAAGTACTGGAAGGCTGCGAAGAAGTCTCCCTGGAGTCTTCTCATCTTCAGGCTGAACACGAGTAACTCCCTTAGCTCATCTTCATAGGAGAGATGCTCCAGCCCTCTGATCATCTTTGTGGCTTCCTCTGGACCTGTTTCAACTGTTCCACATATTTCTCTACTGGAACACTAGGCGTAGGTGCAGTACTCCAAGTGGGGCCTCATGAGGGTGGAGTAGAGTGAGGCAATCACCTTCCTCACTCTGCTGGACAGCTCTTCTTTTGATGCAGCTCAGGATACTGTTGGCCTTCTGAGCATGGAACATACAGTTTTGCTTATGTCCAGATTTTATTTAGTTCACAGAACCCAGAAGTCCTTCCCCAGAGGGCTGCTCTCAGTGAGTTTTTCTCCCAATCTGCACTCATACGTGGAAAACTGCCACAACCAAAATGCAACATCTTGTAGTTGGCCTTATGGAACCTCATTAGGTTCTTGAGATCCCACTTCTCAAGCCTATCTAGGTCCCTCTGGATGGCATCCCTTCCTTTTGTCATATCAAATGCTCCATTCAGCCTAGTGTTGTCCTCAAACTTGCTGAGGGTGCACTCGATCCCACTACCTATCTATGTCATTGATAAAGAGGTTAAAGAATACCAATCCCTAAATGGACCTCTGGAAGATTCCATTTGTCACTGTCCTCCTCCTGGACACAGAATAGCTGAAAACAATATTCTGGCTATAACTATCCAACCAATTGTTTGTTCATGAAATATTTCACTCTGCAAATCCATTTCTCTCTGATTTAGAGATAAAAATGTGATGTGGGATCATGTCAAAGGCCTTCCACATCTACATCCAGGTAGATGGCATCTATTGGCCTTTCTTTGTCCACTATGCTGTCACTCTACCACAAAATACCACTAGATTGGTGAGGCATGGTTTGTCCTTCATAAAAGCTGTCTCAGATCACCTCCTCACCCTGCGTGTGCCTTAATGTCTCTTTTCAGGAGGATTTGTTCCATGACCTTTCCAGGCACAGATGCCAGGCTCACTGTTCTTCTGTTCTCCCTTTCTGAAAAATGAGACTAGTGTTTATCTTTTCATCTGCATCTTCACCTGACAGCCATGATTTTTCACATATGGTAGAGTGTGACTTGGCAACCAGCTAGTTTCCTCCAGACACTCAGATGCACATCATCCAGAACAAAAGACCTGTACACTTGCAATATCATTAGATGATCTTATACCTGTTTTTCTCTTATAGTGGGAAGGATTTTGCTTCTCTAACCACCTCACAGAAGTTAAGGGATGTGATTGGCTCAGGAATCTTGTTTGCCAGTGAAGGAGTCAGTGAACATGCCTCAGCCTTCTCCATATACATTGTTTCCAGTTCTCTCTCCTCATTTGACAGTGAGCTACACTCTCCTCAGTCTATTTCTTCTAATCAGTGTATCTACAGAATCCCGTGTTATTTTTCACATCTCTTTCCAAGTTCAGTTCCGTCTGTGCTTTGGCTTCCCTGATTTCATCTCTGCAAGTCCAGAAATCATCTCAGCATTCTTCCCAGGCCACCAATTCCTGGCTTCCACTGCCTGCAAATTTCCTTCATAGACCTCAGTTTGACCAGCATGTCATTGCTCAGACATGCCATTTTCCTCTGTCTTTTGCTTATTTTTTTGTACTGGATAACAGAGGTGATGTTCCTGAAAAGTATCCTTCAAGAATTTCTGGCTCCTATCCTATGTTACTTAAGATAGCTTCCCAGGAGATTTCTTTCAGTAATGTTTTAAATGAATGAAATTCAGGATTCTGACTTTGGTCTTTGCCAAGCCCGTAGTTCTTGATATCACAAACCCAACCAGCGCATGATCACTACATCCCAGGCTACTTCCAGTCTTAACCACTTTAAGCTCATCTGTACTAATGAGCACCAGGTCCAACAATGCCTCTCTTCTGGTCTTCTAATATAAGGAAAAGAAAGTTTACAGAATCAGAGAATCAGAGAATGGTTTGGATTGGAAGGAACGCTTAAGATTATCTGGTTTCAATCCCCCTGCTTTAGACAGGGACACCTCCTCCTAGACGAGGTTGCTCAAAGCCCCATCCAGCTTGGCCTTGAATTCTTCCAGGGAAGGAGTATCCACAACCTCGCTGGGCAACATGTTCCAGAGTCTTAGCATCCTCACAGTAAAGAATTTCTTCCTAATATCTAGTGTAAATCTACGTTCTTCCTGTTTCAAGTAATTTCCCCCTTGTTCTGTCACTATATGCCCTTATAAAATGTTCCACCCCAGCTTTTCTTGAGGCTCCATTCAGGTACTGAAAGGGCACAGTAAGGTCCCTCCATAGCTTTCTCTTCTCCATACTAGAGAGCCCCCAGATCCCTCAGTCTGTCCTCATAAGGCAGGTACTCCAACCCTCTGATCATCGTGGCCCTCCTCTGGACCTGCTCCAACAGCTTGATGCCCTTTTCGTATTGGAGGTCCCAGAGCTGGATGCAGTACTCCAGGTGGAGTCTCAAGAGAGCAGAGTAGAGGGGCAAAATCACTTCCCTCAATCTGCTGGCCACTCTTCTCTTGATGTAACCCAATATACGGTTGGCCTTCTGGGCTTCAAGTGCACACTGCTGGCTCGTGTTGAGCCTTTCATCAACCAACACCCCCAAATCCTTCTTCTCAGGACTGCCATCCTCAGCCCAACCTGTATCTGCACTTGAGATTGTCCTGACCCAGGTGCAGGACCTTGAACTTGGGTATCCCGAGTATACACCAGGAGTTTCCTCAATTGTTAACAGACAGCTACTTTTTCTTTCCAGAAGACATCTGCGTGATTAAAATCCCCCACCAAATAACTACCTGCAAGCATAACGCTTCTTGTAGTTGAAACAAGAAGGCCTCACTCGTAGGCTCTTACTATCTCCAAACAGAAACCAGAAATTAATTGCAACATTTACAAGAAAAATATTTAAAATAATAGATATTAGGAAAAAATAATAATAATAATAGAAAAGATTTAAGGTAACTACAAGAATTGTAATAACTTTTAAAATTACTAAATTTGTGTTTTAAATTATACAATCTACCATTCTCAAAAACTGACTCCTAGACAGGCTAAGTTGTGGACCCAGGTGAATCTCATGAGGTTGAACAAATCTAAGTGTAAAGGTCAGGCACTTGGGTCATGGCAATCCCCACCATCAGTACAAGCTAGGGGATCTAAGGATAGTGCACAGCCCTGCCAGAAATATACTGGGGGTTCTGGTGGATGGCAAGCTGGATATGAGTTAGCAATGTGCCCTTGCAGCCACAAAAGACAACCATATCCTGGGCTGCATCAAAAGAAGCCTGGTCAGCAGATCTAGTGAGATGATCCTGCCCCTCTACACTGGATATAAGAATTTATTTATTTATTTATTTATTTATTTTAAGATAAAGGAAGTGAAACACAGGAACTTTTTACCCAGAGAGGTGGTGGGTCTTCCTAGAGACATTGAAGGTAAGGCTCAGAGCAAGCTGATCTTGTTGTAAGTGTCCCTGTTCAATGCAGGGGAGTTGGACCAGATGGCCTATAAAGGTTCCTTCTAACACAAAAGATTCTATAATTCTATGACTTTATTTTTTTTTTAAGTAAATTGAATTTGCTTCTAGGATCGGTCAAATCTCTATTGTAATATAGCATAATGAAGTTCCATGCCATAAAAAAGAGCTAAAAGATGCATGTGGGCATTTTCTTTTTAAATAATGGATACAGAATTTTCAAGGCAGACAAGTTAAATCTTTTGATTTACGTAAGGATGTTTTTAGAATGTGGTGCATGCGGAAGCAGGAAACTTCTGTGATCCAAGCAGTCCCTTTCAGTCTGATTCACCTTCCAATCTGCCTTCTTCTTAACACCAGCACAAGCCACTGCTCTCCCATCCACTCCTCCTCTCTGTTCCACTCTCCTAAATCTCTGAAAATTAATGTGTGTGTTTTTTTTCTTTTACAATGGGAGTCAGACTTTAGGGAAATGTCATTAGCCACTTGCTTTTATACAATAAAGAATATGAAAATACACGCGCACACACACACACACACATATATATATATACTTTTTTTTTTTCAGAAGAAAAATATAACATGGATAATCAATATAAATCAGTAAGTATTAATGTTAAAAAAAGGTTTGGAGCAGTAAAGAAGTTAATTCACTTTCTATAATGGTAGAATATTTTAAAAACAGTGTTTACTCACAGAAATGGGTTACTGGAAATGAGAGACAGGTAATTGTTTCTTTCAGTGAATGTAAATGTGAATTACCACTTTGTTTTCCAAACAGCTTGACATGCTCCCTAAAAGCTGAACAATGCATAAGGTGAAGTACAAGAGTGGAAAGGTAAAAAAAAACGTTGGTTTGTTTATGTAAGACTTACTGGTGAAGACAAAGGTATAATAGAGCCATATGTTGGCATCAGGCATGAACGGCTCAGGAACGTTAGTCTTGTAAACAAGGGAAAATAAGAGGATTAACAAGATAAATTATACCTTAGTTATCTCTACCTGAAAGTCTGGAATAAAATATTCTATTTAAACAGCAAGTTAAATGCTCCACAAACAATGATAAAATGTGATAGTCTAGCTAATGAAACAGATTCTTACATCTAAGGTACTGATTAAACAAGAATGGAGTAAGTGCTGCCATTTTTTCAGTGGCACATATGTGTCTGGTTGCCTACTGAGGGGCATCTCTCTGTTGAGTGAAAATCAATCACTTTCCTCATCCTAATCAAGAATTTTCAGGCATTAAACCTAATAAGAATTCTTGTGCAACTTGAAATTATTGTAATATGATTTATCAATTGTTAAAGTCATCTGAACCAGGTTATCATAAAATTTTATTTTCTTTCCTATCAGTCACTTTGGATGTGGAATGTATGCACATTAGTCCTCAGTACAAGCTATTGAAGTTTAAACTTTTTTTTTTTTTAACCTAAATATTTTATCCCTTATGCTTGAAAACTACATAACACATACTGCATCTTCTGTAACTTATTTAGGGCCTGACTTCTCATCATTTAGTTAATACAGTATTTTGTCATTAACTATGACAGGCAAGGGACTAATCCATAGATGAAAATAAATGGATTTTCTTGGCATGGAATGAATATTGTTTCAAAGCAATCAAGATTGAAAAGAACATACTTTTCTTCTCCCTTTTTTCTCTTCCAGTGTTTTAGGAAGTATTTTGTTGAGTATTTTGACAACAAGCAAACAAACAAACAAAAACCAACAACCAACCAAAAAAACAAACAAACATACCAAAAACTCATGTAACATACTTGTGGTGTTTTTTTTTTTCCAAGGGAAAAGTTGCATAGATCATGAAATCCTAGCCACAAAATGGAAATTCTGTTTTTCACTTAGCTGCAACTACTGTTTAACATTTTGCCCCACCCAGCAGCAACCCTGGGCTACCTGTTTGCCAGGTATTCATTCAGCCTTGCAGCAGAGTCAACATGTTCTGACACAGTTGTTTGATTTTGAAGAATGAGCATATTGAGATGAAATACAGTTTCACTGGAAATTTTTTAGGGAGCTTTAATGAAGGCAGTTCTAATCTCACAGATCTACCACAAGAAACCAAGGCTATTTTTCTGGAGGTCATGCTCCTGAGTACTGGCTCTGTGGCTTCATCCTGCTCCCAGATTTTCCACAGAGGAGTAAGCAGTTTCAGTGTTGCTTTTCATTCTGATGTTGGACCAGGACTTTTCATGTCTCATGCTACTTTCTGAGGCCTGCCCATAAGGTCTGTCTCTGGGACTAGCCTACCTCTCTGTGTGAAACCTCCTGAGGCTCTGTACAGGAGTGTTTCAGTCTAACAAGCAAGGCCTACAGAAGTGGGAATCATGTTTTTCACATTGCCCAGTCAGTAGTGAACAACTGTCCTATTTTAGGAAGAATCTTCTTCTGCATAGCCATCTTTGTTAATAGTCTCTGTCTTGAAATTCTAACAGGGTTCTCAGAGGGACCCAATAGATGGAAGCATGTTACCCAGCTTCCTGCAGATCTGGATCAGCATAAGTAAGATTCTTTGTAGAACTGTATAAATACTGTATAATTGTTATCAAGAAACACAGATATTACATTGCAAGATACTAAAACAGGAAATCTTTTATTTCAATAAATTTGAATACATCTGCATTTTTATAACAAACTGTTACACTGCTTAAAAAAAGTATCCAAATAGTTGATTACTAAGACCAGAAAGTAAAATTTAAATAGTAGCGATAATACGTCAGAAAGAACAGTCAAGGTCATTGGGTACTTCATGCTGTGACCGTTTACTGATCGATCTACTAATTCCAGCTGAGAGTGCTGCGCAAAATGTAGGTCTCAGTCCTGAGGAAATATCATCCATGATTGACAGAGAAGAATTTTTTCCCATTAGAAAGAGTCAGGTTTCCTGATAAGCACTTTGCTTTCCCTCACTATGCTGGATTTCAGAAGTGAGACTCTAAATGAAGAAGAACACCTGGTAGAGGTTTTAAACAGTTTCATGGTAGATAGAAAATTGTAGAACTGAAAAATAATTGAGTTTGACATCTACCACATAACAGTAACTCACAATCACTGGAATTCTTTTTTACTTAAGCAAAACTTATCAATTCACACAGAGTTTCATTCACAGGCTTGAGAATCCTGAGATAACACATGTAAAAAAGATAATATGAAAAAAAATATTCTGGAAGTTCCCTTTGTTAAATAATAGATGACCTGAATATCAGTATAAAGAGAATTATACATTAAATGAGTTTTAATATTTTAAGTGTATAAGCATATGGGAATGACTGTGACTTGCTGTTTGTGAAAAAATTCAATATATATCTTATTTAAAAGTTAGATCTATTTTTTTTGTACTTTCCATAATTTTTATTAAATAAGTATTCCTAAAAGACAGCTTTTAAATATGAACAAACTGAATTTTGAATTCTCTATAGAAAAGTCTGCTTATATTCTCAAACTTACTGTGAACTCCTGCAAAAGACTATTTTAAAGCTCTTTTTGCCCAAACTGTTAACCTTGATGACTGGGTTTCTTCCTTCTTTTGTTGGCTTTTTTATAGGAAGGGAAGGGAAGGGAAAGTGGAAGGGAAGAGAGAAGGAAGGGAGAAGGATGGGAAAGGGGGGGAACAGAGGGGAAGGGAAGGGAAGGGAAGGGAAGGGAAGGGAAGGGAAGGGAAGGGAAGGGAAGGGAAGGGAAGGGAAGGGAAGGGAAGGGAAGGGAAGGGAAGGGAAGGGAAGGGAAGGGAAGGGAAGGGAAGGGAAGGGAAGGGAAGGGAAGGGAAGGGAAGGGAAGGGAAGGGAAGGGAAGGGAAGGGAAGGGAAGGGAAGGGAAGGGAAGGGAAGGGAAGGGAAGGGAAGGGAAGGGAAGGGAGAAGGGTGGGTAAGGGGGGAAAGAGGGGAAAAGGAGGGGGACAGGGGAAGGAGGGGAAGGAAAGGAAAGATGTTTTTACATCTGAATTTGCCTTTAGTAAGATTAGATCTTTTGCTGAGAAAAGAGCAATACAATTTGTCATATTTTTAATAAAACTTTTTTAAAAAGTAACAAGTGTTCCTGTGTAATAATATTTCAAAAATTTATGTCATATAAGAAATGGTTAAGGTCCTTTGTGCTATCTTAACATTTATCTATGTTGAATCTACTTTTTGAAGTGGTTTGTTTTTTTTCTTCCTAAGGTTTTAGACTGTTAATTACAAAAATATCTGAAGGAGACTTTTTTTTCCCTTAGCCTATCAACAGATACAGTTTCATTTAAATATATTCTAAAAGTACTGATTTTGTGGCAAAAGCTACAGTAGTATGTCTGTTTTTATGGAAAGAGACATTAAAAAATAGATGATCTAATGAAAGTGGTGTTCCTTCAGGCAGGCTGTTTGCATTTATCAACATGAGTCCCATGCCTCCCATGTGTTTTAACACTTTCTCAGTTGCCACTTGCAGTTTGTTGTTAATGGAAAGTATAAAATGGTGAAACCAGAAGACAACTGAATTCCTTGGCGTCTAATGGCAACATTTTAAACATCTATATTCATTTTGAATAGTATTTTGAAGAGGGATGGGAAAAAATATGAGGTCTTTGTCTTGATTTTCCACTAATGACCACATGAATTCAAATTTTAACTCATGTGAGTCAGGTCATCTTTTGCCATAGCTTCAGATTCATTGAAAACCATACCTATGAACTAATCAGTTGTAGCCTCGTGATGTTCATGAGATACATATTTCACAAACTGCTTGATCATATGTGTATGTGTCTGTGTCTGTGTGCCCATTACCACTTTATATGAGGACTACTCCAAAAGTAATGTTTCCTATTTTATTGTACTGGTCCATGACATCAGAGGTGGTATGGCAGTAAAAATTGAACCTTCCCACCAATGTTCCATTACATTTTGCTGCCACGTGACTGATGGCAGACAGGGAGAATGGTGTTGCATATAAAAATGAAGATGTGGAATTCAGTATCTCCATGCAGAAAAAACAGAACCCACTGACATTCACTGATGCCTGCTGAACATTTATGAACACCAAACACTGGTTGTGAGTGCAGTGCAGTGGTGGGTGGTGCAATTCAGCTCTGGTAACAGTAATATGTAAGATAAGCCATGTTCTAGATGGCTATGCATAACTGTCACATCATGCAATAAAGAGCACCTCATTTAATCAGCTCATTTATGCAAATTGGCTAATGGTGGTGACTGTCGAAAAGGAGTCATGTTTAGGTGGTTTTTTTTAGCTTAATGCTCTATTAAATAGCGTTATTTTCTTCATATCTGTTGTACTTTCCATGGAAATAAATAGGAGACATTATTTTTGGAGCAACATATGTACGTATATATCTACGTATAAAATAACTTCTTGATGTTTAGTACCAAAACAATCAAGAAACAAGCCTCATGCTCTCTGAATAGTTACTATCTGAATTGTCTCTTCCTTTGCTTTTACAGGTGATTTACTTCAGTTTCAACTTCTTACAATGATGTAACAACACATTGAAACACTGCCAAAGTACTCAATTGACTGATGAGAAGATACCTAATTCCATAATTGTATTTCTTTTAGAAGTTAAAAATTCCATGGCATTAAAAATAATAATAATAATTAAATCTAAGCAAAAGTGATAGAAAGGTGCATTTTTTGGATTCATACAGAAGCTGATATTTTCATATACTGTATTCTATTCTATTGTATTGTATCACAACACTTAATGCAAGTAAGCAACAAGTCTCAGATGTGCTTATCAGGCAGCAAAATAGTGAAAGACTTTACAGTGAGAAAGATTGGACAGGAGGGACAAATATTCCCTACTGCAAAATTCAGTTTGTTTAAGAAAAAATTTATTCTTGACAGTTTGGATAAGATGGACGATTGTGGGTAGATTATTTTTCTTTTCACAGAATCACAGTCATTGGGGTTGGAATAGACCTATGGAGACCATCTTGTTCAACTCATCTGCTACAGCAGATTTCCTACAGGAAAGAATCCAGGTGCATCTTGAATATCTCCAGAAAACAGGATTCCAGAACCTCTCTGGGCAGCCCCTTCCCATGATCTCTCACTCTCAAAGTAAAGGTTTTTCTTATGTTCATGTGGAACTTCCTGTATTCCAGTCTGTGCAACTTAGTGTTCATTCAGTTGCTGGGTACTGCTGACAAGAGCCTGGCACCATTCATTTGGCATTTGTCCTCTAGATATTTATAAATATCCCTGATAAGATCCCCACACAGACTTTTCTGTGCTGAACAGTCCCTGATCTCTCAGCCTTACCTCACAAGAGAGACACTCCAAGCCCCTTATCATTTTTTCAGCCCTCTGTTGGACTCTTCCCAGTATTTCCCTGTCTTTCTTGAACTGAAGAGCCCAGAATGTCCACATTACATATCCCAAGCAGAAAAACTCACAGTATATCTTAGGATGTTCAGACTATTTTACTAGAGTTGTCAGGCACCTGGGATGAAATTCTACTCCAGATGAGTCAATGGGACCAACCAAATATGTGAGACATGACACTTACACAGTGAGGAAGCCCACATTACATATGCATGTCATGCTTTGATAGCAGTTCTCATACTGTATGAGCCAGGGGTCAGCCTGGTTTGTGATATTAAATAACGTATGGTAATGTGTGGGGCAGGGATAGGGAGACTGGTGTTACAGCTGTGTTTACATCTGGCAGCCTGCATTCAAAGCAAATCTCTGGAAGGCAACTATCTCTGTGCTGCCACCCCTCTTGCTTGTATGACCTGCTCTGCTCACGTAGCCTTTTGTGAGGTGTCTTATGGCTTGGGACAGAAGTAAGTTGGGAAATTCAGTTCTTGTTCCTATTGTTTTCAAACACAGGGACAAAATGTGCCAGGCTTTGTTCAGTGGTTTGCTTGTGGGAGCTTTGTTCAACTGAGGATTCAGAATTTGCCTTGTGGTTTGGCTGGCTAGCAGGGAGACAACCAACCAGTATTCAAAAATTATTTAAAAACATGTGTGACCTTGTCTGCACCATCTGGCCAGTTCAGTAGGAGCCCTGTGTGAACCACTTAAAGAGAGCTGTTTAGAAGATGGCCTTTTCTCTCACTACAGATCTTATCTCAGCCTATGACAGACCTTACGTTGAACAGCAATCTGTGATTACTTTTTTTTTCTCCCCACACTAATTTACTTTTTAAATGGAATTGACAATATATGAAAAGAAATTGTTGAATTCTCTAGTTCAAATCAGAGTATACGATTTAAAAACAAATAGACAGAAATCTACTAATTTAAATGGAAAATTGCAATAGACTTTCAGGCATCTGTCTGCATAAGGATGTATAAAAATTTACAAGAAACACAGGAAGAATTAAGATCATAAGGAAAGGACGTAAATAAAAACAAAATGGTTGAAGCTTTAGAGATTAATTAAATGCATCAAGTACCTCAGTATTTTTAAGGGATATGAATGGAAGTAACTACCCTCACTGTTTGTCATACTTTCCTCTTCAAAATTAAATGGCATTTTCTGAATTATTTTGCAAGATAGCAGAATTTGCCCTCTAAGTGCACATAGAAAATATCTATATTTTTCTACCTGTTTCTTCCTTTCCTTACATGAACATTCCCTGGCTTTGTTAAGCCAAAAACAAAAGAAAGGTAGGAAAAAAAAAAGGGCATTTTGTCAATATGTTATGAAGCAGCATCTTTTTTCTTTTTTTCTTTTTTCTCCCAGAAAAGGGGGCCAGCTTGGTGGGATCTCATTAATAATGGTATACGCAGCCAGGGGCTTCTATAAATCCCCAAATACAATTTTTGCCTTTCAAGGACATCTCACTCACAGATGTAGAGAGCTCTACAATAAGTGCTCTCGGCTTGAACCAGCTTCAGAGGACTAATCATGTCTCTCTCATTTGAGTGAAATACCTTAATTCAAAAGCAAAATACTGACACTTAACAGCTATCTTCCCATGTAGGCAATACAAGAACACTTAATAGATAATTACACTAAAAGGTGCATCTGCACATCTGCATGCCTTTACTGCTTACTCCATGCCTTTCATGGTGCGCAGTGATGAGTTTTGCGAACTGTTTTATCTCAAACTGAATGAAGATGTAATGATTTTGTCTATGTGATCTAATTCATTCCCAAAGCACAACACAGTGCCAGTTTCAGGGCACAGGCATTCTCCTGGTCTATGCTTGTGAGTCATGTAACATAAAGATTTTCTTCTGTAAGTGTGTTCCTAAACCTAGACAGCAGCCAAAAACCTGAATATGCACACATACATTAGTAGGCAGCAAAGCTAAAGCAGAACATAGGCTCCAGAGTTGCTCACCCAAGCAATTCAGCAGCAATAGCCTATCTACACTGTACTCACTAGGCCTGTGCTTTCACATAAGAAGTTATTTAAAGGACTTTGGCAGCTCTTTCCTCAACCACCAGTACTAATCTTGACTCCTCATCCTATTTTCTATCTGGTAAATGTGGAGATATTTGGATTACTTGTGTATGGTTACTCTGCTGTCTGTTAATCGTATCATGTTTTTCTTGGGTAGAATGCTTATTGACCGGTTAAAGACTTCAATATATAAATCAGATTGCAATGGTTGTATCCATCTTTCCTTTTCTTTATACCACTTTTATATTTTTAATGCCACTGATTAATTACAAGCCTTACAAGCATATCAGTTAATATCAGTAGTTGCAAAATAATTATTTTTGGTGGGCGTTTCATCTGAGAATTTACTGGAGCCATATTAGAGATAGTTCTAAGTGTATGTCAAACTGCAGAATTTATTATTTCAGTTTTTGGGTAACGGATATGTTCTCCGGATATGTTAATGATCATGGTTGTGGTAATGACATATTTGCCTGAGACACAATCTGAGACACCTGCACTGAAGGTGAAAAGGAAGAGCAGCAAGTTCAGAGCAGGAAGAGAAGAAGAGAAGTAGACAGTCCTGGAGGAAAGAGCACTTTGTTATTTTTTGTTTATGCTGTGAGTAGCAGTAACTGCAATTTGGCTTGAAGTGTTGGTTTTTTTTGTTTGTTTGTTTGCCTGTTTTGTTTTGTTCTTGCTGTATTCTGTCATCCTCCCTTTCCCCCTGGCTCTCTCTCCCTTCCCCAAGGGAAGTTTTGTTAAGTTGGTGCTGAAATACTCCCCCTGCATATCACTCCTCTCCCCAGATCTCCTTCCATCACTATCCTTGTACAGCAACATTTTTCTTGAATCTTTCAGCTTCACATTGGATCCCAAAAGATATACTGGTAAACTAGTTACAAACATGGGAGCCCAGAGCTTTGACAACATGGGGAAAGCTGGGAATGGACCACATGCCTCCGTGCCACCAGCAAGTGCTGGAAGAGTATCTCCACAGATGTTGTGGCTCTGGCATGCCAGTGCATTACAGCATCAGCATTATGGAGAGACAGCAGGATAGCACAATCTGCTCTCATCTAGACTCCACCAGACTGAAATACAAGGTCTGGAGCAGAAAGCTGGTATAGGAGCAGCTCATCTGAGGCTAATAACCTCAGTGCAGACAAGAACTCAAATTCTGAAGGATTGAGGCAGAAGTATTAGAGCAACAGCTGCCATGACGACTTCCAGTTGAATCAAATTCTTGATGACTAACAGAGTCATAACTTTGTACAGAATATTTCTGCATCATATCTATACTTAAGCAACTCCTCAAGGAGATTGCATTTGTATATGTATGGAGAACAGACATTAGGGTAAATGGCAGGGCTCCTGCAGTACCCCTGCAGGATCAAGTGGTTAACTGTTCTCACTCTGAAATGCAGCATACGTGGCAGCATTTCTCCCTTTTTCAAATAGTCCTTTTCTTTCTGATATGAAACTTCCTGTGCTCATTGGAATGGATGCTGTAGAAGCAACATTTCCACAATGTGTTGTTTCAATGGTATTTATGTTTGTGAGTGTTCGGTGCTCTGTAGATTATTCCTAAGATGTTGACAGCTTAGGAAAAAAATCAGCCTATTGTCAATATCAGAAGACCCTATTTAGGGTACCATAATGTCTTGGAAAAGTTTTCGAATTTTGCAACTCAAGGATAAACATAGTGTGTACTATTCACTGCAGTTGTATTACGTACGAGTTCTACTGAATCTACTGAAGTGAAACGGCTAACTGCATTTTCTGTTACATCATTTCTTTTCAGGTAACTCCCCCAAAAGACAGTAAAATCCAGTCTTCTATGCTTGGAAAGCCATGTTATTAATAACATACATTTTACATGTGTCAGCCACAATCAACATGCACAGAACGAGGCCCAAATCTAACACTGAGACATCCCTTCTAATGCAGTATTGTCATTGACTCAAGGTGGTTATTTCCCTGTGATGATAGGATGGGAACCACTTCCACCCTCCCCACACACACACCAGGGAGGCTGCTCACACAGCCCAAGAGATTTAAGAAGGTGACATGGCACCAAGGTTATCAGGCCAGAGCCACAAAGTCTAAAGCAATGTCTTAGAGGTTATTATAAACAGGTAGTAGATCTGGCTTGTTTTCAGACTTAACAGTGCATGGAAGATGAAAGAGGCTCCACACCCCTATCCCCCACCACCCATCAGCACACACCTCCCCTGTGCTTCGTCTGGAAGCACCCTGCAGAAGCAGCAAAGTTGTGAAAGACCTACTTTAATTATAAGTGCTACAGTAATGAATTCAAGTACACTCATTTATCATGGAGGGCTTCCCCATCTGTCTCTAAAGTATGCTCAAAAACGCTGTGTATTTGATAACATGAAGGTTGAGAATTTATCACGTTTTAGCTTTAAACACTCCATTTTGGTTAGCTTTTTCTAAGACTGTGCAACTGCATTTTGACTGAAAGAACAGATTGGTGTGTGTGTGCGTGCACACGCATGTGTGGTCTCTTTCTAATTTATTTGCACTTCAACCCATTGGGATCAAGCTGCAATCCCTGTAGGCAAAGGAAGATTAGGGAAAGCGACCAACTGTTTTTTTCCCAGACACAGAAGGGAAGGCGACTTCTCAAGTACCGCAAATTTTTCTGGCCACCGTACAAATTGTTCCTGAGTATGGAGTGTTTCCAAAAGACCTAATTAGCAACTCGCTGCAAACATTTCTTTGCATTAGCTAATGATCCGGCTACACTTGTAAGCAAACAGTACCAACATATCTAATCAATGCAGAAAAACCAACAGAATGCCTATTAAACATCTGGATGTAATTTTCTAGTTAGACTTAGGACAAAATGAAAACATATGCAAGTTTCTTTGATCTATGCCTCAACAAAGAAATTGTCAATAAAAAAACACGCTGGCCAGTCAGTGTGTCATTTTCATAAAGCCTGGTCATTTCTCTTCAAATGTTCCCAGTTTAATTTTGTTGGTTTCCTGCAATATCTAATTTTACCATATTGTGCGAAACCACAAGGGATTCTTTGGATTGGATTTTATTTGAGGTTTTACTGCTGCACGATCTGCTACTGACTTATTTTTTTTAAGTTCAACACGGGAAATTTTTAAGGGTGAAAGAATGGGAGGAAGGAGAGAATACAGACACAGTGGTAAAATGACCTTCTGCAACTTTTTGAATGTTCTTGCCTACAAGGAAAACTACTAATTAAAAAGAAATCAAATTACAAAGAGAGTATGTAATGGCTATTAGCCAAAAGATAGCGAATAATTAGAAATGAAAGTGCTTTACCCTGCTCATATCATTTACACTCCATAAATAAAGAAATATTTTAGAAGTGATATTGTTTTGCATGCCCTCATAATAATTATTATTCTTCCGGCTGTACAGGTTGCTCATTACTCTATACTGTACACTGTGTGACTCAGATGCTATTTTATTCCACCTGTGCTGTCCTGACACTGAAAAGGGCAAAAAAAGAACAGCCCTCTCCCCACCATGTATATATGCATCATTTTAAAAGGCATTCTCTGGTTCTCTTTTGGTTGAAAAAACAACGATCTCTCAATACCAAACTTAGAAACATAAAATCTATTGAATTTTGTAATTGCTTCTTACATTGATGTGCTCTGACTACACAGGTAAAACAATGAAATAAATCATAAATTTACTAAATTTTTCCCCAGCCTTATCTACAAACTCTTGATGATTAAGACCATCAACATTCTTATTATGTGTGCCAGTTTGGGGGATTTTGAAAAATATTGCTTGTAAACAGTACTGTTAAAAGAAAAGAAGAAAGAAAAAAACCCACACTATCAGAAATTGAAAGTCAGACAATAAGTCATATCCCTCAGGAGCAGATGCTACATCTCAACCCCTTTCAGTATACTCAAACTAGATTTTGGATCTGATACTGCTCTTTTTCACTCAAATCTCCAACTGCTTTCAGTGTGAATTTTGAGTACATGGTCAATGCAGGATTACGCCTTCTGATACAGGAGGTAAGAACATGACGTTAAAATCCCCACAGTGGAAAAAGAATTGGTTCAAACAGCAGAGAAGAACTGAAGGTTAATCAGGAGGGTTGGGAGAGGGCAATCTTCTTACTGTACATTTTTAAAAAACATAGCATAATGATTTAAGAACAATCGTTTGTAATTCAGTTTGAAAACTGTGTAGGGTAATTACAGTACCATGGCATAACATTCTGGCATCAAATACTACCTTGAGTCAAACAAAGCTCTTTACAACATGCTTGGCCAAATTTTGGCCTATCTTTCACTAGCATAGTTATTGTGTGCTGCCATGAGTAAGGATGTTACGTTTTCTGAGAATAATCCAGACTTATACCTATCTAATAAAAAGGATTATTTTTTGTGCTTCCATCAGCTAATGATGCCAAAGTATAGATTACTTAATTATCAGATAGTGTTGATTACTGCTGATACTAAGTAATGTCAGTTACCCACGCTCGGAAAAAAAGAAAATTTTGTTTGGTATCACTGTTGCTCTTGCAGCTTCTCTGTCTTGTTTATGATGGAGAAGATTCAAAATGCTGTTAAGTAATTGATTCTAGGATTGAAGGGGGGTAAAAAGCACTTGTTAAATCAGGAAAACAGAGCTTTTCTTCTCTGTTACAACATGCCCTGGACACTTTAATGATGACAAATAAAGATTACAAGGCATTTCAACTTTCATGTAGGTGAGCAATTATAAAAAACAAAACAAAACACAACCTTTTGTTTATGTTCCAAAGCACAGTGTTGTTTTAATGCCGTATCTGTTAATATCTCATTAACAACTTGTGCCAGCAGGTTAAGCAAAGTACAACCAAAGTTAGGCAAGTGCTACATTATTGCAGACTCCATAGCTGCTAGGTACACACACAGATATGTAATAATGGCCTGCATATTTATGGTAGCTTTCATCTGAAGATCTGAGTACTTCATAAGCATTAATTAATTAAGCTTTAGAATGCCATGAGTAGTGAACTGGCTTGTCCAAGGCAACAGGGGAAGAGCTGGGAAAAGAACTCATGAGGAGGAGCTCCAGTTATGCATGCGGAGCGCCAGGCAGGTTTACAACCCCACCTTGGGAAGCACCACCTCACAGTAAAGGCATTTTCACTCTCGTCTTAGAAACAGTGAAGAAGAACAGTCCTCATGTTTCTGTACTTATTTACGCATTCACAAATGTGCATGCTCATGCACATTACCTAAACACACCCATACACATACACACGTGAGTGCCCACAGGCCCGCGGGCCCGGCAAGACACGGGCAGGTGATGCAGAGCCCTGCTCCCAGAGCCCTGCAGCCTCAGGGTGAGTGCAGCTTTCAGCCCGAGCGCTGAGCGGTTCCAGTCCTTTCCTTTTGGTCATTCTGACACAGAACTGCGCACAGCGCACAGCACAGCACAGCACAGCACAGCACAGCACAGCACAGCACAGCACAGCACAGCACAGCACAGCACAGCACAGCACAGCACTGTGCACAACCTCCTATTCCGGTACCTCCTCGCGTCCGGTTTCCTAACAAACTCCAAACTTCGGGCTCCTTATATAGCTCCAAGTACTAAGTAAAAAGCATCAAGGGGCAACGCCACAGCGCGTACAGCTACCCCGTATAACTCTCCGAGCCGTCATTCAGTCTCACGACGCCCCACTCCAGACCTCCGCACCGCCCCCCGCCCTGGCGGACATCAGCGCCCTGCCTCCCTGCCCCATAACACCACCGACCCCATGCGCGCAGGCGCCGCGTGCTGTGCGAGAAGCAGCCCCACGTTACTTTGACTGACAACTCAGCCTCCCTGCTCCCCTTCCCACAGACCTTCCCCTCCTCCCTGCACTCGGTGCCCTCCCATTGGCCGGCAAGGAGGGCTCCCGCCGCTCCGCCAGAAACGCTTCCCAGCGAAAGGCTGAGAGGCGGACGGAGCTGCGCCCGTTCCATTGGCTCGCGGCGCCGGACGCATCACGCACCCACGTTGGTGCGGAGGCCGGCGACTGGCTGCTACCGCCATCTCTCCCACCTAAATGAGCGCTGTGGGAGGGGCCGGGAGGCTGGTTAGCCGGAGGAGTGTGAAACCGCGTGTTAATGCAAACGGCGCGGCGAGCACGGCGCATCCCGCCCGGTCCAGCCGTTCCCGTCCCGCCGAGGGCGTCCCGCGGGGCTGCCGCGCTGCGCTCCCCCGCATCCCTGCGCGGAGCAGGGCAGGGCCAGGCAGCGCTCCTCGACCGGACGGAACATCACCTCGCCGGGCCATCGCCGGGACAAGAGCGACGGCGAGGATGGGGAGGAGATCGCGATGCGCCGCGTGCTGCTAAGGCGCGGAGCCGCCCGGTGCCGGAGGCCGTCGCCCTCCTAATCCCGTTCGGAGCGGGCGCTCCCCGCCCTTTGTTGTGCTGTCTCCGTCGCCGCGGGGCCGCCCCGCGTCCGCCCCCCGCGGAGCCCCGCTCCGGCCGCCCCATGAGCCGCCGGCGGTCAGGAGCAGCGCGGCCGCCTCCGGAGGCTTCCCGCCCGCCCCTCTCGCTGTGACGGCCCCGCCCGGAGCCCACTACAGAGCCGCTCGCCCTCGTGACTCGCGTCGCCCGTCCCGTCCCACGGAGCTACCGCGTCAGAGTGGCCGCGGCCGGAGGATGTCCCTGCGGCGGGATAACTAAGCGCCGCGGGACGGTGTGAGGCGCGTTCGGAGACATGTTCCCGCAGAGCCGGCACCCCGTGAGTACGACGCCGGGCGGGACCGGCTCTGCGTGCGGCGGTCACTTTCCGCCCCGAGGCGCGGGGAGCGGCGGGGAGGAATCGGACTGCTCAGCTGTGGGAGTCGGCGGGAGGAAAGGGCTGGGGCCGGGGTCGCGGCAGGAATGGGGCGGGCGGGGAATGGGGCTCGTTGCGTCCCGCCCCGTCCGCGCGCTCTGACTGTGCCTTTCTCTCCCGGTCCGTCCGCACCAGGCGCCGCACCAGGCTGCGGGGCAGCCTTTCAAATTCACCATCCCGGAGTCGCTGGACCGCATCAAGGAGGAGTTCCAGTTCCTCCAGGCTCAGTACCACAGGTGAGCCGCGGAAGGGGTCGCGCCGGAGGGCCGCTCCGAACCGCTCCTCCCCCACTGGGCGCGGGGTTGCAGCGAGCGGCCGCGTCCAGGCGGTGGCGTGCGGGGCCGGGGCGGCGCGGGGCCCTCGGGCGGGAGCGCGGCTGGAGGCGGCCGGGCCCTGGGTGAGGGGCGGGGAGGTGTTACGGGGGAAGAGTGGCGTGGTGCGGAGGGCGGCGGAGGAAGATCCTTCCTCCATTGCGTGCGGTGTTCACGCTAAGGTGAATCCGACGCCGACGTGCTGTGCCAAAAGAGCCTGGTGGATGGCAACTTTGTAGCGCAGAGTTAAGCGGCGGTCTGCTGAAGCCACGAGGTGCGCTTCTTCGCGCGGCGCTGTACGGTTCTTTGGTGCTGGAACCCCGCAGGGAGCGGGTTCCTGCCTGCAGAGGGTGTTTGGCAGTAAGAGGCTTTTGTCTCTCGATTTTGTACTCCCTTGCACCTGAGCGGTCTGGATAGGGATAGAAGATCTGTTACTTTCCATGCAGGAAGTCAGCCGACTGAGGCTGGGGTTCTCTTTGATTTCCACAGTAGTTTGATTCTCACTCGAGATTGTTGATTTGTCTGAGCCGTCAGTTAGAAATGAGGTATAAACTGTGAACATTCGGTATTGCAGTTGTAAGTGAAAAAGGCTTCTTTCCGCAGCGTTTGTTTCAAAGTATGCTTTAAGGTGGCCCTTAAAATAAAAAATTAAAAAAAATGTTGCTGCTTTTGCTTTGTTTAGTCAGAGTCCTTAAAGCGATGCTGCTGTTTGTGAAGAGACAGATAACTTTTCTGAAAACAAATTTGCTAGCAAATGGCAGTCAGTTACTGCTGTACAGCTGCAGGCAAGATAACCCAAGCTGGAGGTGCCTGGAGGTTAGGAGATGGAGATATGCCTGAGATGTAATTCTAACCACAAATGGTGCCGTTTGTGACTCTGAAAGTCACTAGTGAGGAAATACTTCTGGCTGCTCAGAGGAACTTTGGAGAATGTCTGATCCTGACACAGCCCAATAGTCCATGTCCTTTGCCTGTCTCCATAGCTTTGGACGCAGCTGCAGCTCTCAGGCAGCACCACAAAATACCTTCTGAATTTCCTGCTCTACCCTTGTGTTTAAAGTATGAATTAAGCATTTATCTGTCTGTTTGCATGTGAGTTATGAGGTTTTTTAATTAGCTGTTTTTGTCAAAACACAAAGTGGGTAGGTGTCAAAACAAATGACATAGTAGTTACACTGAAGTGTGATCTATTTTGTAGCCTTAAACTGGAATGTGAGAAACTCGCCAGTGAGAAGACAGAAATGCAGAGGCACTATGTGATGGTAAGTTTGTTTGTTCTTTATTTCAGTAAAGATCTTATAATACAATGCAAGCCGGTATAAAAAAAATAATACGTGCTCCTTTATTTGCAGTATTATGAAATGTCATATGGATTAAACATTGAAATGCACAAACAGGTAAGGCATTTTGTTTTCTAAACCACAGAAATTTGCAATCAGTCTGCGTTTAAGTGTAGCAGCTGTGTTTGTCTTCAGATAACTGCGTTGTATGTCTGAATAGACTGACTGTAGCTGTGATTGGCAGACCTATGCCTATCTACTGTCAAATGTGGTGTAGGTTAGGCTGAGTGACACAGCTGTCTTGCTGTTGGTCCTAAAAGGTGATGTCAGAGGTAGGAAAGGTCTCCTCTCTGTTTTTGAAAGTGTAATTCAGTGCTTATGTGTTTCTGATTTGTCGCTGGTAGGAGGGAGCCTTTGATGATGACTCTGTAGCGTATGTAGTGACAGTTGCTCCAGTACTTGCCTTTTAAAAGTATGAAAGGGTTAGTGACTTGGAAAGCTCAAGTTATGACTATGAATTTTCAAGTTCCCATAAAATTCACACTTACAGCCACTATAATGGTGAATAAAAAGAGTGCTGAAGTAGAACAAGACACTAAAGACCTCATAAGAGAAGAAAACTAAATGATTGTTCAGCCCAGAGGACCCTCAACTAAGTAGTCATTGTCTGCCAAATAAAGCTTTAATGGTAGGGTGTAAGTATTCTGTAGATATGCTGACATTCACTTTTTCATCAAGATGCTGGTACAATAAGTCTTTCAGAAATCGATGGCCTCTTAAAAAAATTATCATTAGATGAAGTTGCACAGTTGGACACATTTCAAAGTGCAACAATACAACTCTTTCTTGAAGTGTATGTGTTATTTCATCTAAAATTCTTGTTTCATTAAATTAAAGAGCATGGATGACCGGTTAGGGCATAGCAAGTAAATTGATTAGTTCAGGCTTCGGATCTTCAGTATATTCAAAGACTTTCATTAAGTAAGTGAACTGCAGAGTGGAATTCTTCTTTTGTAACTCTGAACTCTTTGATTTTTATTTTGTGTTCACTTAAAAATATTGTATTTTGTGAGGTGGTATGGTGGTTCCTTGGTAACATTGTTTGCAAAGCTAGGCTAGTGCTCCACAGTGTTTTTCAGAGTTACACTTGTTTGAATCCAAAATACTGGTAAAAGCAGGGATGTTAGACGGCCTAGTTGTTTTGAAACGATGCACTGAATAGGCAAATAGAACAGTAGGAGTGGTGGGTGACTTGGTTCAGCGCTGTGCTATGTTTTTGTCCAGTCTGTGTTAAAAGAATGGTATTTTCTCAGTGAGGTAACTTTTTTTTTTTCCTCTTTATCCACTTGATCCTGATTTTTGGGTTTTTGTTTATTTAGTCTATTGTAAAGCTCAGAATAAATAACTTGTGAGGAAGACAGTGTCCATATAGGGGGTTGAGTTGGTGCAAAATGGATGTTATCTTCAGAAGATCTTGACAAAGTCAGGTGACTTCAGTAAATGTACAAGGAAATTAAATAAAATCAATTAAGCCCATGAGATTAAAGAGCCTCAGAACTGAGGTTTCCACTTTGACCTTAACATCTGTGCATTGCAAAGGTTTAATGCTCTGTATATATGGCAACTATAATTATCTACCCAGTATGCAGTGATACTTGGGAAGCTTTTAAGATTTATGGCAGTCCATTATATCTGCATTGATTCTGGTGGAGGAGAACAGAGCACGCTTACTCCCTGTGTGAAAAAGGAAAGAAAAAGCATTTGAAGGGATAAATAGTTTTTCTTGGTTATGAGTTTTAGATACTATGCTTTTACATGTTGAGGAATTCTGAAAAGAACAGCACCTTCACATTAAAGATTTAGATGACTACAGTAAGGTTTCCTAGTGCTGTTAGAATTCAGTATGTAGGTGATCGAACAGTAAGGAGACAAAAAAAGCAAAGCAAAAAAAAAAAGCCACCAATGACATTCTTCTGAATTTCTACTTCTAACAGTAAGTTCTGAGGAGGCTTTTGTCAGATAGTAATCATAATTCTTATTAAAACTGGTGACGTCTAGCCCCAAGGGTGTAGCCAGGCTCAAATTGATGCTTTTTGCTGGCTGATCACCAGCATGGCCTAAGTGCTCATTATGTTGTAGAGAGGGCCTTTGGAGCTCTCATTACGTTTGACAGGAATTCTCTCTAGGGGGAAACTGGGCATTAGCTAGACTTCTGACAGGCTGAAATTATTCCTGCTTTATGGCTTATAACCAAATGCTAGCAAGGCATCATCAGGGGACATGAAAAATTGTCATTTCTGACAACATCTTTGTTACTGAAAGATGCAGTGATGGGGAAACTTTCCACTGAACAAGCTTTTATGTTCTTAAAGCCTACCGTCTACGTGGATGCTGTAAGCACCCTGTGTGAAGCCTTCAGAGTGCTTGGGCTGCTGATTTGAAAATAAAAAAAATTGTACTGCAGTGGTGTTAGCTTGTGCAGTGTGCTGTCCATATCACTGTGGAAAGTAGGGGTCACTTTCGTTAAAGAAAGTTGTTGTAGTCTGCCTGCTGATAAAAAGGTTGATTTCTTGTGCTGATGCAGTTGTGTCAGTTACTAAACTCTTCATTTAATTCTGTAATTTATTATGATTATAATGTGGCTAAAATGGTTAGGACTTGAATGTTGCTGTATGCAGGTTTGACTGAGGCAAACTCTGCCAAACAAAAGCAGCTGTATGGCAGAGTTTTCAACTTGAATACACTGCATTTGTGTCAATGAATGGCTGCATGAAGGCTTTCTTAAGCTTCAACTTTGGCTCTTTGTAGTGTTTAACTTTGCACAATATGCTTAAACCCAGGTACTGCATTTGAGTGCTTTTGAGCTTGCTGTCTGAACACAAATCAGGACATAATAATTGACATACTTGTGGTTGGTTTGTGTTTTCTTGATTTGTTTCTGTTTTTATAAGAATATCAAAGGTTAATTCTTAAGAGGATGTTGTGCCTGGATTTTTGTACTGTTTACAGAGCTGATTATCTTAAGGTGTATACAGTTACTGATTAACACTACTGTCTCTGAGACAGAAACAAATTTGAGGATTTGCTGAGGATAGGTGGGGTTGATTCAGGTATTGTTTTCATGTGTGTTGTGGATTGAATTAACAGATGAGAGAAACTGAAGAGAGTTTTTCCCACTGTGACATCTGTGTCTGGCAAAGCAGATGTGTCAACTGCTAGTGCCAAGATGTAGAGTCTTTTGGGTATTAAAAGGCCCACTGTACTTGAAGGGTTACTGCCCTTGGCTATTAGGGAGAGATGCTGAAAATAAAGAGGTGCTGCCCTGTCATCTTCTGTCATAAGTCGAGAGATAAGGCTTCCTGTGTGTTTAATGCCTAGATTGTTCAGGTGCAAGATTAGCTCTTGCTCAGTGGCAGGCAGCCAAAGAAAGAAAAAATCATCACTGCTGAACTAACTGACAGACTGTATAAACTACTACAGTATTTGAGTGTCTGCAATCCCAAAGGTTACCAGCTGGTTTTCCTTCTCTTTGGGTGGGTTATTGTGATCTTTGTGACCTGCCTTGAGGCAGGAACGTCATTCAGTAGAAAAAGAGGAGCGGGGAGTGGAAAAGGAAGGAAGGGTTCTTTCACAGTGGGTTCTGGGGTGAAAGGTAAACACCTCTTTCTGCTATTTGTAATACAGATCAGGCTAGTATTTGAATTGCCTTTCAGCAATTTTAGTTTTGTAGCAAAGGGTTAAAATTACATTTCATCTTCTGTGCAAAATGGAAGATAGTGTCTTCTGGATTTGTGGGTAGGTCACCACTGGCATATACTGGCATCTAAAAACAACATTATGTTAACTTGCACTTACCAGAAGACTCCACAGTACTTATTAATTTAAAAATGATAACAACGTTCAGTAGAGCTAATGATGTTGTCGTTCCACTGAATTTAAGAGTTGAGAATATATAATGACAGCTGTGTTTACATTGTAACTGTATACTCAGCTCCCTCTTCTCACTGGCATCAGTTACTTGCTCCGTGCTCCAGTTAGTTGTCTTTATGAACAAACAGGAACAAAAAGGAGAATTGATTTTTCTTGATCAGCAGTTTTTATATTCTTAACCATTTCATCTCATCATCAGGGGTGTGAGGTTGATGGGTGTTCAACTTGTCCTCTTATGTAAAACTTCTTTCTAGTGGGTTTTTGCCATTGTGCAGGGAGGAAGCTGTTGTTGGTGCAAGATAAGTAAGGCAGTTGTGTTGATTTTGGGGGGAGGGGTTTAGGGGCTGGGAATAAAGAAACTTCATTTGTGATGTTATCTTTGTTTGATGACCCTCAGTTCTCAGCAAGTGCATGTAATTGGTGTCTAGTTGCCTTTTCCCTGCGTTTAGAATGTTAGACCTTTGTGAGTATTGTTTGTGACTCACTTTCACATTGGGTGGTCCTATTCTACTCAATCTGTGAAAGTACAAGTTGTTCAACAGCTTGATCATCTGATATGCCTTTGCTTGATTTTTTTTTTTTCTTTTTTAATTTATTTTTCCCCATTTTCAGTCTACTCCACTGAAGTGAGGGCACAAGAACTAAATGCAATTGTCAGGGTTTAGGCAAGCCAGAGATTTATGTAATGACATAATTGTTTTCCGTATTTTTTTTTTTTTTTTTTCCTTTAGAAAAGTTCTCAATACTTGATTTCTTTGCTTGGCTACCAACAAATTCTGAACTGCTACTATCACCTCTCAGATTTGCTCACATTTGAGTTCTTGCTCATGAACGATGTTTGCTCCATCAATTTACACTGACGCTAGGGGTGGTTGCCCCTGGTGTGCCTATGAGTGTGTCTAAGTTGTGTAATTACATTGTTTAACTGCCCTCTTCAGCTTGTAAGGCTGCTTTGCAATTCTTCTGTCTGTCATTGTTTCTACTTTGAATCCTCTTGTGGAACTAATGTTATTACTTACTGTGTGCTGTCTTCTCCAGACTGTGTTGCTGAGCATACTCATAAACCAGATTGTAGTAAATGTCCCTGAGATACTACTGCTGACATTCCTTTTTCTGCAAGAGCTGATGGTTTTCCCTTGCCCTGTTTCCTATTTTTTGACAATTATTTATCTGTTTAAGGCATGGAGCCAGAGGCAATTGAAAGGTAGGTTAGAATTCACTAAAACATTGCCTGTGTGAGCTCTACTTCAAATCTGACTAGGTTTTAAAAATAAGTTTTTTCCTGAAGTCATTTATTGTAAAAGAAGGCATAGTGATGAAATTTCTTTTAACTTTTTTTTTCCCCTCTGTATTTGGTGCAGCATATAATGAGTTCTTTTTTTTTTTTTTTTTTTTTTTTAAATGAACAAATGGAAGATGGAAGTAGCACTGGTTTCTCTTAGAAACATGTTCCCAGTATGCTTAAGTATAAGTGGAATGGAAAAAGGATTATAGCTTTATTTTTATAATATTCTGTCGAGGATTACCTTAGTTGTTAGCAAACCCAGTATTACCAAATGTATTTTCAGTGTGTTGAGAAAACTGTTCAGAAAATTAATCAGTTTGGTAGATTGCTTTGAAGTTTTTATAATGATAATAGTGTTTTGTGGCTAGTGATAAATTGAATAGCATTTCAGAAGCCTGCAAACTCTAATTGGGGATTGACTGAGTTGCTTTCACCTTTTCTTTATGTTCTGCAGAAGCACAAACAAATTAGCACAGATGATTAAATTACAAATTAAAGTTCTTTGAGAGCTGTTTGGTGGGTTATCTGTCAGGGTTGCTTATCTGGAAGTATGTTGTACTGCTTAAGTGATTGGAAGACCTAGCTAGCCTTTTAGGTTGTGTGGTCACATAACAGAAAACAGACATATTTGTGTTTGGTGCTTTTCTTTTGTTGTTAGTGTGGTGATGGTGGTGTTCCCTCTACCTTCCCTCACCCAGCATGGATTTTTTCTTCTTCTTTTTTTTTTTTTTTTTAATCCTAGAGATTTTTGATGTTTGTGTAAACAGTCAGTCAAAGTAACTTACTTGTAAGGTGACCAGTCAGGGTATTGACAAGAACAGACACAATAGAAAACTGCATTAGGAGGCAAGCCATTGGGATTTGTAGTAAATATATTACAGAACACAAGTGAATTGCCAATACTGCTTGTTTAGCAGTTTGCAAGGGCAATGGTAGTATGGATTTTTGAATTAGAAGGGAAGGACTGTTCTTTCTCTGTGCTGGAACATCTACTTGATGGCTGAGGATAAAATTGATTTAGAGAACAAAATGCTGCCATCTCTGTTTTTGCCATTTTAGAGGCTTCTGTATGGATTAGTAAGCAAAAACAAGAAGATAGCTTTCAGTTTTGGAGAAGGGAGCAAAAATATGTATGCTAGTTTGACTGATTGTGTATTAATTCTAAGAAAACATTATTCAGTCGGGTCAAGAAAAGCAAAAGACATCTAAAAGCAGATAGTTTTAATTATCTGTGGCAATTTGCTTATTTATGAAGTTGTTTTTAAATATGCCAAACCCCCTGAGTAGCTGCGCTCTTTACTTCCTTATATAGTGATCTCAACCTCTTCAAGTGCAGAAGTTTGAATTAAATCTTTGGGAGGACAGAGAAAACCCACATTTTCTTGGGAAAAATAACAAATAAGATTGTTCTTTTGTGGTTTTGCTCTAACAGTCTCTATTTACAACAGAATGTGCTTTTGTTTTGTTTCTTACTGAAATGTTTATCGCTGTTTTTTCTTTATACAAGTCTTGAGTCTGGGTATAAGGTCATCCTGAATTTCTGCTTTGTAACTGGCTGTAAGGTTGCCAGCCATTACTTTGCAGATACCTAGCTGTCTCAAATAAGGGATATAAATTGCAAAGTAAGCGAAGAAAAAAAAAGGTCTTTTTTTTTTTTTTTTTTTTAAAGCAAGACCTATGGGAAGCCTTTAAACTTTTTCATTACACTGTCAGGTGCCAGTTCCAGGGAGGACTTGGCACCTCCCTCTGAACTAGCAGAATTAGTTGTAGCAGTGCCATTTCTGACAGGGTGCTTGTCTGATCTGCTGCTGAAGATTAGCAACAGCAGCCACTCTCAGACTGTCTGGGTAACAGTGCTTTTCTGTGACTGAAGTGCTTTTTCAGTTGCACCCCCTTTGTTTTTCCTTTTTTTTTTTTTTTTCCCCTGTGCATTTTTGTCCCTGTGGATAGGAAAAGGCGATTGTTTGTTTTCTTTCCAGAAGCCTCTTTGTGCACTACTGCATCCTAATGACTGTAGTGGCAGCCTTTTACTAGTGGCGTACTGCAAAACAACTTCTGATTCTCTGTGACAGAGAGGTTGCTTTTCTGGCCCCCTGAATCCTTACTTTTTGCTCCTATCTAGGTATCCTGTGGTTCTTAATGCCAGTTTGACCCAATCCTTTTTATTTTTCCTAATCGTTTTTTTTTTTTTTTCTTTCACTGCAAAGTGAGTTCTGAAGCTCTCCTAGCATGTTACGGATTTCTTTGCAACTCTCTGTAAATTAAGGATTAGGGCAGGTAAGGATATTTTTATGCTCATTAGTGCAAATGTTAAAAAATACCAGTCCTGTCATCCATGCAGAAAGAACTTCTTAAGTCTTGATACTTGGTTTAATCATCAAGCAGTTTTGCACATTCTTGTGAAGTTGTAGTAGAACTGTGCTGTTTCCATTGTTCCTAAGAATGCTACACTACTAGTGTAAAATTCTCAGTGAAGAAGGTAGAGCACCTGTGTCACTTAGCCATAGAGGACTTACCTTGTTGGAATTTACGTGGTTCAGATATTACTTATTGTTGTAAAATCAATAGAAGTTACAGTTTGTCTTTGCTTTACCTAATTGAGAGTATTTTAATGTCTTGAACTTGAACAGTTGAATAAAGCCGGTCTATCTTTGCTCTTTCACAATCTTTGCTGTTTTCTTTGTCAAGTATTGTCCTTTTATATGTAGTTTTCTTTCTGCCTGACACTTGCAGGTTTTGCAAGGTTTTCACTAGCCCAAGCTTCACTAGTGTGCTCTTGCTACACTTCAGTTGCCATGGTTAACTTGATCAGAGCATTCAAGTAAAGTGAGTTCTTTGCAACTCAAACAGTAAAGGAAATGTTGACCTTAGGTAGCTAATAATTTGTATTAATTATGTGGTTGAAGACTTTCGTTTTATAGTTAAAGGTGGGTGAAAAAAAAAAGTTTCTAGCAGCATTGGTGTCTCTTTACTATCTCTTTCTTTCTGTAAGTTAATGAATTGAACCTTTTTTGTTCTCTTCTTAGTATGTCACATGGCTGAGCAACAGCTTTGTTTTTTGCATAACTTAGTAGTGGCACATAATTTTGTAACTATGTGCTAGTGCTGTATATATTTATACTACCTCACCTGGCATAGTTTTTACTTCTTGCACACTTTCTTGTTTGCACCACGTTAGTTAGAAACTAGTGATATAGATTCTTGGCAGAGTTCATCCTTACCCTTCTTCCTCTGTCCGTTCCTGTTCCATTCTCAGATGTGTTAACTTTCACGCATGTCCTCAATACTATTTCATAAAAAATTCATCAGCTTTCCAAATGCTTTTTATCTTTCAATAACAGATCCTGTAAAGATGAACTTAACCAGTTGACATCTGATTTCAGAAGTCTTGAGAGCCTTATTACTCTGCTTTGTACCAATAACTATAAACTGTATTGTGATTGTCAATCTCAAATTACTTCCTGTCTGGTCAGTTTAAATCAGCTCTTGTCTACAAGATGTAATCTAGGTGACATGTTCACTAGCTCTCTGTATCCTGTGGCAGAAGAATATAAACAAAACATAATAAAATAAGGAAGAAATTTATTTACATATCTCCAAGATTTTGCTGAAAGACTTCCAAATTTCACTTTCTGCACACAGTAAAAGTAACTGTTATTCCTTCCAAATTCTGTGGCAGCTAATTCTGCTAACAGCTAACAAATTTTGTTGGTCCTCCTGACTTGTTACTGATTAGTGAATCATTTGATAGCATCTGAAGTATTGATATGAGCACACCTCTAAGGCCTTAAATTCTTTCAGTGACTTGAGGTGTTTGAATCTCAGGTCTGAATATTGTAAATATTGTAAAACTGTTAAATTAATGTGAAATGTACAAGTGCGTGTGATGTGTTTGATTAAACTTGCTTAATTTGGTAGTTATTCCTGAAGTTCCAGTGAATGCAGTGTATTGCATTTAATTTTTTCCTCCATATTTCCATCCCTTCTCTTGATATGTTGTACTGCTTATTTTGTCAGTTTTCATGCTTTGTTTTACTCCAGATCAGATTCTAATGCTGTTATAGTCTTACTTGATGGTTGATAAGGACTGAATCTCAACTGAGAGTTTTGATAATGTCTTGAGTACTTTAAGTGTTTTGTGCTTGATTTGAGGTACATTACGCTCTTACATCTTCAAAGCTACATAGCTCTAGGTACTTCCACAGTTACGTAATATCTCTGACATTCTATGGCCGTCCTAATAAAGTGGCTCTCAGTGGGTGCTTTACGGATGTGTTTAAAAACTTGGTTGTAGGTTATGGGATTGAGAGCAAAACAGGAATGATTTTTGGAGTGTATCCTAAATCAAATGAAAAATGAAGGGTATGGGATTCCTTTCTATCAGATCTAGCAGTTACAGCTATTCTGTTTTTATGGTCCCTTTCTTTTACACTTCTTTTTGTCTCTTCCTTTTTCTTAGATAGAGCTGTGTTGCGCAGCTGTTCTTGTGTTAGCTAGGTTCTTAATGCCCCAGTAATAATTAATCAAAACATGTTTTATAATTACAAAGAATGTGTGGGATGGGAGGAACTCATCTGGCTTGTTGTTTCCCTCTGCTTTCAGTTAGGCTCTTCCTGTGCTTCCCTGTGAACAGCTGCTACTTGGTCGATGCTTCTTGTTAGTCTACTTAACTTGCTGATCTGCTAAGCTGGTCCTTTTCCTTTTTCCTGTAGAAATGTTTTCTGCTCAACTAGTGAGCTGAGATGTTGGACGATTCTGAACATCTCCAGGAGTGCTTTTGGAATAAGGTGATCAGTGCGTGCCTCTGGAAATAAAGGTGGTGAGACTTTCTCTTTTGGATCAGTCAGCTTCTGACTTGCTCTGCCGACTCATGAAATCTGAGTAAATGGGAATGATGTGTACCCCAAAACAACTGGAAAGTAAAGTAAAGCTCCGTGTTGGCTTCAGAGATTTAAACAGTTCTGTGTATTAAGGTTGGCTTAGGCATGGAAACAAAGCTGTGGAATTAAGATTTGAATGAATGCAAAATGAACTGAAGTTGAATTAAAGGAGAAATGTTATAATAGCCCATTTTAGCCAAGTTTATGAAAAGTGTTAACATAGTGAAGATGTGTGAAAGGATCACTGGAATGTCCTGACAACAGCTTTGTTGTTGCCAGTTAACTTAGGTTCAACAGAATTTACAGCTGCAAGTGGCATGGGCAGTTGTTTACAGTGGTTCAGTGAGAGCTGCACAACTGCTCTATTATAATAGAAAGGATTTAAATTAGACATCTGAAATATATCCAGTCACTTTACAGTTGAATAAAGTTCAAATCTATAGTAGATGTTCGCTAAGTGTAGCTGTTGGCTTGTGTCTCAGATCCACCGTATGTTTAAATTAACATGACCTTTCTGTAACATAAAGTAACACCTGAAGAGGTTTCAGATAAATGTAGCTTAGATAATAAATGCACATTTGGAAACTGTCATTCTGCAACTTCGTCATTTTGAGTTTTTGTTCTATTAATATTTCTGTTTCTTCTTTCTTTCTGCACTCCCACTTGCAATATGGTGATGTTTTGTTTTTTTCATAGCTAAAGATTTTTCATGCTAGTCTTCTTGGTGGGGCAGAAGGAAAACTGTATTTGTTAATGATATGTCATGTTAAACTGACAGCTTATCCCTCAAATGCAGAGTTTGTTCTTGTTTCTGAAGTGAATGCTACCCATTGCTGCTTGTCAGTATGAATTTCAACTATCTGTGGAGAATAAACCTTCCCTCCTCCTCCCATTGGTGTGAATGTTAGTAATGACAGTGTTTATAATTTAAAATACAGTTTGAAGGCCAACTTCCACAGTTTGTCGCGTGGTGGTTAATATGGCTGTAAAGGGGAGATGAATGTGGCTACTTCTCCCAGTCTGTTACTCAGGAGACGAGTAAATTTGATTGGCTGCTGCAGTTCTAGCAAAATCATTTGATTTGAGAGGAATAGAAAGATAAGATATCCAATTACTCAAATGATTTGCGGGGTTAGCCAACGTTGTCATGGAGATGTGAGTTGGAACAAATTAAATTTTAAGCAATAAAATAATCTTAAAGCACGCCTGGGAACAAGAAAATTTGGCAGTAGCACTTACCTGAATTGAATCTTAGCTTGACACACTGTTGCTTGACATTGATATACTATGGGGGCCTAAACTTCTACCTGGTATATTGCCTTTTTTCTTCCTTCTTGCAACTATTGCCAGAACAGATTGTGGTGTATTAGTTTTAAATAAAAGGGCATTAATTTCTCAGTGCTTAATGTGGATTCAGTAACTCATAAACAGCAAAGTTCATAGAATGCTAGCCTTAATCATTTGAGACTTTTGAATATTTAAATATTGAGATTTAATCATACATCCAACATCCTCTCCATCCCCAAATTGTTAGCAATGCATTCTTGAAATTGCATAAGCTTTACCATGGCAAAATTAGAAGTTATGCTCTGTGAAACATTGGTTGTGAGTTTTTTTTATGTGCTCTATGAATAGGTGTGATTTTTGTTGTCTCTGAAGATCTGAATCACATTAAGAATAAAGGCTGCAACACTTCAGTGCAGGTTATTCTAGTGTTTCTGCAAGAAGAATGAAAATAAAAATGGGTACTAACAGTTTAAGACTAAATTGTGCATTTGCAGTTTCTTATCCAAGGTCTTCGTAGAGATAGTTTTCAGTTAGTTTCTGGTTTGCAGCAGGGATTAAAAATGGTCAAGCATGTCCCATAAAGAGGGCTTTTATCTACATGCCTGTTAGACATATGGGGATGAAAATTGGTCTGAGGTCAAGTCAGTTGCATCATCACAGCCTTTGATTTTTCTCATCATCCCTACTACAGATCATCTCAAATAATTCAGTAATGACCAAAAATGCAACATTAACCTTTACTACCTGTTGGAATGCTGTGTTAAATGCTGTAAATATAAAGAAATCCATTTCCTTCTTCCAGAAGTAGTTCAGTGTTGTGTTTGGCTTCCTATGTTTTGAAAGTGTAATTGGAGGCATAGTACTTCAGAATTAACTTGTAAAGCCTTTATGAATATTTGACTGTATATTCTTTTCTCTGCATTGAAGGCAGGTTGACTTAATTGAATGGATTAGGACTTGCTTGTTCATTATCATGGTAACCTTGGGTTTTTATGTTGCTTTTCTTGAATTTCCTTTTCTGAAGCTTTCTCAACATTTCTCCTAAGCTGTCTTCCTCCAAATTAGATGACAATTTTTTTTATTTTTTATTTTTTAAATTGGTTTGAAATAATTGAAGTACGAAAAAATGTGATGAAAGTGCAGAACTTGAACAGAATTTCTTGAACTTAAGAAATGGTGATAGAGTACTTCAAACACCAATCTAACTTTTGGTTACAGAAAATGCAATCTGCAAGAGAAAAAATGAGCTTCTGTGGACTATTCTGGCTTAGCGTTGTTTGGTAATGGTAGACCTGGACAGCTTTGTGCAGTCTCAAAACTAATAAAGCAACAATTGTCATAATACAGCTGATTGTCACAATAATGTCTTCTAAGATTTAATTTCTGCTTTAGTTTACTGTAGTTGCTATAGCTAGTCCTTGCTATGACAAATATGGGAGGCGCTGACTGGAGCAAAACCACAGCTGTTGTTGGAAACTCTGAATCTCATCAATGATAAACTAATTTTCCTGAGGTGGAAGTTGCATTTTTTTCAGTTAGAAATGAGAGTGCTGACTCTTACTGGCTAGGGCTTCTTTTATGAATGATGAAATGTGTTATGTGTAGTGTGAAATCTGAGTAGAAATAGGGTTCTTGCTTCTTCCCATACCAGTGCAAAAATCTGTATTTGCTTAAGAAAATTGTGTTAAGTATGAGATATTACATGGTGCTTTGTGATGTACAGGGTGTCAAAACATTAAATGATCTGAAGTAGACTGCTGTAGAGGAAAACACTTTGATACTTAAGTGAATATTATATTTAGTTACTAGCCTGGCTGCTTGGTTCTATGTCATTATGTTAGGAATTCATTTTAGCAAGTGACACATCTAAGTATGGACACTTGAGTTTGGCAGTGTAGGGTCAACAAATGTTTTGACCTTAATGAGTCCTTAATGATATGGAATGAAGGCAAAAAATTGGATGAGTAAAGCCAAAAATAAGGCTCAACCTAATTTACAAAATGGAGCTGATTTCCTTCATGTTAATTTTTAATGATACGTTAGAAGGGAGGGTGGCATTTCAGTCAGAGGTCTGACAAGCTTGTCATTTGCAAATAAATCAAAAGACAATCATTGCTACAGCAAGAACCACTCAATGATGTAGTTTGGTCATTCTTTGATAGGTCTCACACTCGAGCCCTCTATTAAAAGTGAATGTGTTCAAGAGGTACTGCATTAAGGACACAAACAATTAAGGGCTCTTCAGTTGCTTTGCTAAGAGCTGCTGTTGAGCTAGGAGGGCTTTCATGAGAGATTCAGGTTTCTGCAGTCTGCTTTACCAAAGAGCTGAAGAACATACACAATTAGACATATTTGTCTCTGCTCCATGCGACTTTCTGCAGAATTTTCTTTGTTTACTCATTCCTCGGTCTGTTCTATGTGACTCAAGATCAGCAATTAGATAATAGGCATGTTATACTGTGAAACCTCTGAAAGAAAGTAACTGATAAGTATTTTTAAACTGTTAAGTGTATGAGCCCTAATTTAGAAAACTATAGCTTGCCTTAGTGTCACCAGTTACTTATGTTCTGTCCTGACTGACTCATTCAAAGAAGTTTTTTGGGAGTGTGTATCTATCTACATATGTATAAAAATACACCTATTCAAATTTATTTGGTCTTGGATGCTGAAAGTTCATTTTTAGCAACTTGATTTGTATTTAAATGTATGGAATTTTCTTTTTCTCAGTGCTGAAAAAAACCTCTTGCAGTTCTTGATAATGAAGATTAAGTGAATTGTGCTGTAATACCTAGTTAAGTAACTCATTATAGAACAAAGATATTTTAAAAACATCAGTAAGAGTACTTTTTACTACTTATTTGATTATTTTTTTTCTTTTTAAAGAAAGAAGTTATAGAGATCTGCTAGTAAATAAATAATTTTAAGTACTTTAATTGTGTGTGGGAAAGAGTGCCAGTATGCAGACTGCCTTTTAAAAACAAGCAGATTTTAGTTATGAGGTGCAGAATAGAGAATTTTAGTTTTCTTCCAGAGGGAATGCCTATTACCTGGCTCTTGTAGCAGTAACAGCACATCTTTAAACAAGCACTTGTTTATGATTTGTATGCCTAAATTTACCCACAACTGTGGATGAATAGGAGATGCTTTTATATGTGATGATGCCTTGCTTCAGAAGGTGTTAGGAAGAAATTTTTCCCTTCAGATGGTGTGTGAGGCACTGGAACTGGTTGCCCAGAGAAGCTGTGGATGCCTCATCCCTGAAAGCATTCAAGGCTGGTCTTGTTGGGTTTGTGGTTAATCTGATCTAGTGGTTGGCAACCTTGCCTAAGGGAGGAGCTTGGAGCTAGATGATCTCTGATGTTCCTTCCAACACAAGTCATTCTGTGGTTCAGAAAGATACTTTATTTCAGTGCCACTTTTCAGTTAGTTATTTGTAGTACTGACACAATCAATTTAAAACAAGATTAACTGAGGAAAGGCTGCACCTCTTTCTAGGTTCAACACTAATTTTTCAATAAGCAGACAATCTCTGATTGGTATTACAATGCAGAACAGAGGCAAGTGTGTCTCATCCTTTCTGTGTCTTGTGCATTATTCAGATGAATTATATGCCTTTTTTCTCTTCCAGGCTTGTTTGATCCTTTTTGACAGGATTATTAGAGAAAAGAAATAATTTCAAAAGTATAACTGTTGTTTCTTGGGACTGGTAACTAGCACGTAATGTTATGTGCTGTTGTGTTAGTGTGTAGTTCTGTATTTACACCGTCACAGTGAAGATCAGATGCTTGGGAACTTGTGAGAAAATCCAATAATGTATATGACTTGCATGGTTTCTAGACTGTTATCAAAATAGACTTTTCACAGTGACAATAATGTTACTTTTCAAAATTATGGAATAGAGAGACTCTTTTGTGTGGGTCATGCAGTCTAAAACAAATTTTTAGGATAAACCAAATTGCTTCTGTAATTTTTATTTTCACACTTAAAACCTGCTGCAATTCACTTTAGCTTCTGAAAACAAAGCTAATCCTGTTGGTCTAGGGGTAGCTTATTGGAAATGAACCACCTCTTAAACATTAAGGCTGCTAAGTGGCAGTCTTTTCATTGCTTACTATCTGTGTTCTTTAAGCCTTTTAATAGCCAATTGTCACAGTCATCATACATGTCTTTTTTTCTTTAAGAGAACTTAAGATACCAACAGATCTGTTGATTGCTTGGACACTCCAATAACTCCTTTATATTATTTTTGGTGGTAGTTATCTATTACCAGTGAATGGAATGATTCATAGTTTGTGCTCATAGACCAAACAGAACAGAAATGGACCAAAGCTGCTTGTTGTTTAGTCTTGTGTAAGAAGATGGATATTTCTGTTAGAGACCTATTTGCATTGTTGTGGGAGACAGAAGGGTTTGCTGGAAAGTGGCTGTTTGTTCATTGCCCATGCATGAGGAAGCCACTTTACCTAGAAAGAAATGATCTCTGAAGTATTCAGGAGATCCACAGGGCATGTGGACCTGCCAATAACTGACGTAGGTCAAGTGGAATACTTCAACTTACATCAGAGAGAGGAGTTTTAGAAGTCTGATAGGAAAAGAGGTGTTAAAGCTTGTCTGTTGCACTTAGACCTCAAGTTACATGTTTCTTGAGACACAGAAGCACTGTGGGGCTTTTGTTTTCTAATTACTGATTGTCTGATGTGTAAGCATCAGCACATCTCAGTGTTTTTGTAAGAAATCTGGGGTGATGGGAAGGCTTGGGGCAAAGGCTCAGCAGATAAGTTAGCAATGTTTTCATCTGACTTGCTTGAGTTTCTCTTTGTTCAGGTTTTGGCATGTAATTTGGCCGACAATTCTCAGCAGTGATTTTCTCCGTTTATATCCTAAAACACAGTTTTCCTTATTTTTCTGTTGTATATATCTTAGTTGATAGTAACTAGTTAGAGTGGTTCTGTGCTGCTCTTAGCACAGGGCTGTTCCTACATCGGTTTATTGTTCTCCTGCTACTTGTGGTTTCACTGATTTGTTGTTACTGACTACCTTTTTCTTTTCCCCCCGATGTCCTTACTTTAATTCTGTCTTAGTCAGTATGTTTTAGAAGCCTTTGTCTTTCTTACCCACTCTTCATTGGTTCTCTTCTAGTATTTTGTATTCCTGCAGTTTTCTTTCTGTCAGCAAAACTAAGATTGCCTTGTAATTGGCAGAAAAAAATTGATCATGAAAGAATGATCTTCTTGCATGCCTGTCACCTCCATGTTAGGCTGCTTGGTAATTTGAGTAACAATAAATCTTAGTTTTAAAAGGCCTTATTGTGGACTTAATGTTTTTCAAAAATGCTGTACTTGTTAATTAGCTATGTACAAGGATCAGATTTGTGCCTAAATGTGTATACAGATTAGGTGCTTTAGACAGAGCAGATGTCCGAGAGTAGTTAACTATATCTCTGTCTTCATTTAGGCTTAAATATTAACTATTAGTATTTGTACTGGCATGAAGACATGGATTGCTGTTTTTTACTCCACAGTGTTAACCTAATACGATCCTGTACGGTACCTGATATGTGGGAACTAGCAGAAAACACGATTTTAATCAAAATGCTTATTTTTCCTCCATAGACAGAAATCGCCAAGAGATTGAATACAATTTGTGCACAAGTCATCCCATTTTTGTCTCAGGAAGTAAGTAAAACTGTTCAGCTGTTAAAGTGCAATTATGTTGCTTTTCTGTTTGCAAATTAGCTAGTTTTAAGATGTTAATTTTATCACAATGCACAAGTGCAAGGAACATCTGTTATAGCTGAAGTGTGCAAACCCCCTGCTAATTTGGTTTAACAGATCTGAGTTCAAACTACTGACAATGGCTCAGCCTTTTTCATTCCCAGAGGAGAGGGGAAGTATGTGTTTTTTTTTTTTAATAATAATAATAAAAAAAATCAACAACAATGCAAAAAAATGATTTCATTTCTGATTCTGGTGATTACTTATTTGATATTCAGTTGTCAAATGTTCATCCAGTGAAAATACGTACGCTCATTGTCTACATCGTTTGTATCAAAATCTAGTGTAAAAACTGAGTAGTTAAATGCAAAATGCTTTTTAAGGTTACAGACCTGCATCTGTTCTGAATGACTGTGATTGTAGCATATTGTAGTCAACTGCTGCTGCTAGGTGTTGAAGGGTGTTATTTTGGGTATGCCTTTTTAAACTCTACAGTTTACAGAGTGTTTGCAGTTCATATTAGGATTCAGTGAAGCATTTATTCTTCACGTTTAAGATTTCTGTAAGTTTTGCTGTGTTGACACAGTATATAAATGTTGAAATTACTTCTAGTATGAAGATGACGTTATTGTCCTGCTATCCTTATTAAACATTAATTTTTTGAAAAATGAATAATCAATTTTGAAGGTGGCACTGGGGGAGAGATGAATTGGCTACATTCAGGGCTGTCATTTGCTTTTGATGGAAAGGATGAGAAATGGAGTACTGTTCCCTTTTTATCTGCATGAGATGTATCTTGCAAATAGCTTCAGCTTCTCCAAAGAAACTGCTTGTTCAGATATTTTTGTTCCTGGTTTTATTTGGTGCACAAATTCCTCCTTATACCCTTTCTTCTTTTAATAGCATCAGCAGCAAGTGGCTCAAGCTGTAGAACGTGCCAAACAAGTGACCATGGCTGAACTGAATGCCATCATCGGGGTACGTGGCCTTCCAGGTCTACCTCCTACAGTGTGTATAACTTGCTTTCATATATTATTTCTTTACTGTTTTTAAAATAAGCCTAATGTTTTGACATCTAACACTGTTTTGATGCTCAGTGTTGCACAAGTATGTTTGATTTTTCTTGCACAGATTTTAGTAGGGATAAAGTTAATATTTTGCTTAGATTGCTGTGTGGAACAACTTCTACTGCAAGAAATGCAGTGATTAGGACAGTTGCTTGTTTATTTGTAAGTATTGTATGTCAGTTGAGGTAGTTACCTTTGCCTCATTCATTTAGTCCTTACAGCCTGTACAACTATTCATTCATCTTTCTTTTGTCTTCTTGCGAGTCTTTCATAAATTTTAAATTAGCAAGCTACTGAAAAGAAACTTCACTTGCTTTTGAAGTAGTATTAATTGACTGACGCAGGGCTCTAAAAGCCTTTCACCAAGTTTGTGCTTCTAAATATTCTGAAATAAGTTAATGCTACTTGCTTGTGACTGATTGTCAATCACAAGTCATTTGTTTTGCATTAATGAACTTTCTGAACCATACATTCCTTCCACTGCATGAGTTCATTTCCCCCCCACTAAGTCTAGAATATTTCTCATGTTTTCTGTCCTTCCAGACTAAGTGAAAGAAGTAGCGGAAACAAGAAGCCGTCCTTTCTGATTTTATTCATATGTGTGCGCCTTGAGCAGATTCAAATTACTCATTTATCAATTTATGTTAATTGCTTGTGAGAAGATGCCCTGCTGGTCTTTATGGTTCCCTCAGACACTTTGTAATGATAATTAGACATGCTGCTGTATGGATTAACAGTGCCATAGTCCAGTTACGTCTACAGACAATGGAACCAGTTAATCCATCTGTGCTTAAAATTACATCCCAACTGGAGATGGAAAAAAAAATAAGAGCAAGGGAGGATTAAAAGAATGAGCCTCAGCTTGAAAACTCTCCTTTCATCAGTTTCTCAATTGCAGATCTGCAGTTGGTTTGTCTGTGGTAAGCTATTGGCAGTCAATTAGGTGAAATAAACTGGGAGGGTGACCTTCATTTCCTCTTAATAGCTTTTCCTCCCTGAAATGGGGAGCTTCAGTGGATTTTCAGCTTAAATTTTATTCAAGCTGCTTTATTACACTTGACGGATTAGCTTTGCATAAACATACCCCTACCTTTCAAATCTGAGCTGTTTTTTCACCTTCATATAAAATTTGACTGTTACTTAGTTTGTTTGCTAATCACATTCTAAAAACCGTCGCAATTACATCTGTTATTTGTCACAATGTCCTCTGTTCTTTGCTTGTGTAATGAATTACTTTATTTCAAAGATCAAATCAGGTATTCATAGAGCACATGTACATCTGTGATATTTGATTAGCGAAGATTAGAGAACTGTACTTTCTTGCATTTTTTTTTTTTGAAATGAGTTCTTTACAATGAAAATTGAATTGAAAGCTCTTTTTAATGAGCTACTTTTAAAGAATATTATATGCAGTAAATGGAAGTATGCATTAAAAGCATATTTAAAAACAATTCTACTGAGCTTAAGGTAGTGCTGCCTAGCCAAACCAAATCTTATATCTTGATGATGTCATTCACCTCTTCTTAAGTCTGCATGAAATAGTGTTTTTAAAGCAATAGGGATCTTCAAGTACCATACACAATTAATAGGAGTAGAAGCCCCAGCTTTTTCACTTTTAAATAGACTGCGATTCATCAGAGTAAACACTTCACTGTGTCTTCTGAAAGACTTCTGGGTGACGCCGTATCAGCCCAAAACTGAGTAAGGAAATGATCACATTGGGTACGGTGTCTTTGGCTATGTCTATGTATGCCTATGTATTTTACTAAAATTAGTTGTGTGTCACAATGATCTTTTATAGGCTTATGTGGTCAGTAATTATCTTGTGCTGCAGAATAAGTTTCATGCTTTTGACATATGCTTGATTTTGTTTATAAGGGGCCGTGTGTATCCTGAAAAATCCAAATAGCATAAAATTGGGTTGACAATTCAGTGGACCTTTGGTCTCCCTCACTGAGCACGCAGTGTGTCAAGCCCTCTCCCCAGAGGGGAGGAGACATCAGAGGCCTGTCTATTTCTACACAAGGCAGCTGCGCTGGAAGTAAGCATGGCCTGGTCTGATAGCAGCTGTCAGTATTGTTTAGGGACCTGACTTAGTGTAAAGAACAATGGAAGGGCCATGCTATTAAAGTGCAATGTCTTTCAAGATGAGAAAAGAAATAGTAATTTAACGGTTTAGACGTCTATTATGAGCATGAAAGATCATGGAACTTCTTTTAGAATGCAAATAGGCTGTAGCATTCTGTAACAGAAGATTGCATGCCCTCTAGGATTATACTACTGAGGATAGTTGTGTATAGTCAATTTTTAGAATAGAAAGAGTGCTGAACTTCCGTAGCTGCTTGGATAATTTCTCCTGACTAGATAAAATTTGCATTTTTGTTGGTGTTTAACTTTTTTCCTTCTTCATTTCTGTCTTAAAAGGTCACTGTTTTCTGGTACGAAGCAATTCAAGAGTTTCCCAGTTAGCTTGCCTAAATTAGAGCAAAAAACAGTTCTTGTTGCTGCTGGGCTCTGTCTGAATTCTGGAAGATAGCAAAGTCTTTAATTAGTGGGAATGTTTTCTTAATTTTTTTTTTCAAACCATCTTTATTTTATGAATGTCTTTCTAGTTGAAAAAAAAATAGAATCCTATTAGTGGACAAACTAGGTTAGGGACTGTTTTCCTCATGGACTGGTCAGATTCCTTTTGGAGAATTTGCAAAGTCAGAATTCACATTTTTGAGTCAGTGTATGGATATAGGATGTATGGATTTTTGAGTCAGTGTATGGATATATGTTAAGAATATATCGAAATAAAAAATAGAAACAAAATATTGACGCATTAGAAAAAGAAGAGTAATACAGTTGATCTTGATTAGCTTACGAGTGCTAAACCTCTGGGTTGATTACAACTTGTGGGAATTATATTTTGGTCTAAATGGTTATATCTTTGGCCTTATGCTTTTCCTGCACGTGCTTGAAGGCTTAAGTTTCCAGCTAGCTGTATAGTAGTGTAACTTTAAAAAAAAAAAAAAGACCCACAAACAAAAACAACAAAAAACCTTGTTTGTTTGTTTTTTTGTAAATCGTGCTGTTTAATATTTGTTGTATTTAAAGTTGAAAAAAGTAGCAGATATACTAGGTAGTAGAATAACAAGGCAAGGGGGAAGGGGGAAGAAAAACAGTAGCACAACAGCACAACACAAAACCACTTTAGATTCAAGGTACACCTGTAACTACTGTAGTTGCAAGAAGGGTTAAAGGAGAATACAGATCATAATATGGAGGAGTTTATAGGTAATCGTGGTTTAACTCAAAGGGATTTTTTTCACAGATATGATATCCTGGAAAGGTTCATATTGGGAAGGGTAAAAGATGGTTATAATTGATCTGTCTACCTAGATGTAAACTATGCAAATGTTTTAGATTTTTCTGCTTTAAAATTAACTGGAACAATTTCAAAGTAGAATATTATGCAAATATCTGAAATGAGAAATATAAGCAAGAAGCTGGAATATTTTTTTATCATTGCATTTCAGATGCACTGTCTTTAAGTTTTAAGGTGGGTTGCTAATGGTTCTGTGAAAAGAATACCTTCTGGACTGACAGTACTCTTGAGACTGATTGAGTTATAGGTCTCTTAGAGGTCCCTCCACTGTTGCATGTGGTGATTGGCTAAAGGATTAGCAAGATGCAGGATTATTTTTTCCCCTCTTGGCTGTGGTTGCCAGCTATCTCTGGGATTGTAGTGCGTGAAGCTTAAGAGGATGAGGTTAACCTCTTGAGGGTTTATTCTTATGAGTGTGTAGTTAATCCTTAGAAAGCCTATAAATAACTAGGCTGTATGTTTCATTATAAAATAGAAATACAGACTAGAGCAGAAATGAATGCAGAACTTAGTGCAAGGGAAGAACTAAGCAGCTGTAGCATTACTTTAGATCCTCCTCAGCCATGATTTGCATTATGCCTCAAGGGGAGGGGAAACTGTCTAGTTGCTTTAAATTAAATAAAAAGAGATCTTGAGGTTGTATACTGAATGATAGAGGGCTGTAAGTTCGACTACTTTGGAGTTGGAGAGAGGAATGAGTGAATGAAGCCTACAGATCTAAAAAGAACTAAGAATGTAGTTCTTAGGAGAAGGAGAAGCAAATGCTATTGTAATAGGTGAAGTCAGAGGGGAAAAGTTCTGTTCTGGGGAGACTTTGAAGCAAAATAAAACTGAGTGATTGACAGAGGCAGAGCCAGTATGAGCAGGAAACTGTACACATATATTCTATCTTCAAGAATCTCAGCACTTAAGTATTAAACACCAACTCACTATATTTTTCTTGGAAGAAAGATGCTGACAGTAGAGTTAGGGATCTTGAGGAGGACTGGCTGGAGAAGAAGGGAACGCTCGATTTTGCTCTTGAATGAGGGATTAGCATGGATGGTTAGGATAACCTTAGGAGCTACTGAAAATGTGGCAAAGTTATGGCTCATTATAGCAGTTTGCTGTATGTCATCAGAATGCTAAAGAGTTTTCAGGATTCCTTATATCTGGTAATTCCATCGATTACTAATTCTTCAGTTATCAGAGCTGCTGTCTTCTGTAATGTTTAATTTACTGGGAATGTTCCATAGTTTTATTAAAGGTGCTAGTTAACCGTAGCTTTTAAATCAAAAAACATTTAGTAACACTGAGACAGCAAAAGCAAGGATTAGCAGTAGTAGTGCTTTGAAATGTTTTCTGAGGTGACTGATAGCGGATGTAGGGAATTTCCATGAAGCTTGTGCATGGGTTGGAAAAGTGAAATGAACATGAATGTGGTAGTCTTATGACTAAGAAACTTTTCTTTTGGTGTCTCTGAAACATGTTTGTAGTTGCTAGTATCTGGGACAAACAGGTGATATGTCACTTAAAGAACTATACTGAACTTCGGATTTTAACTTCCAAAAGTAAATTTCTGTTTAGATTACTATTTTTGTCCTCAGCAAGATTTAAATTTCTGAAGAATAAAAGAGCAAGGAAGAAAAAGAAATGCTTTGTTACACTCATGTCTCAGTAATAAAAACTCACAGTGAGTAGTACTAAAGTCATTTTCAAATTGGTGTGTGCTTGAATTGGTTGTTTTTTGCCATTGTAATAGCAGGAGCATGCAAATGTATTTGGATGGCAGTGGCATGCTACTGGTAATTAAAAATGCAAATACATAGATTTGGGGTTAGAAAGTGAGTAATAGTTGGAACTATTACTATAGTGGGTTGCTCCCAGGAAAAAAAAATAAAATGTTGGCAGTTTCTTTAAGCCAGAAGCAGTGTGTTGACAGCTTCATTCAAGAGTCTTAAGGTTTGCATGTGAGTCTTCATAACAAGAAGTATGTACTTGTCTGATTTAAAAAGAAGAAAAGCCTGTCTTAATGCTGACACCAGTGAGAAGAAAATAACTTGTTTCAGGAAAACAGCCAATGTCATATCTGGATCAAAAGGTAGAGATTTAAGGTTATTTTCTGTTGTTTTTTTTTTTTTTAATGCTATTTTGAATTTGTTGCTTTCCTTCAGAATTGACAGGTCAAAGACATTTGAAGACGTGTCTTCCTCCACAGAGACTTTTCTTTCTTATACTCTTCCCCTGTTCTTCTAGCCCATGCTACCTTGTGGCATCAGCCCTCTAGTAGATCTCTCTGAAAGTAGTGCCTCCTGTTTATTTCCATGGAAATTACAACAGATGTAAAGAGCACAGTAACAGTATTTGACAGAGCAAATTCTCAGCTACAAAAAACAGTTTTTCAACATAGCCATCACCATTACACATTATTGGCAAAAATGCAGAGCTAAGAGCCTGCATGCTGTGCTTGTAGAAGTGTGCATGGCCATGTGGAGCATAGCTTGTCTTTCATGTCACTGTTGCCACTGCTGAAATGTACCACTCATCACCTTACTATGTTCACATCCACTGCTCAGTCTCCACAAATGTTCAGCAAGTATCGCTGTATGTCAATGGGTGCCGTTTTTTTCTCCAGGGAGGGATTCAGTCACATACCTTTGCTTTGTAGACGCTTTCTTACCTGATGCCACTTTGTTAGACTGCCCCTCTGCTGCCATCTCCTGTATAACAACAAAATGTAATGGGATATTGGTGGGAATGCTCAGCCTCTACTGCCATGCAACTGACATTCACCTATGACATAATAGACCAACATAATAAAATAAGAGGCATTATTTTCAGAACAGTCCTTGTAAAAACTTCTGATTCATCCATTGATGTGTTCTTTTTTCTCTAGTACTAACTTCACTTTTGCACTTTTGACCTAAGGGGGAAACGTGTTATTGTTAGTGCAGGGGTCTTTAGAACTTGATCTTCTGTGGCTCATCTCTAGCTTTTGTTATAAAAAACTCTGAAGATAGGATCTGTTATTATTCCAGACTCTTAATAAACATTTTCAGAAGAATTGCTATCACTGGAAAAGTTTACATATAATAAATATACACAGGAACTTCTATAATTTTATAAGTACATAATTGCATACACAAATATTTAAAATGTGTGTGTATGCCTGTACATATAAGGTTATGCTAGGTAGCAAAAGAGCTTCATTTTTCTGATTTTGCTATTTTGCTGGATAGAAGCATTAACAGTGCTTCTGTGGGTCTGTACTTGTTATGAGAGGAGTTCTGGGCTTGTTTACTTCCCTCCTCCATGAAAGCAGTATTGAGAACCTCTTCTGTTCTCGAAAGCCCTTGTATGGATGCAGCTGCACCAATGGAGTGCTAATGCACCCTGGAGAGAAGATGCTGCTGAACTGGAAGAATTCCATCTGCTGGCAGGATTCTGTGTCCTCACTGGAGAGCCCTCCCAGTGTGGAACAAGCTACAGCAGCTCCCAAGAATAGCTAGGCTGCTAATGCAGGTTTGCTCTTGTGAAAGAGTTAGTCATTCTGGCAGGGCTATATACTTATTCCCTCTCAATGGGATGTTAAAAATTATGCAATTTATAATTATCACAGAATTTTTCTTAAATAGCTAATTGATATTTTAGAAAAACAGCTGACTTTTCACTGGGTGTGGTAACAAATCCATTTGGGTGGGTCCACCCACATCTGTCATTCTAAAAGTAATCTTTTTGAAGAGCCCTGAAGTGTAATATCTCTTCATCTTTTTAATTCCGGTGCTTGACTTGTTCTCTAAAATGCTAGAAGGAAGGGCAGAGAAGGCTAGCTGTTAAAAGTGAGACTGAAAAGCACAGCAAATATTAAAGTTGTTGATCAGCATAGAGCTAAGGAAAAGATGAAGTACCACTTTCTCCTTTTCAGTCTGTGTGTCTGATCTGTAACAGTGATGTGGGAACAAATTAATAGTCAACAAGCTGGCCTTTTATTTTTTTTTTTTATTTTCTATTTGCATTATATTGCAGAGCACTGAAAAGCTGTTTGTCTGTTCTTATGGAGCTAACTACTGTTTTAGAAATGGGATCTTGTGATTTCACAGGAGTACTCTGTGTGTACTTGTAGATAGGCTGGTAATGACTACAATACTTGAATTGATAGCAAGCCAAGCCTTTTTTGTGATGAGATGTCATTTTCCTTATTTAAAAAAAACTGAATTCTTCATGAAATACAGAACGTATTATAAGACGTTTACTGGAATACACATTTCATACCTGTTAATGGTTTTTAGGAACTCTCAAAAAGTCTTTCAGTTATTTTAGTGGACAACTGATTTAGAGTTTTGCTACTTAAGTTCAGGTTTCAAGGTAACTACTTTGGCTGCTATTGAGAATTTCTTTCCCAGTTCCATTTTTCCAATTCTTTAGAGATAAGCTATATACATACATGGTTTGTTTGCCCCAAGTGAGGATCTGTCTTCTCATGTGTGTTTTAATTTTTCCATGGAATAGTTTTTCTTCTGAAATACACTGCTAATCAACAGATATGTATTATTGTTTCAGAGAAGTTGGTATGACAGCTTTTTGACTGCAAGTACTTTTTTTCTTCCTTTTGATAAAAAATAACTTTTAACCTTACAGAGGAAGCATATGGGGAGTTATGCTTGCTAACTTTCTTTACATTAGGGAGATTAAAGGATGTATTTTGGTCTCTACACAAAAGGAAGAAGAAACAGGCTCTAGAGTTGACCATGTTCAGTATTTCATGGCAAAACTGTGCAGTACAAATCTGTAGAAGAAGTATATTTTACAGTGGTGTAGGTATGCATCGGTGTAAAATTGTAGTTAGAGCACTGGTGCATGAAACATGTTGGGTTTGTTTTTCTTCCTGAATCATTTGAAATCAATCTTGCTTTTCCTATTTAAAATTTCCCAAGAACAAAGAGAAGAAGAGAGATGATTTTTCAAGGAGGATCCCATAGCAGAGAGATGAAAAGGAATCCTGAAAAGGAAGGGTATAACACCAAAGAAAGAGGGAGTCTGGTCATAGGGTGGACAAAGATTTAAGAAAGGAAAACAGAAATAACACAAAATCGTATACTTAATATTTTTTTACAGTACTTGAGTGCTTTTTACATGCTATTTTGTATCTGCTTTTCTCTGGGTTTTATATATAGATAAAGGTGGCAGAAAGTCTGACTTTATTAGTGTGCTTGAAGTTTCTCTATCAGCAGAGCAGTGAAATATAACTTCTCAGCCTTACTTCAATTATCTTAGATGAAGTTAATTTGTAGGGGGAGAGGGGGAATTGTGGAGAGTGTGGGGGGGAGCAACCTTTATGCCAGTATATCTTGCATTTTTTGTTCTGTGTGAGGCAATTTGTACAGCCTGTACTGTTTCAAAAAACTTGGTAAGATGTGCAGTTGAGATTTATTAGTATACTTTGAGGTATTTGAAAAAGTGGAACTAAGAACTGTGAAAATTTTCTGAGACTATTCTGTTCAGAAGTCTGACAGTTTAAAACAAATTCCTGTAATAAAAATAGCAACAAAGAAAGAAACTTGATTACTCATCTTCTTTCGTACTTTTTGATATTTGCTTTCTGACATCTATCCTCTACTCAGTAAAATGTTTGATTTTTAGAATGGAGTTGAAGATGAGTGGTAATACTCAGACATTATCTAGGCATTTTCTGTAGTAAGTATGAAAAAGAAAAAAGATTTCTTTTCCCATGAAACAGTCTGGTTTTAAAATAGTTATGTCACTGTCACACAAATTTTGTCTGAAATGTTTTTGCATATGTTTTGCCAATCTGTCCTTCTGTGGACTTAAGTCTCTGTAACAAAGTGACATTTCATGTTATATATAGACTGAAAAGGCTTGCTGAAGATGCTTTCTTTGTGTGAGGAAACCTTTTCTTCCCTTACCCTAGTCAGTGTGACTTGTTTACATAAAGGATAGTTTTCAGATAGTTGTACAAACTTACGAAGATTCCATTCTTGGCTCAGAGGCCAGAGATGCTGTAGCAGGCATTTTAAAGTTTGTTTGATAGCTTCCTATCTGTCAAAATTAAGTCAGAACTTTTAGAAGAGGAATTGGACATCTTGGTGAGATCCTCCTGAGCCTTTTCTCTAGGATAGTCATCTTTGTCATCTTCATGACCTTTCATTGGACTTTTGCTGTAGATCCAGACTCCTTTTGCATTGCGAAGGGAGCCCAGAACTGGATACAGCACTACAATTTTGTCATTACCAGTCCTGAGAAGAAGGCAAGCGTTACTTCCCTGGACCTAATGATTATACTTTGCCTAGTACAGACAGGGTTATCATTAACCTTCTCCATATCAAGAGCATGCTGACGGATATGTTCAGTGTAGTGTCTACCAGAACCCCTGAGACTTTTTCTGCAGAGCTGCTTTTAAGCTGCGTGGTTTCCAGTATGTACGTGTGTTTGTGGCAGTTCCTCAGTCCTGCCAGGTGCAGGACTTTTTATTTCCTCTTGTTGATCTTCAGATTGGATATTAGGTAAAAAATTCTTCTCAGATTGATAAGACTTTGAAAGAGGCTACCTGGAGGTGTGTTGGGGTCCACTGTCCCTGGAGATGTTCAAGAGAAGTGTAGGTGTTCCACTGAGGAACATGGATTTTAGAGGGCATGGTGGTGTTGGCTAAGCAGCTGATCTTAGGTAGTTCTAGTGGTCTTTTCAACTTTAATGACACCAAGAACGTAAAGAAACTGTTAACACATCTTGTAATCAGTTTGTCTAATAGTTGATAATATTAAGGAAAATGAAGCATCCAAAAGCAGAGAAGTGGAAACACACCATTACTGAAGTAAAGTTAGAAAATAGAGGAATAAGTAAGCAATCCATGCTGAACGGTCTTGTCTGAATATGATTATGTATTAGTCTCCTGATTTTTGTAGGGAAGAATGTGGGTGTATTCTTAAAGGAAAGTTTTGTCATCATTCAAAATATTCACACCTATTAGCTCTTCTAAAGCAACTAATTTAAATGCAAGTAATGAATTGATGGGTTAGGCTGTCAAATGAGAGTACTCTTATAGGTTAGGCTGTTGTGAATGTGAATGATGTGTTGTTTTCTGTTTGCTCCTGGTTGGTTTGTTTTTGTTTTTTTTTTTCCAAAGTGAGGTAGTATACTGGATCTGACAGGAGCATAATCTTATGTTGTTTCCATTTTTTTGAAAGGTTACAATTACAGCACTGTTCCTAGGAATTTTTTTTTTTAACGTGAGAGAAAAGATTGTTGTGTTGTCAGCTGGCTGTAGCTGGCTGTTTGTGTTTTAGCACTGGCACTCATGTTCTTTGGCCATAAACATCTGATACTGATTCTCACCTCCTTCTGCCTGATCACGCAAATGAAAAACTTGAAGATATTCCTTTGGGAAGGGAGAGAATATGGAAATGCAAATGAATGCAGTAACTTTTTTTTTAAAAAAAGTTTTTCTTATGTATCCATCTCCTTGCTTGATTTCAACAAAGTTATGTTAATTGTGCTCTACAGAAATTGACATGAATTAGCTCCCCCTGCATTTGCATCTCTGAATCACTCTTGCGCTCAACAGGTGTCTGGGGGGGTGGGAGGGGATCTGTTGATAGTATTTACAGAACGGGTGCTGATAAGGATTTCTAGAACTCTACTCTCAAATGATATTTCAGAAAGGCACTGGAAGACTCATCTGTTATACTTTGGAACCACATATAGCCTTTTTCCACTGTTGGTTTGCGTTTACGTGGAGAAGGAAGATTGTAGGACGTCATGGTCAATGTTAATAGACAAGGAGCCAAAAAGAGGTGTCTTGCTGTGATGTAGATTTTCTATGCATGAACAAAGACTTACTCTAACTGCTGCTGGAAGCTTGCAATAGGGATTGAAAATTAATTGTGGTTAAAGAGCTCATTATAGCTAAAACTAGAATGTTGGACATAAAGAACTTTTAGGATTGCTAGGAAGTCCTTGCATGGAGAAGCAAGGGCTGTGTTTTTCACATGTTAATTTTGGGGTCTTCACAGTATGGTTGGGGGGTAGTAGGAAAAAAAAAAAAGAGGTAATAAAATCTAATTCAGCTGAATGTATATTTCTTTCCTCCCTTTGAAAATATAAAGAACTTCTGCTTTTGCAACAAAATGTTGAGTGAACTATTGATGCTCTTAAAATCAATGCTCTGGCTAATTATCTCAGTGCAGTTACTTAGGTATGCATCACTGCCCTCTTCTCTGCTTCCCATATCCCTCTGAAGCTGGACACAGCCCTTACTCTGCAAGTAATGATAATAATTGGTAGTAAGACAGACCTGTTACTCATCCTTCTCTGAGCACATTTCTTATGGCAGGTGTCTAGTTTTTAATTAAGTGCTAATGAACATGCCTAGTGGACCACGGTACTGCTGCCAAGTTCTTTAGTTTTATATCTCACTGCTACTAAGCTCTTAAAAGGTGACAGAGCAAGCATTAGTGTCTTTGAAGTGACAGGAAAGTCATTATATGCATAACATAATTGTTTCTAGGATCTACAGTGGCAAATGCCTAGCTACTAAATACATCTGGTAGGCACTACTGTTATCCATCTCCCCAGTCTTTAGTTTTTCTCTTTATGTGCAGATTTTCCCCTCCTAGAAAGAGTGCAATATACTCTTAACAATTAAAGATGTATAAATAAGAAAATAATAGGGCAAGAGTTTCTGGAAAGGGTCATCTTTATCTGTGTGTTAGGAAGAACTTTGGAGCCTATTGTAAATAGGATATAAAACATAAATGGTATACATCAATCTTAAGCTTCAGTGGCTCTCAGTTAATAAACATTAAACCTAATCTACACCACTGATACTAAAGACCATGATCATATTTCCAGTCTTCAGTCTGTTCAGTGTTGTTGTGCATTTCAGCATCTTTGCAGACCACTTCCCACTGTTGCCCTCAGTAACCATTTTGGAAAGCATTAAGGTGTTGTGTGGCATAGCGATGCATTTTCCCTTTGGAGCTTTCATATTCTGCTCTACACATTAAATAGAGCATTGCTTCCTGGCTAACATATGCAGTACTATCAGAGAAAGCAGTTGTTGCCATTTTTGTCACATATTTTCAGCTTCGAGGACTTTATTAGAATAAATTAATCTGTTCCTCATTTCTAGGGTTTTCAAAATACATTGGATGTGAGTAGGCTACAAAGCAGAGCTGGGGTAATTGCAGATAACATGTCCCTAGCAGTCTGGTTTCTAAAGACATCAAGCAATGCTTCCTGTAATTGTGTGGATTTACTTGTTTGCTAATTAAACTGGGCAAGAGAGGTAAGAAAAAAGGGAATCTTCTTGAAGCCATAGGGACAAGAATGGAAATAATTTAACTTCATTTCCCTGTTTTGATTTTTTTCATGCTCACTCTGTGAAAGATGCTAATTTGAGCTCACTGTTGAAGAAAAGAGGTGATTTCTCTCCATGAAACTGTTTAGAGGGAGAGAAATCACTTCCTGTTCTTAGCCAATTTCATACCACAGCTAGGTAAACTAGTATAATAGGACAAGACCAAGGCTATGAATATATTACAGTACTGTGGATGCATGTGTGTTGTATGGCTTAAAGGGAAAATGTCGACATGGTTTAGGTGGTCATAGATGAGGTGAATAAATTAAGTACCATCTCTCTTAAAGAATCATCTTAAAAAATCACAGAGTTATCAAGATTGGGAAAGAACTCCAAGGCTATTCCACCCAACTGTCCTCCTACCACCAATGTTTCTCAATACAACATCTAAATGTTTCTTGACCACCTCTAGGGTCACTAACTCTACCACCACCCTGCTCAGTCCGTTCCAGTGCCAGACCACACTCTTGGAGAAGTATTTCCTAATGTCCAACCCAAATCTCTCCTGGTGCGACTTGGGGCCATTCCCTCTAGTTACCTGGGAGAAGAGGCTGACCTTTAGGCTCGCCACAGCCTTCCTTCAGGTAGTTGTAGAGAGGGGTATAGTCATCCCTGAGCTTCCCCTTCTCCAGAACTAAATAATCCCAGTTCCCTCAGCTGTTCCTCATAAGGCCTCTGCTCCAGACCCCTCACCAGCTTTACTGCCCTTCTCTGGTGCCTCAGTGTCTTTCTTATAGCCAGGGGCCCAAAAGTGATCACAGTGCTGAAGGTGCAGCCTCACCAGTGCTGAATACAAAGAGATGATCACTAACCTGCTACTGCTGGCAACACTATTTCTGATACACGCTGGGATGCCATTGGCCTTGTTGGCCATGCTAGCTCATGTTCAGCTGAATGTTGACCGCTCCCCCTAGGTCCATTTCCTCTACGCAGTCTTCCAGCCACTCTGCCTCAAGCCTGTAGCATTGCCTGGGGTTGTTGTGGCCCAAGTGCAAGACCTGGAACTTGGTCCTGTTGAACTTCATCACACTGATTTCAGCCCTGTGACCCTGCCTGTCCTGATCTCTCAGTAGGACTCTCCTACCCCTGTGAAGGTCAGTCATTCCTCCCACCTTAGTGTTGTCTGCAAACCTACTGAGGGCACACACAGTGCCCTCATCAAGGTCATCAATAAAGATATTGAACAGGACAGGCCCCACTGCTGACCTCTAGATGTGACTGCATTCACCATCACTTGTGGAGACTGGACAGTTCTTTACGCAGCAAAAAGTGTATCTGTCCTACCAGCTTCTCCAGGGGAATGATGTGGGAGACAGTGTCGGTAACTTTGCTAAATTCTTGGTAGATTACGTCTGCAGCCTTTGCATCATCCACCTGGCAGATCGTTAGATCATAGAAGATCAGGTTGGACAAGCAAGAACTGCCTTTTGTGAAACCATGATGGCTAGCCCTCATCCTCCTGTTGTTCTGCACATGGTGTGTGATTTCCTTCAAGATGATCTGCTTCAAAATCTTGCAAAAGATCAAGTTGTCCCCTGATTTGAGGAATTGTTCTGGAATTTACTGATACAGTCTGGGAGGATAAGTTATCTTTTTCCTTGGAGCCTGGATGAAAAAAATAAACTAGATTGCATTTCTGTCAGACTTTCTGTGCTCTTTATGAATACTTCTGAAGAAGAAGAAGCAATTATGTTTCACTACTTTATTTTGTAGGAGGTAGTAAATGTTTCAAATAAAAATAACTCTAAATATATCCTTCAAAATGTTACTTTTTAGGTTCTTAAAAATATTAAAAACAAGTCTTGTCTCTTGCCTTTAAAAGTTATGTGAGGGTTGGAAAGAATAGCGACGAGAATGTATGCATTCCTGCAAAGGCTAATTAAGCCTTTTACACTGTGTTTGAAGAGGAATTTGTGAAATTTTTGTGTGAGAAGACAAAACATTCATAAAATCATGACTTTGTTGAATAGCCTGAGGGGATTGTGGTATTTTTCTGGGGTTTATACCATGTATCAAAAACAAGTAAATGATGGCTGATTTGCAGTTGGGGACAACAGAAAAGTGAAAGCATTTCAAGTTTAGTCCAGAGTTCTGCAATTTCATCTGTTTATGTCTACAGACATTCTTAAAAAGCTCATGGCATGTGTCAGGAGAGTGGTGTGAGAAATGAAAGCATAGAGTACACTCATCTGAATAGTAATTACATTCTTCTGTACATAGTTATTATGCAGATGTTATGTCAATGGTTTATCACAAAGTCTTGGAACCTATGGAAGAATATATTTTAGATTTTTTTGGACTGGGTATTTTGGAGTATTTTGTGAAGTACTGTGAGTTTTATTTTACCTGTATTCCAAGTGAGTTTATAGTACCTTACAGCAGAACTGTAACAATGTTAGCTGCTCTTACTAGGATAGATGGCATTCAGTAGATCAGTCTCTCATGCCTAGCTAAGACATCCTGTTCAGATACTTGCTTGTATGACATCTGTTTCATCCAATGAGCGGAGTAATATTCTTTGGCTACTTTTATGCTGTTTACTTTCAGCAGAGGAATGGTGGAATATGGTTAAAGGAGAAAGATTTGTTGTCTTTTGTTCATGTGTCCAGGCCCAAGAAAGCAAGAAATAGGAAGAATTTGTCTTTTCCTGTAGCAAACTAAAGGGGAGCTATGACTAAGCTAAAGGTGGTTTTGAAACCTAAGTTTCTGAATGAATCTGTGCTGAGCAATTTGGACAAAGTTAAATGGTTTGCTGGTCTTGGAAAACGTTACTAGAACCATAACAACTTCAACTAGAAAATAACTTTCCCACATTGAGTAAATACTAAGATATTCCATTTTAGGGAATTTGTTCCCAAAATTGCTTAAAGTTCCTGTTGCCAGTTTGGCTACTGGGTTTTACATCCACCCTTTTGTACTCATGTTGCTATCTGAGTTTGGAATAGATTTTAATTTATTAGTACCATGTTTGCTTTTGAATTTCTATTATCTTATTAATGTTATTTGGAATACCTGGATTTTAAACTCAAAATTTATTCCAAAGCATAATGTTTGTTAACAATTTTCTTCACAAGCTTAGCTAGAAAAAAAATATAGAGATAGCTACAAGAAGTATAAAGTTCCTGTTTTCACACTTGAGGAGCACAGCACGGCTTGGATTTTGTCAGCGCTTTCTTTTTTTTTTACCTAAGCCAGTGCTATGCCTCCCTATAGAAAGGGAAAGGTAGTGAAGCCTTCTTTGGAATTCTGCAGATTCTGCTGCTGATCTTTGTCACTGGTGATATTATGACAAAAAGTGGCTGTCCAAAACAAAGTGACTTTTGGTAGTTTAATGTTATTCTCAGACTCTATAGCAGATATTCAGCTAGCCTTCTTTGCTTTGCGGAATGTGATCAGAAGTGTCCACAGACAGTATGATGTAGTGCAGTGTCTAGTGTGCTGGGACAAACAGGAGAACCTAGATTAAATAATAATAAAAATCCACTGTTGGTTCTCAATAACTAACCAAACCTATTCTCCCTTCTCCTTCCCAAATAACATTATTCTTCTGGGGATGATGATGCCACTGGGAACAGCAGCAGCAGTTGCAGGCTCAACATCTCTCCCATGGCCATGGACCTCCAGTGCCTCTAACACCACATCCATCAGGACTTCAGCCTTCAGGAATCCCTCCACTTGGAAGCAGTGCTGGCCTCCTTGCCCTTTCTAGTGCTTTGGGTGGTCAATCTCACTTGGCAATAAAAGATGACAAGAAGCATCACGATGCAGAGCACCACAGAGGTGAGAGGCATGGCAGACCTGATTAGGACACTGTCAGATTTGAGCATTGCTGCGAATTATGTGCATCTCTAAAGAAATTGAGTTTTATAGAATAACAACTAACTTCTGGCAAACGTAAAAATGTCTGCATATATACCAGTGAAGCAAAATTCAGCTTGGAAATTTTCAATATTTTAAATGGGGATCACTAGGTGTCATGTGCTCTGTAGTTTGCGGGGCATTTTGACATTCTGGTAAATGTTTAGTGTAACACCAGTGGCCTGCACCATATTGTGGAAAACTGTTAAACTGCATAAATGAGTAATTTTTTAAAGCAAGTAATGTCGTTAAGTGGGTGGGTGGGATAGTAGGGAGGAATGAGAATTTCAATTTTGAAGTGAATGTGTTCAAACAAAAGATTTAGGTAATTGCATCTGTTACTTTAGTTTGATAGGCTTAAATTCTAGTGTGCGATTAAATATTGGGCAAAATTGCACTTGACTAATTTTTGAAAAGAAAATAATTTATTATGTCATGAAATAAAACTAGGCTTTGTGTATGGTTAAACTGTAAATCTTGTTTACAAAATACTGTAATTTTCAGGAGATCACTGTATTAGGAATGTGCAATGACTCATATAAATAAAAGCCATTTTAAAACTGTTCGTGGGTTGTGTTCTAATTTGTTTTCCCCCCTTTTTTATTTCTGTTCTTGCCTCTGTGTCTGAACGGGCATGTCTGTGCATTTCTTGGTTACTACTGGAGCAGACAGAGAGCCAGGCACAGTAAGTACCGACACTCCTGCTAATGTTTCCACTTCTACATTAAGTAATGATCAGAAGTTGTATTGTTTGTCTGTCTTGTCTTCCTTTTTGTCATTTTCACGGTACTGGGCTTATTTGTCTACAATTAAAATATCTCTTGGTTTATGCAGAACATTGTGTTGAGTGTTTTGATAAGATGATTATAGGAACCAGGTTTCTGAGCAGAATGATTTCAGGGATACTTGATCTTAATTTTGTTTATTAAAAAAAAAGATGTGCTTACAAATCAAACAGACCTTTTACTGCAACTTAGTTTATAACATTGATTCAGAGTTAAGATGTTTACTCTAGGATTTTCAGGAATAGAGTTGCAGAACAGGTGGTAAATAATTGTTATGACTGTGTTTGGCCTTAGCATTTTATTTAATTGAATCTGGACAGACTCCTTTACTTCTTAATTTGTGCTTTCCTGATAGTACTTTTTTCTTTTAGACAAAAACTGCAGTACAGTTTGCCTAAAAGAATCTTTAAAAAGAAAAATAATCAGCCAAATATCATAATTGTAATAGCTTTTTAAGAGGTTATGTCTTGAATGATTATTGCTATACTAATCTGTTAATCTGCTGGAGATGGCCACATGCAGCTTTCACATTGAGTAACAAAGCTAGCTCTGCTTGTTGATGCCATAGGTGAATTTGAGTTCTCTTTGTTTTTTCTTCTCAATTAGAAGAAAAAAGAAACAGTTACAAATTAACAAATAAGTTTATGGTACTAAACTCCTGATTTTATTGTTTGGTCTTTGTTTTGTTTTCTGTTTGATTTTGGTTTGTGGGTTAGTTGGTTTTCTTCTTGCTTGCTTGTATTTTAATAGAAGGATATGACAATTGCTTTACCAAAAGCTCCCTGCATGTATTTTGAGACAGTTGTTTTCAGCTTCTGTAGCTATTGAGTTACAGAAGTTAAAAGTCTTTGCCAGTTTAACTGTGGAACTAATTTCAAGCTGTGTTTTCCTGAAACCTTGGATCTATGAGGGTGTATTTCTTTGAGCGATACTAGGCAAGAGTGGAATTCTCAATGTCTTTCTTAGGAAATGAGGAAGGAGGTTTGCAGTGTGTGTGTGTGTTTGTCTGTGAGCATGTGAGAATGTGCATATACAGTTAGGAGATACAGTGGCTTTGACATTTGGCTTGGTGGTTATGCTGTTTCTTCTTCTTGCTCTCCCCAGCCTTCTCCATGTACATGATCATATATAGTATGCTATAAGATTTCACTAAGTAACATCTTTAAAAAGATAGTTCAGGGTGCTCTTATACCCCTTCTCTTCCTGTTTCTCTTCAGTTGCAAAAGTGCCAAGTGTTTTTGTGTTCAAAAATTTGATATTCCACAATGTTGTGAAATTCAGACTCAAAATATAACATGTAGCTTAGAATAGATCTTGCCTTTGAACAAACTTTCAAAATTAAATTTTCTTTTCTGGAGGTTTGCCATATCAATTGCTTAGTTTAGTCTGTGTGTGACTTTTATTTACAGAACATAAAACTCTTACTCCAGTTACTTCTAGTGCATCTGTGTAACTTATGATTGGTTATTGGTTATTGACTGTATGGTAACTGGCTATTTTTTCATTCTGTTAGTACTAACTGACCAGTAAACAACCTAAAGTTTTTGGTTTTTTTTTTTTCATAAAATCTGTAAATACAGATACGTTGAGTTCAAGTTATTGTGTTCTTGTGCCTTTCCCTTCTTCTTGGTCCCAATGTAGACTCCTTTATAATTAATTGAAATACTGATTACAGGTCAACTTAAACCTGAGTCTAAAATTGTTTAAATGCAGTGTTGCCTTAGAATATTGATGTAACAGAAAATGAAAGATGAAGCAACAGTGGCATTCAAACTTGTGGATAAATTGGTCAATTGGAAATGATTTGATCTTTGAGCTTCTCTAATTGTCTTATCTTTAATGGATTTGTTTGTTATTTAAAATATATCCTGAGGGTAATGTAAAATTGATCACAAATTCATCTCAAGATGAGATGAATTTGATTTTTTGGGGAATTGCATGTTAAGTGCTCATGCTGCCATCAAAAGTAATGAGGAGGGCTTGCTTCCTTCATAGAAGAAGCAAAAGCCTGTACTGTTGGTTACCTAAAGCAACCACAATGATTGTATTATATTATAATAGTACAGCATTATTGCCATTGAATATTGCTGTTGCAGCCTTGCATTATCATCAGTAGAGGCTGATAGTTTTAGATGTGGAATTTTGAAAGATAGCTACTTATAGCTTGGTTGATGTCTTAAAAAGCAAAAAAAAAAAAAAAAAAAAAAAAAAACCAACAGTTTAAAGCAAAACTTTGAGTTACATCACATTATGCCATCTTATTGTTTGTTTTTTGCTTTTTTTCTAAAGTCTCTTCAGGCAAATTTACAGTCAGTAATTTGTACATATTGCATGTCTAGCAATGCTTCATAATATTGATATTCATAAATGAATATAAATTAAGATGCAAAGGTGTAGCAACTACATTTTTGTTTACCTTGATCTCTGTCCATTCTGCACGGAATCATAGAACGGTTTTTGTTGGAAGGGACCTTTAAGATCACTTAGTTCCAACCCCCCTGCTATAGGCAGAGACACCTCCCTCTAGACCAGATTGCTCAAAGTCCCATCCAGCCTGGCCTTGAATGCTTCCAGGGAAGGGGAATTCACAACCTCACTGGGTATTCTCTCCAGTGTCTCACCCTCATGGTAAAGAATTACATCCTAATATGTAGTGTAAATTCACCTGGACCTATACTTTTGCTATGTTTTTTTTTAAAAAGTTATGCTTTCACTTCAAAGACAATACGCTAAAATGATCAGAATAAAAGTATGAAACTACGTTAGTAACGGCTAGAGGATTTTGGCTGATGCATCTCTAACTGTCCAAGCTTGGGTTATGTTATTACAGAAATGCAGGCTTTCCTACAGTTCTGACACTATCTGGATGCAGTTAATGAAATGAAGAAAAGTGAGCAAGTTTTGCAGATGAAGTTGAATAAATTTTTTGGATACATCAACGTAGAAGAACTTTGTCCAGTTCTCTTTGGCTAATATAGTAGCAACATTTTCAAAGTCATTTCAGGTGCTCATTACACTTGTCTTCCCACTATTCTCATACTTTCCGAGCAGGAGATGCAAATCTTGTCAAGTGTACTGTTGTGTCAGTAATTTGTAGACGGTGAAATCTGACTTCATTATATACTTTGGATTTACATTAAAGTTAGTGTTTACCTTTTATCATCATAAAAAAACAGTTGAGCTTGTTTGTTTTTTTTTACTGACTTCAGAAGTACTCTTAAAATTTGCAATAATTATTCCGACCTGTTGGTAGACCTAGATGCTACTATTGTGTTCTAGCAAATGCTCTGTTGAAGTAGAAAAATATTCTGTCCTTGGGTTTCTATCCCATTCTTCATCTCTCAGTTACGGAGGTAGGAGCTATGCAAAATTGAATGCTACCCACTTTTTGATATTATATGCAAGCTGTTCTTGTTTTGTGTTTTTACTCTTTTAAATGAAACCAAAACAAAAACAAAAACATCTCAGAAGTACTTCTGGAAGCCTGTAGTAGTTTTTGGTGTAACAAGTATGTGTCTTTGCCTTTATCAAGGAAGTTGTATTTTTTGATAATGGCTTGTAATTTAGGAACTTGAATTTCTTTAATAAATCATATCATTCATTTTTATTTGCTTTGATAAGTCAAGTGTTACAGTCTTTATGGATGAACATCACAAATTAGTTTCAACAGGAGTCAGTCACATAGAATAGCTTGTGATGCTCTGCTTCAGTTCAGTTTGTGTTTCAACACTTTTGTGTTGAAATCAGAGGTGGATGTTGGTGGCATGGTAATAGAGGTTGAACCTTCCCACCAATATTCCATGACATTTTATTGCAGCAGAGGGGCAGTTTGACAAAATAGTGTCTTATGTAATAATGTGTATGAAGTAAAGGTATGTCATTGAATTCCTCCATGCAGAAAAAAATGACACCCATCAACATTTGCTGAATGTTGATAGAGACCCAACAGTAGATGTAAGCACAATAAGGAGGAAAGTGGTGCATTTCATCAGTGGCTACAGTGACTGTGGGTCACCTCTGCTGGTGCAAATTCTTAATGTGCGCAGCATGCAGGCTCTAACTCATTGCTGGCAAAAATGTATAGCTTATCTTGGTGACTACTGAAAAACAGCATTTTGTAGTGGTTTTTAAATTTGCTATCAAATCGTATTTATGTACTCTTTGTATCTGTTGTAGTTGCTGTGGAAATAAATGAGAGACATTACTTTCAAAGCTATGTATATCTGCAGATAGCAGTTCTGCATTGTGCAGCAGCTCTGTCATGACTGTACTGGCGTCTGAATATACAGCAAGTCAAGTGAGTGTGCCTGTGCCTGGAGGATAGGAGAGTGTTCTGGCAAAGAGACCAGCAGCAGAGAAAATGTTGAATCAAGAACACAGGTGTTATGTCCTTGGTGCTGTTTATATGCTGCATAGAGAGATCCAGCATAGAGTTTGTTATCATGTCCATATGGTCTAGAAGTTGTCTATGGTATTAACATAATAAAATGCTGTATTGATTGAGGTCTTGTGGACTTAGTCTGTACCTCTGACATACATACTTCTCGTTTGAAAGCAGTTCCTAAGGGGTGTTGCATGCCACTTAAAGAAGTGTGTTTAAATAGTGTGCATTATATTCTTATTAAGAAAACTGAGGCAACCTTATCACTGTATATCTTAACTATGTTCTTCCTTGTTTTTTTGCTGCTGATGCTTCCAGTGTTTTAAATTTTGCAGACATGAAAAGTTGCTTTGAAACCCTGAGTTTCCTGTAAAGCAGCCTTTATGCAGGCTAGTAGCACTGACAGAAGAGGAACCAGCTGTTTGTAACTTGCTTTTCTTTTGAGACGTTTTTGTAGAACAGGACCCATATAAATAAGCTTTGATTCATTGGAGGAAAGCTAAAATATTGGCATTAAATTGATTTTGGTCATTCGTTCTAAACTAAGATTCACAATCTACAGATATTTCATAGTAATCCTTAATAAATTGGACTCCTGGTATAAAAGTGTATCTTATCTTCAATTACTTGTCTAGCACATTGAAATTAAGACAGAATGAAAAGTGTCATATAGTTTCTCTTTAGGAAATCCAAGTATGTGTGTATGTATGTACATTTTTTTCGTATGTATGTGACAATCTGATTATTATTGAAGAGCAGTTCCAACTGTTAGTTTATGTAGTTTTTAATTAAATATTACAGCTAAAAATAAAATTAAACCCTACTTTTGGTAAGTCAGATGTTAGTAGACCTAGTAGAAGAATTAAGTAGATAATTTTTCTTTTCTTTAAAAAACAAAAGGTAAACAAAACTACCCCACATTGTGAAGCTGTTGATGTCTTCTAGCTGGCCCTGTGCTTGATACTGAAGATTCAACAAATATAAACTGTAGCTAAACCGGTGTGGATGTTAGATTTATCTAATGTTAGATTTATCTGTAAGAGGTATGAGAAGCTCAGGGCTTGTAAGAGCGTCACTTTCCCAGTTAATGTTTGTATTTCTTTTTTTTACTATTGTTACTTTTGTCATCTGGGTGTACTAAGCACAGCTTTAAAAGATGCGTATTTCTGAACAAAATCTTTTGCAGCTGTTTGTTTTAATAATTGTGGCTTACAGTAGCATTTATGAAAGCATGTATTTTTAATCTAAAGCTATCCTTTATCTGATTTTGATCACAGTTGTTAACACTTTCTTTTACTCATAAAGGAAATAAATAGGTCATTTTTTACTTCAGTTTAATGATAAATTTTGCCAGACTAGTATCATGATATTCTTTCAACTGCCAGAGCAGCTATTGTGCAGTAATCTTTTCTTCAATAGTGCCTATCATGGATTCTCTGATTCCAGAGAAGAGTGCCTTTAATGAATGAGGTGTTAGAGAAACAATATAAATGTCCATAGAAGGAACAATTTGAAGAATGTGTTTCTCAGGACTGTACATTATTATTACAAATGTGTATTTACGTGATAAGTAAGCTGTCAGTCTTGCAACAAAAATCAAATTTCAATTTTGTATTCATTTGGAGATCTGAGCTTGTAGCTAGTTTTCTCAGCATTGAAATTCTAAAAAACAAACTATAGAATATTGTCAGCATCGTATAGGCAGACTTTACATTAAACTAGAACAAAATTAAATTTTTTAAATTATACTTTATGCCAGAATTTGCAAGCTGATCCTTAGAGTCCTGCATATTAACTTCGAATGACAGGGTTTCTACATTTTTCAGGGTTTCTATAGCTTCTGCCCACTTCACACTTACTTACTTGTACTTAATTTTGGCAATTTAAAATGAAAACATGTATACATTTAGTACACTGAATTTCATTGTTTTATTCCAATTAATACCTTAGATTTGATTATTTTTTAAATGAACGTGTCTTTTCAAGAAAATATTTCTTAAGGCATTTTCAGTATTCAAACCTGTGTTCAAGTTTGACTGTGCAGCCTGCTTCTTAAGATATTTCTACTGCTACAGTCACAATGGATTCTATGTTAATAAATTGAAGATGAATTTTAATGTTTTCAAACTAGTGAATCCCTGAGTTAGTATGCATCTGGGAAGGAGATGAGGGGTTAAATTCAGACTGTTTGGCAATTAGTTCAGTGATCCAACAACCCCACCTTTTAGCTGAAGAACATTGTGGTAAAGACATTACTTTGAGCTTCTTTATATTCAATTTCATTAGACCTTCCTATATACTTTATGTAAGCCCCTTGGCATTTGTTTAGCTTGAATAGTCAATAATAAAAGAGCTTAGAATTGGCTTTAAAGTGCAGCTTCTGAAGTAGGAAAAAGAGGATTCAAATTGCCTTATGTACTCAGTTTTGTTTTGTTCTCCTTGAGATTGAATACTGATGTCAGAGCAAAACTACCCTGCTGTCCTCAGGAATGTATTCCTTAAAGGGGAATACATTTACTGTGCAGTTCACTGGCTACTATCAAATGTTAATGATATATTAAGAGTAAATATCTGTGTCTCACAGGGAATATACAGAGGTATTTTCCTGGAGTATTTACACTTAGGGTATGTGTGTTGGTATTAGGCTTCGTCTTTGTAAGGTACACATGTGTGTCTGTAAATATCTGTTTGTATATTTACATGAACATATATTTATGAAAGCATATATTTTGCTTTTAGGAACTAGGCTTACCACATCTTTGTGAAGAGAAACTTTTTCTCAATTCATTCAGTATTGTTAACAGCATTAACACATCACTGAACAAATTGCCCTCTTGCATTTGCTAATCCTACACTTAAAAGAACTCATTGTAACACATTTTAATGCTTTAGTTGGAGTGGAGGTGTAAATGAGAATTGGGCGTAGTCATGTGACTGAAAAATATCTAAAATGCCTTTCTCTTTGGATCAACAGTTTGTACTTATGATATCTGAATTAAAGTATCTGTGTAGTTTGAGGAAAAGATCTCAAAAAAGTCTGTACTTTCGTCTTTTGTGTATGTGTGTGTTGGCCTCAGTTTTTTCATGTCAAGTCTGATCAAACAACATTTCAGCCATAATTTCACACTAGTAGAAAATGTTATGTTGGAAGAAAAGATTTTTGTATTTATTTGTTGTGCATGTGTTGAGAGTGCCCAACTGTATTTTGACGCAGCTAGCAAATGAGTAGTGTGTAACCTTATTTGGTAGATACTAATTAAAGAGTAAAAGGCAAGTTGCCATATATATCTCTGCAAGAGTAAACATACCAAAGTCTAATCTGTGTACGATGGTGGAAGAGTGGGAGAGTTTTTTATTTGTAAATGTGATAGTTAAAAAAAATAATAATTGTATTTGCTGATGAATAAACAGCAAGACTGATTCTCCTAATACATGAAAAAACTCAGTTGAATTGAGTAATTAAATAGATGGTGACTGACTACTGAACTGAACTTTTGATAGATGAAAACCTATGCTTCTTAGAATGCATGAAGCTGTATATGCTTGCCTGGAGGACTTTGAGTTGAATTAAATGGAATGAAAGACTATGTATTTATCACATTTCTAAAACATCTATCACATCCTGTTTGAATTTTTGGGCGTATATGAAGGAATCTTGAAAGGGATTTTTGATTGACCTTGTTTTTTGTCTTTACAGAGCAATTCTCTATTGGTGCCAGACAGTCTGCGAAGCACAGATAAACGCAGGAATGGCCCTGAATATTCCAATGACATCAAAAAGAGAAAGGTGGATGATAAGGATTCCAGCCACTATGTAAGCAAATCTGCGTCAAAGAAATGATTAATTTATTTGCAGATGCTGTGTTTGTCGGAGAAGTAAAAGAGCTGTGAAGAACAAGGCAATGTATTTCCTGTGCCTGATATAGTATGTGAATATATATGCTGGAGGGACCATTAGTCATACTGTGGAAAAAACAATGACTCAATAGTTCAAGCTGTTGTTTGGAAATACTCCTTAACAGTGAATTAGAGAGCCATGAGTACCCATTCAGGATTCAGGAGTGTTCCAGGACATTTCTTCCAGCAAGGTAGCATTTCTGGACTGTCCAAAAGCCTACTGTGTTTAGGCTTATTTGAAGTGGTAAAACTCATTCTTTTGGAGAATCTGGGAAATTTTTCTGATGCTAGCTATTACCATGCTGAAAAACAGTCACACCTCAAAACTGAATACACTGTAAGGCCATACCAACTTCCTGAAGCTAGTTTTTGATTGATACAGTACTTGCAGCAGCAAACAACAAAATAGAAAACTATGCAGTTTATGCTCTGCATTTTTTATCAGACTTGTGTACTACTTCATTTGAAAAAAGCACTTCAGCATAACAGTGTGGCACATGTGAATCTAAAAAGGTTTGTGGGCTTTCTATTTGAAGGCTAAAAAGCTCAACCAAATCACAGTACAGTTCTTGAACAAGCCATGAATAAGGATAATTTGAGAAAATATGGGAAAGCAGATTTTCCATCTAACAGAAGTTATTTGACCTATCAAAAGTAGGGTGGAGTATCTCATTTAAATGAGTTCAGTCACTAATTAATTCTTAGTTACTGAAATCCAGGAGCCAGGTGCCTTTTTATTACTCAGTGTTGGCAGCGTTCTCTCCTCTTGAGCCCAACATACGCCTGTGTAGAAAGATATACTGTCAGTTAACCCTTAAACCAGAGCCATCAGTACAGGATCTTATTTTCCCCCTTTCTGCCCATTGTGGTGGTGTACTGTTGAGATTTTTCAAGTCCTATTATCACCATTTCTAATAACATAGTTTTGATTACAGGAAGGTCTGGCACACTTCCTCATATTACTTCCTCATCTTTGAAGGTTGAGTATTCTGGATGCATTTTTTCTTTTACATTTGTAAAAAGTGTAATCAAAAAAGATGAGCTTGCTTTTCTCATTGTTCTCTTGGAAAGAAATGGAAAGTATATTGCACAAGAGAAGTATAGTTTATTTTAGTTTGCATTTTAAATATGCCAGATAAAGACAGTAGCAAAATAAGGAATTAAGCAAAACAAAGGTATCTGAAAGCTTCAGATATATTTTGATGTGAAAGAAGGATTGCTTCTTTTAAGATTTCTCAATTCAGCAAACACAGAACTGCTGAGTTCCAGATCACTTTAGAGAAGGGTCTTGTAGGGTCAAGAGGTACCACATTTGTCGGAAGGGAAGAACATGAGTTCTAGGAATTTTCAGTATGGAAACAAGATACAAAACATATTTTTTTCTTTTTCTAACTTGTCTAATATGCATGCTAAAACTTGAATAGTCTCAATCTGTGCATTTGTTAGGGAGGAGATTCTTCTGATATGAACACTTCCTCTGGGATATGCCTTTGATAATCACAGTAAATTTCTGTTTCTCAAGATGACTAAGTCAGATGAGTACATTCAAGTATAGCCTTGAAACTGCTTTTGAGCATCTCACAGGTGGTGAATTCTTGTGAATATATCTACTGTGCTCCTACATGCCATAACCTATTCTTGCTTGCTGTATACTTAGTACTTTAGCAGGTAATTGGATCTTTTCTGTTCCTTCTCCTGTTGCATCCTTTGGTTGGACAGCTTCCTGAGTGATGAGCAGAGTCACAATTCTGTCTTTATGGCACTCCTGTGTACCTATCTGTATAGTATCTCTTAAAGCAATATTACCTACCAAAACAAGGAAAGGCTTGAGACCAGCTGTTGAAGTGGGATTTATTTTTTATTGTTTATTTTTTTTATATTTATGTTCTGGACTTGGAGGAAGGAAATGGTGTTTTCCATTGTCTACCAGTATTAAGTGTGGTAGCCTAAACATTCTGAAAGCACTTCAATTTAGTACAAGACATGTGAGACTTCTTTCTGTCTGATCTGTTTGCCTAGAAACTTCTAAAGGAAAGCATACTTATCGGAAATGTCAAACTTGCCATGGAGGAGATTTAAGTTTTATCATTCATTTCCTTTGTTTTCTATCCAGAGTCCTTTGAGGTTGAATCAGCACATGGAAAAATCATTGGATCACTATATATTATGATACACAGTGTGTGTGTTTTGGAGGATTGTAAATTGTATTGGAGATTGAGACCAACGGGCATTTGAGTTATAGCTAGAGTGGAGTACTAGGGCAGGTGAACAAAGAATTATGTAAAAGAGAGTCAAAATGCAGCTTGAAAAGCCACAATAAAACATTGCTATTTAAGAATATCTAAGTATTTTGGTTTTGTGAGGTTAAAATGTTGAAATACATTGGCATTTCTCGAGCTTTTTCTTTCTCATAGCTTTCAATTTTCAAAACTTTCCTTTCTGGAAATAGAGAAAAAGTCCTGACAGTTTGACAGATTTGATTTGTGAAATAAACATTGAAAATAGAGTTCTGAGATGCATTGTTTTGGTGTTTTTTTTTTTTAGTAATAATTTCAATAATATGCTGGCTGCACTGTACATAATGCCTCCTATTTTATGAATTTGGCCCACTACATCAAAGGCGGATGTTGGTGGTATGGCAGTAGAGGTTGAACCTTCCCACCTATATTCCATTATGTTTCATTCCTGTGCAACAGATGGCAGTGGAGGGACAGATTGACCAAATGGTGTCTGATGTGATAATGTGTATGAAGCAAAGGTGTAGAACTGAATTCCTCCATGTGAAACAAATGGTACACACTGGCATTCATCAATTCTTGTTGAATGTTTATGGAGATCAAACAGTGGATATGAGCACAGTGTGGTGATGGGTGGTGTTTAAGCATTGGCAGCAACAGCAGCATTAAAGACAAGCCACATACTGGACAGCCATGCACAACTGTCACACACCAAAAGTATTTCAAACAGCTCACCTGCAGAAATTGACTAATAGCGGTGACTGTATTGAAAAACAGTGTTATGTAGCTAAGCACGTACTCTATCAAATAGTGTTGTTGTGCTCTTTGTATCTGTTGTAGTTTCCATTGAAGTAAATAGGAGGCATTGCTTTTGGAGCAACATACATATTAACAGATACAATTAGCACATGAATGAGGGGTTTTTTTTGTTTGTTTGTTTGTTTGTTTTGGTAGTAATTATAGTAGTAGTAGAGAAGGACCCTCTTGCATTTACAATGAGACCACCACCATTTAAATAGTTCTAGTTTATTTAGATTGTATTACTGAAGCAGAAGTAAAGTGCTATGTTCTGATTTTCAGTATTTGCCCTATTGCCAATAAGTAATGAAATGCTGTTTGTTTTTCTCTAGTAAAATAAAAAAAAAAAAAATTGGAATAGATAACACATCTTTCTCATTCTCTTTTCCCCTTCTTAACTCTTAATGTACTAATTGAACTATTTATTTGTTTTTAATAGGACAGTGATGGGGACAAGAGTGATGATAACTTGGTTGTAGATGTATCCAATGAGGTAACTTTTTAAAAATTTTTATTGTTTTAATATTGTCCCAAAGGAAACATGAAGGAAAAATGCATCTTTCTTAGATTAAAAAAAAAAAAAAAAAAAACAAAAAAAACCACAGAGGAATATAGTAAAAATATGCAACAATTGTCCTTTTTGTTAGTTCTGTATTGATTATGTCTTCCTCCTAGTTTTAACTGGCTGTGGTCCTAGCTCTTCCTTCCCCTGCTTTATCTAGGTCTGTTCTCTCTGTACTTATTTTCTGACATTTCATAGCTGTTCTGTAGGGGAGAGAGTTGTGATGTGCAGGGGCTGAAGTGGCAAACTGCTGTCTCCAAATGAAGAAGGAAAACAATACTTGATCTAATGTTTAATAGTAGGAATACCACTGAAACCATTATTAGGGGCTTAAAAATTACTAGTACTTTGACTACCTACTCTAAAGGCAGGATTTTCCATGCAGGCATATTTAGCATGAAGTCAGTAAAAATCAGAATTGAAATCAGTCCACAACATTTCCTAGAGGTAGTAGATGCTTTATTGGTTTTTTTTTTTCCTCCAAGACTGAGATTTATCTGTGCAGTCAGGGTGAAGGAACTGGCTTTCCATTCCTTCATCTTTTATTTCACACAACAAAAAGATGCAGGAGTCCTAACTATGTTGGAGAAACTCATACACTGTGAAAAGCACAGGAAGAAATGCTGGAAGGAAATGTGTTCAGTACCTCCAAAAGCCCAAATGATTTCATCTAAGTAGAAAAATGTGTATCCAGTTAAAGATTTCAGTAATCATTTCAGAAGTCTTGGTTAAAATGAAAGTGCTCAATAATCAGCCAGTAGACTTATTGCCTCCTCATGAGGACTGCTTAATTCCTGCTGCTATTCTGATGAGCCAGAGGAGCTTGGAAAGCCTACAGAGCTGATGGTGTTGTAGCTTGCTGGGCAGCCTGTTTTGGATTAGAGTAAGTGAAGAAAGTGCCTCTGGAAGACAGAAAGAAAATCGCTTCAGAGATGATTGCAATTTTTATGCAGATTTAAGAAATGAAGTAATGGAATTTAGAAGTAATAGATATACTATCTAGATATACTTTATATATTGTTGTATAAAATCTGCATCTCTCTCTTATTCTAAAGAAAAGGATGAGCAAGGTGCGTATTCCCTAAAAAATGAAATTAAATGAATGTCATTCCTATTGAAATGGTTGTTTTCACTAGCAGCACATAAAGAACATATACAGAAGTAGTATAAGCTCATTGCAGTTATTTTAAGTCTTTCTTGTTCATATCAGTTGTCATGCATGCTTGCAATCTGTGTAAAGCTAAGTGCAAACTAAGACAAGATCTACGCTTGGAATCAATTTATGATATGTGTTTATGGTTTATGTAGTGTGTAATAAGTCCAGATTGCACTTAGTTACATCTATAATTGATGAAAGGATTTAAGGGCTTTTTTTTGTTTCCATAGAGATAGAAAGCAAAATACTGCTTCATTCAAATATACTGTTTGAGTTCTCGGGATTTTTTTCCCCAAATTGATTCTTTAGTTGTGTCGAGTACCAGCTCTTAACGGTTCTGTGCTGCTCTTCCTTTTCCATTCTTTTAGGATCCTTCATCTCCACGGGCAAGTCCTACTCATTCACCACGTGAAAATGGTATAGATAAAAGCCGCTTGCTGAAGAAAGATGCCTCTAGCAGTCCAGCATCTACAGCCTCTTCAGGAAGTTCCACTTCTCTCAAATCCAAAGAAATGAGTTTGGTGAGTATTGTAAACAGTCTGTTCTCTTGAGAAATGTTCTTTTTCCTGTAAGGTCTGACTCTCCATTCTTCAGCAACTACTTTTTTGCAGAAAGTGTATGGCTGTAAGAATCTGAAGTACTGTTCTACACCACTCCAGTACTACTGAGCTTTTTTCTCAGGAGTAATTCCTTCTTCACGTTGATTTCCTGTATCTCATGCATTTCTGTCAAATAAGCTGTAAATTTATTAGGAAACACAAGATTCAATTAAAAATATTGTTTAAGAAAAAACATGATTGTGCTTTAAGTCTTTTATGGATCTGAATGTAGTCAGTAACATGTTCCCTAGGCTTTTATTAAATTCTTCTAAATGAACTGCTGCTGAAAAACTTTTCAAAGAATAACTAACTTGGTACGATTTTATGTCACAGTTTCTTTTATTATTATCAACTGTGATGGTACTCTGTTTTCACTTCGATTCACTATGTCCAGTAATCGTGATTTCACGCTAAAATAATGTTGTGATGCATACTGTATTTTCCTGGAAAAAAAAAAAAACTCTTGTGTACTTTTTAAATGCCAGTGGAAGAAAGAAAAATAATGTCTTAGCTTTTTTTTTTTCTCCCCCCCTCCCCCAATTCTGGCATTAATCAAAAGGTCAGCATTTTTTTTCACAAGTTAACATTGTCAGTATTGCGCGGATTTATGAAAATTGGCTGAGGGACTAGGTACTAGGTGCCCAGCATTCCAGCTGCTGTTGTGATAAATTGTGTAATATGGTTTGGATTAAAAATAATACTAATTTAATTTGTTTAATGATACCAGCATGAAAAAGCCAGCACGCCTGTTCTGAAATCCAGCACACCGACTCCTCGAAGTGACGTGCCAACTCCAGGCACTAGTGCAACTCCAGGACTTCGTCCAGGCCTTGGCAAGCCTCCAACAATGGACCCTCTGGTGAACCAGGCTGGTAATGCATGACCTCTTAAGTTTTTATGGTTTTAAGATTATTTAAGTATGCATTTTCATGCAAATGTTAACCGCGTGTTTTTTCTTGATGATGAGGACTTGATGAGATGCAGATTTTTGGATTATCAAGTATTTGAATATCTTTCTATCTTTCGTTCTTCTTTGTTTACTTTGTTCTTTACCTTTTTGGAAATAGTCTGGAGACTGTATGCAATGAAAGATTTCTGAGAAGCTTCTAGTACTTAGTCTGAATGCAATTGCTTCTCCAGCTCTTTGTTTGAATCTACTAATGTTTGCTGCAATATAAATCTTGATAAATGCAGAGGGATGTTTACTTTTGCTATTCAGGCTGGTACAGCAGAGTTGCTTCAGACATGAGCTGTGTAAACCATGCCTGTCAGCTTTAGTGCTTAATTTGGCCATGGAGAGACTAATATGAACAGGAAAATATAGAAATGGAAACGGGCAATGCTAGAAGAGGTTGTTAGAAGTAATCCCTGAATTCAGATCTCAGTAGACCTTATTTACACTGAGTGAAAAGAGGTGGTAGTAGTGATAAATTATAGGAATGTTTCTTAGCTGTGTGTGTGCATGTGTGTAAGGGGAAGGTTAGGTACCAAAGTCTGAAATGAAAGGTCTTCTACCTCCTTCCCTGTGTGCAATGAAATCCAAAAAAACTACTTGCTTTCATTGTTCCGTAGCCGCAGGTTTGCGCACACCTTTGGCTGTACAAGGGCCATACCCTGCTCCGTTTGGAATGGTGCCTCATGCTGGCATGAATGGAGAACTAACCAGTCCAGGGGCAGCGTACGCCAGCCTGCACAACATGTCACCCCAGATGAGTGCTGCTGCTGCAGCAGCTGCTGTGGTTGCGTATGGAAGATCTCCTATGGTAGGCCACACACTGCATGCAATCTCAGTTGTGTGAGTTGCAGGTCACTGAGGAAAGCTACATGCTTCATTTAGCACTGATGAATTCCCAAGTTATAAAAGCGCCAGAGGCTTGGCTGCTTCACTGTTTGTTTCACTTTGCTTTGGATGGAGAAACCTGTATCTTGAGAACAAATAATCTTCATGTATTGATGTATGTTGCTTTTTTTCTCATTGGTGCTTTGTCTAATTAATAAATGCCAAACTGTTTGCTTATGCTTTAAATGAAAAAACAGTTTTGGTAGATACAAATCTCTTCACTCGTGCTGTGAACATCTACTTTTCTTTTGCTGAACAAGATTTGTGATCTGTACAGACACATCAAATTAATTTCCTTGTATTGTTTTCTTTTTGAGTAAATGAACATGAGAAGTCTTAAAGCTCTGTGATAAGGTGTGTTACAAGTAGTTGCTGTTGTGGGTGTAGTCACTAACTGGAGCATAGCAGTCGTTGCTGCTATCAATCAGAGTAACCTGGGAGCCTGATCTCACAAACATATGCATAGGCCTATCCACTTGTGAGTTTGCAAGATTGATCTTAAGCTTGTCATCTTCTGTAGATGAGGCTACTTTCTCAAACTGGACAAATTGTTACATGAAAATGTTGAAATCCTAAATTGCATGTACTTCTTAAAGCAATAAGAATTCTATCTTGATTACAGTGGTCAGAATTAAAATGTATATTTGGTTCAGAATTCCTCTTTGGTAGTAGTGTTTGCTGAATGAGAAATTGCAAGTGTGATTTTTAATTTGCTTTTCATTGTCAGGTTGGGTTTGATCCTCCTCCTCACATGAGAGTACCTGGAATCCCTCCAAATCTTGCAGGAATTCCTGGGGGAAAACCGTAAGCAACTTTTTAACACTTCGGTAACAACTGCAATATTTACAGAGAGTACAAATGTCTTGTGTCTGTGAAGAAAAATTCCAAGGGTCTGCTTGTTCCCATGAGATATTTTTTTTTTTGACTTCTTCTGACGGTAGTTAGAGCATACACATTCTAGAATGGTAGCTGTCATACCCCCAGACAGATGTGCATGTAACTGTTTCCAAGGAAAAGCTGCTGAAGGTAAATCCTGCTTGTTTGTTTAAGATTCTTGATCATAAAGTTAAAGGAAACATAGATGGGAAGATAGTGGTAAAATGTGTAAGGAAGAACAGTTTGAAAGTCAAATTTTGGCTGTACCAAACATGAATGCATAGTACTAACTCACAGACTCCTTGTCTGGCACTTGTTTTAAAGGCATGAGTATCCGAAATGGTTACTTCAGCAGCTTGTATAATCGACCAAAGTTTAAAATATGTTTGTGTAAGTATGCAGCTGGAGAGCAAAAGATGAGGAATCTTTTGTGCAGCAGGAGACATATAGATAGATGTAGGTTGACTTACACAACTACTTTTTATTGAAGAAGTTTTATTATTAGTGAAGGGATGCTTAAATAAAATGCTAATGTGATGTCCTGACTTACAGAGGCAACAGAAATAAATTCATGAAAAACTATGCATCAGTGTATTTATTTATTTTTCCCAGTAATTTAGTTTTAGTAGGATAGGGAAGCAGAGCTTATCTGTTTTCTTGGAGATAAAGGAGCAGAGAGAATTAAAACAATTTTTTGTCTTTGTTAGGACCAACTCATTTTTTGACTTACCTTCACTCTTATTAATCAGTCCTGACTTGTCTTTCAGAAAAAAACTGCAGTTAGAGTAGCACCTCACAATCCAGGTACATAGTTTTGGAATCAACTGCAACCAGTGCTAAAGTGATCTGCTGCATGCTGTCTTCTGTACCAGTCTATTACAAGAATTTTGGGAATTAACTGGTTTAATTTTTCCTTCTGCTGCTTCAGGAACAAAGCAGAAACTACTGTCTAATTTATAAGATGCATGATTTAGAAAGTTACATGTACACACACACATTTTTTTGTCTTCATATTGAACTCCTATTCATACTTGTTGTCAAGCAATACAAGTTGTCAGCAATTCAGACACCCTTAAAAGTGTTCACCACTTTGCAGGCAAAAAGACATGTGCTTCCTTGTACTCTTGTAGAGCAGTATGAAAGCAGAAGACTTCTTATAATAGCCATCCTAGATATGTCTTTACTGTTACCCACCATGTTTCTGAGAACTGACATAGCTAACTCTTGGTGAGAAACCTGTTAGATCTTGGGTTCATTTGAAGTTGGTGGTATGTTGACAAGACTACTGATGTGAGGTGTCTGACTTAGTGTTAGGTATCAGATGGTAGTGTGTTTAAATTTAGCACAGGAATGAACATGCTTTGTTCTTAAAATATTCTTCTGTTAAGGGTCAAACTCATTCTTGCTGACTTCAGTAGAATTTGACATTCTTACATAAAATATTTTCGGAAATCATATAATGTGATGGCCGTAAGCTTTTACTTCTAACCAAATGTATTCACAGGCTTTCAGTGACATATTCCATTATTCCATGCCTAGCCATATGAACTATGAAACCCATTTTTGTTCAGTCAGAATTGTTCTGTGATTAAGTCCTAATCGTTGCACTTCTCAAGGCACAAAAACAGTGCTTGTGTAACATTAAACTTTGTATTATGTTATTTTATAACCAAATTATAGTCTCTGTTAATTTTTTAATTTAAAGTGCTGTTCAGCACTTTATTCATACTGCTTCACAGATCACTAACTTTGAGACATAGTTTCTACTCTTCTCTCGATTTGATTGATGTGTTCCATAGTGTTTATCACAGTCATAGAGCAAGTCATTTCCTGTAAAGGAACTTATTTGCTTATCTTCATTATATGTGTATCAAATCTAAAATTTCAGACACTGAACTCTTGTCACTCCAGTGACAACTTTAGAATCATCTATCTTCATCTTGTTTGGCTACATCTGTCTAGATGCAGTCCTAGCTAAGCTGCACTGCCCGCAGTTTTTTTTTTGATAGCTCTTGTCTTCATTAGGCAAGTCTCCTGTATTGTCCGTACAGAATACAGATGTTATATACTCAGGCAAACCAATCAAGGACTCATGGTTTATTTTCAGAATCTGCTTAATCAGATTAAAAGTAAGGTGTCACACTGAACTTATTTTTTGAGATCTGGAGTTTTAGTAAGTGAATATTTCAGATTAAGTTACTGAATCTCCAACTGTAAGTATACATGCACTCACTGCTGTATGATTTTAACAACAGCGTTGCAAGGACTGTTTGTTCACACATCCTTTCTTTCAAGAGAAAATCATTTTTCTACCCAAAGGAGTGACATGTCTGATAGCACCTAATTTTATTTACCCCTGTGCATTCTGGGATCTGTTAATGGCCTAGCTGGTTGGAAATCAATAGCCTCTGAAGAGTCTACTCTTAGTCTTTTATCTGCTCTTACCAAGTGAATATACTCTGAAAAGCTTGTCTGTTGCTTGCCTTGTTTTGTAACTAGGCTAGATGTCTTTACTACCTTGTTTTTATCTTCCTGAATGTGAATCTGACAGTTTTGTTCCCTTCAAAATTACTGGCAAAATTATATAGGCAATCAAGGTAGAAAACTAGAAATCTTGAAGTCTTCTTTAATTTTATATCTAAATAACTGAGCTAGGCTTTGCATTTGATAACAAATAATTATTTATTTGCTGTGAGGCTTATTAGCTTGTCCATACTAATTTGATATTTCCATGTATGCTCATGTGGTCTCGTATGTTTTAATATTCTTGGTTTCAGTGTGTCTTCTCACTAGTAAGTTATTCTTTTCTTAGCAGTTGCTCTTGCTTTTTTTTTTTTTGTTCCCCCCAACTTTCCAAATTACCTTAAGTAATCATCATCTAGTCACTAATTATCTTTTTCTTTGGTGACGGAAATCACTCCTATTTTGGACATACACATGTGATGTCAGAGTCTTACATTCTGTTTTTTGATACTCTTAATTATGCCATGTGCTATAGGTTCTTGGTATGTTGCTATCAACATGTTTCTTGCTTTATGTAGCCTTTCTAAAAAAGTAATAATTTAGCTTTTAGTATTCTTGTGGATTTCCCCAGAATGTGAACCACATCTTATATTAGTTGGATGAGCGACTGAGCATAGATTTTCAAGCTCATTGATGACATTTCAGTTAACAGCATTGATCACCTGGTATCTATAACTTTGAAATAATGGTGGTACTGAAAGCAGTCATGTTTCTCAATATTCATGCTTCAAATAAAATTACATTTCAAATGTTTTAGACAGACTCTGACAGAGATGAAAAAATTATTTCCTGTTAGCAGAAAAGGGGAATTTCATTTGGTAAACATTAGCTTTTGCTCAAGAGAGGAAAAAAAAAAGGAATTTTTCTGTTCACCCAATCATTCAATTTGTTCAATGAAAGTACAATGAGAAATATTTTAAAGGAGTGTTAATTTCATTATATTCTAGAATAAAAAATAGATTTTCCACTTGCTTTTTGATACTTCCTAAATGTTTCTAGAGACCAGTTGGTGGATGTGAGCAAGTGAGGGATGGGTGGTGCCTTTCAGCAGTGATGACAGTGACGATGGGTCACCTGCATTGGTACAGATTTTTGTGAGTGCCATGCAGGCTCTTCTTTATCGCAGGCAAAAATGCATAGATAACAGTAGTACCTATGTTGAAAAATAGTGTTTTGTAGCTGAGAATTTGCTCTATCAAATAGTGTTTTGTGTTCTTTGTATCTGTTGTAGTTTCTATGGAAATAAATGGGAGGATGACTCATCATTTTGAAAGCACACTCATCAACAGAAGGAACTGTCTGCTTTTGTGTTCTGCAGCTAGACTATTTTTGTGCCAGCTAAAGAATTCTGTTTGAATTCTTGAATAGAGAGATGAAGTGGAAGTGGTTTTTTTTTTGGTAGCATAGTATTCTAAGGTCACAGGAAGTGCATACATTATATCTAATTTTAAGATAATAGGTAGGTATTTTTAGCTGTTCTGCCACGTTTTTGGCCAATGAATTAATGTGTAGGCCTGTTGTATAAAAATTTATTTGAAGAGGAGCAGGAAATAGTTCTAGCTCCTGTCAGCAAGTCAGAGAATAGTCTTATAACTGTTCTTTCTGTTCTAAATCTTGATCTAGTATTTGTTATTCACACCGGTGCAGTTCTTCTATTGTATTATTTCAGTGTTTCCATAATACTTACTGAAGTATAAGTGTAAATATAGATATCAATTTATATGTTCTTAGAATCTTGGAATCATGGAATTTTTTGGGCTAGAAAAGACCTTTTAGATCATCTAGTTCCAGGCTTGTCTTTGTGGCCCTCCTCTGGACCTATTTTAATAGTTCCACATCTTTGTTATGCTGGAAGCCCCAGTCCTGGATGCAGTATTCTGAGTGGGGCCTTATAAAGGCGGTGCAGAGGGAGACAGTCACTTCCCTCTCCCTGCTGGCTACCCCTCTTTTAATGCACCTGAGGATACTGTTGGTCTTCTGGGCTAGAAGTACACACTGCTGGGTCATGTCCATCTTTTCATCTATCAGCACCTCTAAGTTGTTCTCCACAAGGCTCCTTTCAAGGAATTCTCCCAGACAAAAGGCCCTGCAGAAGTCCAGGTAGATGTTATAGATCAGTCTTATCAACTGATGCAGTCCTCTGTTATACAGGGGCACCATGCACAATCTGCCCTTCATGAAGGGATGCTGGCTATCTTAGATTGCCTCCATATCCTGCATGGGCCTTGACATAGATGCTAGGAGCATTTGTTTCATGATCTTCCCAGGCACAAAGGTGAATCTCTCCAGCCTTTCATTTCCTACATTTTTCCTTCTTCTCTTCTCTCTAGGTAACCTAGGACTCTAGTAGCACTTAAGCAGCCGCTAAGTCATTTGCATTGCTGTCCCTGTTACTTTATTCTTCTGAAAGAAGCTTACTTCATCTAGGGAGTGCTGGTCTTGCAAGTTTCCTTTGGGCTCAGTTGTGAAGGGAACAGAAGAGAAAGGCATTTGAAATGAAAATTGCTATACCACAGTATGTAGTAGACATTACTAGACAGTGTTGATGTTAGCCTGACATACCACATACCTTTGAACAAACAGGAGCATTTACTTTTTTGTGTATTTGTATTGGCAGAGGAATAGGGATTTGGCAGTGTGTAGCCATTTTTCTTAAGCAGTGGATTGCTAGTAACTTGCGCCATAACAAAAGCTGCTTTGACTAAGTCTTTTTGATGACTGCCATTTTGAGGGCTGATGAGTCTTGGAAATGTATGCATGACCATCATGATAAAAATGAAGCTTTTAATATGATGTAATCAGACTTCAAATGTTAATATACTGGTAAGATTATATTTAATTAAAAATACAATGAGATAAATTCCTGGCATTTCAGAGCAGAAGAGACATCTTAATGCTTCAGTGCGCATGGAACACTTCAAAAATGTTCCTATTGTCTTTTTCTCACCCCATTTCAACAAGAAATGTGAAAGCTGTGTATATGCTCAGAGTCATTTCAAAACACCAATAATTTAAGTGTTTTGAATTGAATAGAACATTTAGGTTGTAATCATCTGTAGGATGGTTAAAAAAAAAAAGTACAAGTGGATTATTCATCTTGAATGTAATAGGAAGAATCGCTCAGTACTTGTTTAATTGTTTTTCTTATGTCCATGATAAAAACAAGGGCAGGCTGAAGCTTCAGAGTTTTGCAGTTTTTTCTGCTCTTACTATTAAGAAAAAAACAAATTGATCAGTAGCCCAGGATGGGGCCTAGCTTTTAAGCCTCACAAATGCTGTGAATCCTTAGTTCTGTACCTGAACTTGAGCAGCTTCAGCCTTGAGCACTTTTGTTGCTACTCTTCTTCCTCACTTATCCTATGTCTCACCTGTTTGGTGAATAGCTTCTCTGGGACAGTTCTGTCTTAACTTCTCTTCACAGAAATGGTACAAATGCTTCTGTCAGCCTTTATTGTTATGTAATTCTTTATACAAAAAGAAAAAAAGGGAGGAAAAAAGGGAAAGAATCACATAAACACCAGGTTGGAAAAGACCTACAAGATCACTCAGTCCAACCATCCACCTATCACCAATAGATCTCACTATACCATATCACTCAACAAGAAATCCAAACATTCCTTGAACGCCTCCAGGGTCAGTGACTCCACCACGTTCCTGGGCAGCCCATTCCAGTGCAAGGATTCCATAGGAGGAAGTGCATCTGATACACTTTGCAGCTTGTATACAAATAAGGGAGTAAACTTCCTTATATGTCATTTCTCATAAGTTTTATTTGTCACCTTTTTTGTTTCCTCATTCTCTATTTGTGTGTTCTCTGAGCATATCTTCAGTTGACTAGTCCAACCACAAAACATGAATAAGGTACAGGAATTGTGTGTGTATGGACTTGACTTCTTTGGTTTATAGCAGTTACTGTCAATTACCTTTTGCCCTTCCCCTGTGGTGAAGACTGTGGTACTGCTTTGTCTGACGCTATCTTATGTTCTGTATGAAATAAAAATAGAGCCTTCTCTATTTTCTTCTGGCTCCTAGGCATACTTAGTTGCTTTAGGAAACAAGCTCAAGTACATTGTGATATCTATTATAGATCCAGAAATCTTACTTGTTTCTTTCTTTCAGACTGTGCAATACATGGAAACATACAATAAAAAACTTGAAAACTACTCACTTAGAACAAAAAATTAATTACCTACTCTTTCGTCTGTTGAAGATCAATGCAATGCTTTAACTTGAACTATAGTAACCAAAGATTTATGAGGAAGATTTATTTGGAAAAGAATGCACAGACCTGAGAACAAAAATAAATTAGAAAAAAAAATAACAGTATAATTGGGAGAAGGTATCCTATTAGTAAAAACATTACTTGTTTTTCACCACTTTGCTCTCTTGAATAAGAAAGCAATTAGTGTAACAGCAGTATCTCACCAGAATAATACAAACAGCTTTTGCAGTAGTATTTTTATTATTTTTAAAACAAAGAAAAAATACCACCCTGAATCTGAAACCTTTTTGTTGCTTTCTGTGCCCTGGTCTTCATGTTGAACTGATTTTAAATGTCACAGTGAACACAAATAATTCTGTGTACTTTCCCTAAGGAGTAATGGTTTATCACTGCAGGGACTCAGTTTCTCAACCTTAAGTTTTCATATGCTTGAGATCATGCAGTGTGTAAATACAGACACTGCAGAAGTGCTAAAACTCCCTGGGAAACAGAGCCTTTCAACTGTTCCAAAATACTATTCAAGATAATATAATTATGAGAAGATTGTGTCAGCTTTCTGATGTAAGAGCGTCATGTAAGAGCACTCTGCATTTCCATGTTGTGTACAAAACTAGTTCCCAGCTGGAAAGAGAGACTTACTAGCACAGCAAGTGCTGATGATGAAGATGATGTGCTGAAATAAGTTGAGGACAAGTTTAACTTAAGAGTTCACGGTAACAGGTGCAAGCCTCATGGAATACATCTGAAAGATGGTCAGGAAATGCTGCTGTATGACTTGTGCGGAGACTCAGAACCACTGATTAAAAAGCAGCAGCTGAAAGGTCTTTCAACAGCTCCAGTAGCAGAGTGATGGCCATGACCTTGATTCATAGAGTTAATAGGAGATTTTAATCTGCTTCCCCACTGCACAAATAGTTCAGTTGAAACACAAAAGCTGAACACGGTTGTTGTTTCTTTCTTTCTCTGATCCTGATCTTTCTCTGAGGTTTCATGTACCTCATGGTATTAGGTCCTGTAGCTTTTCAAATCTTTTTCTCATGAAAATTAAAGAAAACAGAAAGTACTACCTTTTTCTGTAATTTTTGCACTATATCTTTGCTGATATATTTTTTCTTCTCCTTTCTTTCCTTCCCCGAAAAGAGCCTACTCCTTTCATGTTACTGCAGATGGCCAGATGCAGCCTGTTCCTTTCCCTCCCGATGCCCTCATCGGTCCAGGAATCCCTCGCCATGCCCGTCAAATCAACACTCTGAACCATGGGGAAGTTGTGTGTGCAGTTACCATCAGCAACCCCACGAGACATGTGTACACGGGTGGCAAGGGGTGTGTCAAAGTCTGGGATATCAGCCAGCCCGGGAATAAGAGCCCTGTCTCTCAGCTCGACTGCCTGGTAAGTGAACAGGAACTAATGTAGAAGGGTAACTTCTCCTTGGAGACTCAATAAGGAAATAGCTGTCCTTGTCTGGATTGTGTTCATATTATAAGGAAATAGCAGGCAGTTCTGTTTCCTGCTGTATGTATTTAACTGACTTTTTTTTTAAACACTGAACAGGTGGTGTTTCAGAGAAGTGGACTGGTTTGTTTAGTGATAAATGTCATTACTAAGGGTGAAATAATAGATAAGACGTTTGAGAGTACAGCTGATTCTTTCTCCATCCAAGTCGTGCTGGTGTTTTTTGCACTGCATGGATTTAAAAGGAATCCTGGCTGAGACAGAGACATTCCATGGTGTTTCGTTCATGCCAGAAATCACATCCTTTTTTGTAAGAGGGTAGTGGCTGTATAAAGGAGTAGTGTGACAAGGTAGCAAGGTCACTTTGTATTGCTGCACTTCTGCTGGTTTCTATTCATATCCATCAGGTGCAAGCTGATTTATTTGCAGTTAGTTGAAAAGCTAAATCAAAAAAGCCGTTAAATAAAAATGCTTCTTACACTAAAGCAGCGTAGAGATTTGGAAAGAGACAAATCAGTGTAATGTTAACTGAGAAGGTGTAATGTCATAAAACACAATAATATATATTATGGATGAAAGTAATTCTTAGATGCTGATCATAATAAATGTGCTTATTTTTTTCCAGCTTTTACCTTTCATTTGATGATATGCCCATGTCAGTTGTCCAGTAGTAGTATGTGTATGGTTAAATATGTATTCTGTCTTGTGACAGGTTTGTCTCTGGATGCTCAGTCCTAGTTGCCTTCATTTTAGTTACAGATCTGTATGGCTGCCAATAGCTAAGCTGACATTCCCAGTGCACTGCTTGCTGCTCCCTCTCTGTGACTGTAAAACAAACAAATGGGCAAAACCCCAAGCAAAACCACCATCCTCAAAAATCAAAAACAAACAAACAGAAAACAACCTCAAACAAACCTTAGCAGTAGAAGTGTCTTTGATTTCTACTTACTGTTGTGGATTTTTTTGTTTTGAGTTACTGATCCTATCCCTGCATTTCCTAGAGGACTGTTACTATGTTGCGCAGCCAATATGCTTAAGAAGTCAGCTTTGTAATATGTAAATATTGAAATCTTTTCCATCTCTAAATCTTTTATAGTATCTATGTCAGCACTAGTATCAAAAATGTGAAACCACTGTGAGTATGACAGGAGTGATGCTAAGCAAGAGAACCAGCATAAACCCAGGACTAGTAGGGGAATAATTCAACATTTTCACTTTAAAATGATGAATGTAAGATATCATTTAAAAGAAAACTCTAAGATCTGAAAGATATGAAACTTCAACTGTATTTTCATAAGTGGTTGCTTAGATATCATACGAGAAGTCACTTTATTTTTTGCAAAATATTCCAGTGATGCTGGTGATCATAATTGATGGAGTGCACTTTCTCAAATGCAAGCTTACTTTTGGCACTGTCTTAGTGTAATGAGATGGAAGACTTGCAATTCATCAGGTTTGAGAAAGTTAGTAATGAGAAGTAGGCATTTGAAACCTTTTAGGGTATACTGATTTCTGTTCTGTACTTTGGCACTGGAAAAAATTGCTTACTGTTTAAAACTTGGATGCAGTCAGAATCTCATTAGTGGTCATTATTGGCAGGCATGTATTAACGTAACGGAGGTGATTTGTGTTGTACAGAACAGAGATAACTACATCCGCTCTTGTAAATTACTGCCTGATGGATGCACCCTAATAGTTGGCGGGGAAGCCAGCACATTATCCATATGGGACCTGGCAGCGCCAACTCCTCGTATAAAAGCAGAGCTTACATCCTCAGCTCCTGCCTGCTATGCTTTGGCTATCAGCCCTGACTCCAAGGTGTGCTTTTCCTGCTGCAGTGATGGGAACATTGCAGTGTGGGATCTGCACAATCAGACATTGGTCAGGTGAGTATTACTTGTTTTCTGTAAACTTTAATTAATTAAACTTAGTCTTTGAGCAGCTAAATATTTATCTCGCTGAATAAAGGTTCAGAATAGCAAAGTAAAAGAGTCTTTCTTATCCAAAGAATTAGGTTGGTGCTCAGGTTGGGCTAGAAACTAATTCTAGTAGCCTGTCCTAGGAGCTGTTCTTTGAGGGCCTTTCAGATTGTTCTATAACCTCTTGAAGTCAGTGTGAAAGCTCTTGTTGGTTTCATGTACTTGAACGTGTCTGCAGATTTCAACAAGCTAGATTGTGATTAACATAGACTGAACTTGCTATGTAGAGAACTCTGTGAGGTTTCTTCTTTTCATTTACCTTAGGTCTTTCTAAGTAATAAGGAAAAATTTCAGTTTGTAATTAGTGATGACAGGTAATAAAATTAACCTTCCAAAAGTAGTTGAAAACCTGGATCACTTCATTTTTTTCAGGAAAGTATGAAGGGCTGATGTTTGATGTCTTCATAAAAGAAAAATATTTGAGTTCTGGAAGACGAATTTGATCTCTAAAGCTGTGAGGATGATTTGTGGAGGCTATAATAAATATATTACTGTGTATGCTACTTGTGAAATACTTCCTTTAAACCTTGATTACAGTGTCTAGCAGTTCAATATTTAGCATCAGTGCTATGACAGAAAAAAAAAAAAAAAAAAGCAAATGTGTGAAATAACTTAGCAACTGGTTGTGTGATTTTAATAGAAGGTGACCTTTGGTTCAATCTTGCTAAGGCTGTGATGACTTACAATATTACAAGAATGGAGAGCCTACAATGGAAAAGACCATGATATTTTAGAGGATTAGAATGATACACCAAAGAAGCTGCTTTGTCTGCTGTGACTTAATGAATTTACTGTATATCAATAGTAAGCCTAAATTGATGTGCAGTTTAAGTGAAAATTTGACTTTCTGCTAAATTTCTATGACAAAGAAAACACCCTTAGTTATGTAAAGTCTTCAATTTGCTTTGTATGTGCTTAGGCCCTGAGAAGGGCTCTTTCTCCATCTGTCACTGACTTGAATAAATAGTGTTAGTTACTGTTTCTCCCATCGGTCACTTGCTGATCATTCTGATTGATAACATGTGGAAACTGTGAAACACAATGTGCCATGTGACCTTCCTATGGCAACTCGTGGTAAATCACCTCGTTCACTCTCAGACTAGATGCCTTTTTCTCCCTTCCCTCCACCTTTGCCATTGAATTTTCTTATATTTAATTGCCGATGAAAAACATGGATGGCTTCTGCCAAAGGATTAAGGAAAACTTGTTATGACCTTTTGGTTGCTGAAAGCTGGAATCTCCTAATGAGAAGATTTTGAAACAAAATGCATTGTCTAGTTATTTTGTGATCTCCTGATCTCCTGCCAGAGAATGCAACTTCGCTGATTCAGCAATGCTTGTGCATGACAATTTGGGTCCTTCTCTGGATCCCTTCACTATTTATCATGTTGACTTACAGACAGGGAAAACAACAGTAGTTGTTTTCTGAAACTGGAGGAGCTTTATTCCGTCAGCATTTTTTTTAATCTATTTTGTCTTTAATTGCTTTTTAACTGTAGTTACTACTACACTCAAAAAAAAAAAAAAGAAAAGAAGAAACTTCTCAAAACATGACAGAAAATATTTGTCCATCTATCTGTGATGCAGTCAATTTCTGTAGCACTTGGAAAATGTTTTTGTTGTATTTCATGCCAAGTCAGAGGGAGGGGCTGATATTTGCCCATCAGCAGACACAGATGACACACATGCAGAGTCCAAAACTAACACCACAACACTGTTTACCTTGAGCTCTGGCAGGAAATCATTATTCAATCTGGTTTGTTTTATCAGGCAATTCCAGGGCCACACAGATGGGGCCAGCTGTATTGACATTTCTAATGATGGTACCAAACTCTGGACAGGAGGTTTGGATAACACTGTCAGATCCTGGGACTTGAGAGAAGGGAGACAGCTACAGCAACACGACTTCACATCACAGGTAACTGGATTTTTCTGCAACACGCAGGGGAGTGGAACAGGCAAGCATTTAGGAAGAAGGCTGAGAAACTACTCCAGTGCAGCTGACGAATTTTAGATTGTTTGCTTTGTTTGCTTTGACTATTTATAGCATGATACTTTGGAACTTTTGTATGTTTAATTGCTTTGGGACAAAACAATAGGCTGACTCTACTTTCTGTCCCTGTTTTTCCTAAGTTAATAGGCAAGAACAGGGGTTATTTGGTCACTAGAATTTTGACAAGCAGTCTCACTATTGAACTTTGTCAGTTCTGTTACTATGCCCTTCCTTCTTCCTCTCCTCATTCTTTTGGCCACTATAGGAAAAAATAAAAACTGTAAATGTTGTTTGATTTTCAGATATTTTCCCTTGGTTATTGCCCTACTGGTGAATGGCTAGCCGTGGGAATGGAGAGCAGCAACGTGGAAGTGCTACATGTAAATAAACCAGACAAATATCAGCTGCACCTTCATGAGAGTTGTGTATTGTCACTCAAATTTGCTTACTGTGGTAAGTTTCCACGAAGACAGAACTGGAAGTCTGGACTCTTAATTCATACTGCCTACATAAGTTATTGCACAATCATAACTTCTGATAATTAAAATTTATTTAGTGTCTGTTTCTCAATTTATGAATAAATAGCTCTGCTTTATGAATATAAATATACTTGCCTACAAAGAACTGACTTTTTTATTAATTTATTCAAAGTCTGCTGTAAAGGTTGAGCTGTGTATAAAAGACTGTTTCTACTTCATGTGGGGATTTCTTGTATGTCATATGCTACAAAAGCATGAGGCATCCATGTTGATTCTAAGCAATAATACTGTATTGATTAGTGGTGAGAGCTTTGTGTAGCTGCGATTAGCCATCAGATTTCAATCTGAAACCAAATCTGTCAGATGTCTGCCTCATGTGTTTTCACAGTTCTTCTCTTTCACATTCTAGGTAAATGGTTTGTGAGTACAGGGAAGGATAACCTTCTTAATGCATGGAGAACTCCTTATGGAGCCAGTATATTCCAGGTGAGGATGATACTGCTTTTAAAGAAATCACTAGTACTCTGCAAGTCCCACGAGTGGACACAAATCTCTTTACCTATGTGATCCACTCGAAATGGGATACTGAGATGAAGGTAGTAGACTTTTTTTAATCAAGTAATATATTTCTATTTTTCTTCTAGTCCAAAGAATCTTCATCAGTGCTTAGCTGTGACATCTCTGTGGATGATAAATACATAGTCACTGGCTCTGGAGACAAAAAAGCTACAGTCTATGAAGTTATCTACTGAAAATATGATGGGGATATAACTTTTAGAAGTTGAACTGGGCCAAAATTGTTCTTAATTGTAGAATTAGAAAGGTTTGCCTTTTAAAAAGGAATTAAAGTATTGAGGTTCCAGACCTTGTGATGAAGTTACTTCGGTTTTTCAAAATAGAAGGCAACATCCAGCAACTTAAGTATTGGCTGTGCGGACCAAACAGAACACAGAAGCAAGATGGACAGATGTAGCCTAGGTTTTTGACATAGTTTTAAAAGCCGAGTCTGCTAAAGAATGTTGAAGCCTTTTTATTTTTTCTCTTTCTTTATGACCTCATGCAAATTGTTCTCATTGCCTGAATATGGGGATAACCTTTCTGTTCCTTGCAATTCAATTTGCATCCTGTCCTGTGTAGAGCAGTGGTGTCTCAGATGAACTTGTTTCCTGGTTTTGCATCTTGTGATATGTTTTTGTATTTTTGTTGAAGGTCAAACATTTGTATAAACTGTAAATATATTTAGTTTATTACAGTAAAGGCTTTAGTATGAACAACCACTCTTCTTCTCCCCTTCCTCCTCCCACTCTTCTTCCCTCCCACTCCTCACCCCCGCTTATTTAAAAGACCTTTTGGGGATATAAGTACCTTTTTAGAAGCAAAAGCAAACACTATGTATAGTTTGAAAACTGTGTCTTATTCTTTATAACTCTTCCTAGATTCCTTTATCATACTTCAAAGTAATTGTTTTGACATATTAGGATATCAAATCCAGTAGATACTGTCTTGTGCTGCAGGAAAACTAAAAGGCAATTTTGTACTAATTATAGTGTAAATATAAAAATTGAACATTTCATAAAGTTGTGCAGTTTATTTTAAGTTTGTTGCGATGTCCCATGTATATGTTCTTTGGCAGAAGCATTAATATGTGCCTGATCATAATTCTTGTGGTCATCTCTAGAAGAAATTTACTTCTCCTTTCTCCTTCAGCTGAACAGAATTCATGAAGGACTGCATTTAAACTAAGTACATCAGAGGCTTTATTCATTTAACTGAAGGTGTCTGTGATTAAACAAAACTAGATAAGTTGTGTCCTTCATATTTTACAGAAGAAAATAATTATTTCCTTTTTTTTTTTTTAATGGCTTGTTTATACGTAGATACTCAGGTAAATATTAAAAAATTACCAAAGTGTGAGTTTTACTGGCGACCACTTAACTCACTTAACTGATTTTAAAATACTTGCAGAGCTGCAAGTAAAGTGAATTAACCTAAGTTAAACTAAGTTAAACTTGCTTCTTAATTTCTTGTGGCCACGTTGACAAAGGATTTTTTTATTATTTTCAACTAATCTACTGTATAAATACATTAGAATTAATTTTCTAGTGTCCCATGTTAGACAGGCCTATACTCTGTATTCCTATTGAGGAGTCTTTGAGTCCCTTCCACTGTTACATGTGTATGACATCGCCGAAGAGCTATGCTGAGCATCCAGTTACCAAAGTCATACATCTTCAAATCAAGTTTTTTCAATGTTCTCGAGACAAATGGATGAGGAGAGAATATGTACATTTTATTCTAGTAATGTTTTTTCAAATTAGATAAACAGAAGGATATCTTTAAGTAATGCTTAAAATTGCACAAACTGAGAGAGGTTAAGACACATTTTGAATAGCTGCTTTTTCACTTTGCTAGCATCTGACAATGACTTATATTCTCTATATTTCAAAGACTCATAACCAGGAAGAAACAAGTTTGACTGACAGATGCATGGATATGGATTTTCTCATTTGGGGTCAATTTTTTTCTAAAATTTCCAGTCTGAAGAGACATCAGTTTTCTTTTCAATTTACATGACCATTCTACAGAAAACATTTTATAGTATCTAGCATTACAGTAGCATTGGAATATTAACTTAGCGTTTGGAATATGAAATGTTAACCATTCAGGATAATCTAGTTTCCTAGACATACAAAATCAATACTCTATCAACTGGTATCTATGTAGTTGTCTATTGTTATTTTGTATATAGGAGTAGGAAAATTATAGACCAGCTTTAGGTGATGATGATGTGCCTTTCACACAAGTGAGGCAAAAATAGAATCACAAGGCTTTTCCCAAAAAAATTGTATTTGCTATATTGAAGTACTGTGAATTGTTACGCTATTCTAAAATGGGAAGGCTTAAAAAAAAAAAAAAAAAAAAAAAAGTTTGCACTAAGTTACTTGATTTTAGGCTGACCATGTTTTAATTGTGAAGTTCTTTCAAACATCTGACCCTTCTGATAAGAATTGACTTTGCTTAGCAGCGCTAGCCAAGGTCAAAGCATCCATTTGCTCCATTTGGCACGTTTGATTGTCTTCCAAATTGCCATCTAATTGGCTTACTTCATAAATATTCTTTTGTCTTTCTTAAAAACTGATAGAAGAGGATCCAAGAATGCAACTATGATAACATACTTATGTATGTTTTGAAATTAAACACATATATGTAATGGTTCTGCTCTTTACTTGCACCATAGTACTTGTCAGTGAGACCAAAATTTGGCAATCTAAGAGATTCAAAATGACAGTGTCAAGAAAATCATGATGTATCTTGCCCTTCTTGTTAACTTTTAGAATGTACAATGAGTCAGCAGCTTTGGAACAAGGCATTATTTTGCATGTGAATTAATTTAATCACATTTGTACCTTGGTTTTTTATATTGCAATCAACTTTCTTTCACCAGTCAGATCTATTTTATGCCTTGGATCTGAAAACATGGGGACTCATCCAACACCCATGCTCTCAGGTTCTCATTTCACATGTTTCACTTTATATTTCACAAACATTTTATTTTCATTTGTCACAGTCGAATCTCTTCCATGTACAGCCACATTTTTAAATGAAATGGTGCAGTGGGTGGAATCTTGGCATGTATGTCTGTTTTTGCTATTGTCTCCAAGACTTAAAACTTGAGAGAGCTTCTGTAAATTCTTGTAGCCCTGTAGAAAGTAGTGGGTGGAAATAACTCCTTAAATGAAGAAACAGACCAAATCAGACCAGCAGTAACAGAGAAGGCTCTGGGAAAAGGAAATGGAAAAAGAGGGTGCAACAATAACGATGGGGTAGGTAATTTTTATTTTTTGTCAGTTTAATTGCAATCCTAAAAGATTCCTTTGATTAGCCCCTTTCTGGGACAGTCTTTGTTTGCTGGGTGGCCCTCAGTATTCAGACGGCTGAATGCCACTCTGGCAAAAAGTAATGCCAGACAGAGCAGAAGTGGGGAGTCCTTACAAATGACATATTGGATGTCAGTGTAAACAATAACTGATGAACTGGAGATTTGTGGTAATATCAGTTCAACTGAACAAAATTCTTTGCTCATTCTAAGTACAATGTAGTGTATGTGTACTAGACAACAAGTTTTGTAAGTCAATTGTGCATAAAATCATGATAATATTTCTCAGTGTGGCAGAGTACATGTTTTCTTTATAATTCCAAGTAAAGATATTTCCCTGCATCAAACTGCAAGCTTTTGAGAATTTGAGAGAGAATTTTCATCTGCATTAATTCTTTTCAACTCATTTGGTGTTTCAAAAGCTTTTTTCTTTTTAAAGGGAGGAAAGAGCAAGAAAGAAACATGAAGATCATATTGTTAATTTTTTTTTTTTTTTGGTAATAGAAACATCAAATTGGAATCTGTCATCACATGCATATTTTTGTGTATAAATAACCAGCCATATCTTTTTACGTCTCATCTTTGGATTGGTGATAGAGGTAGAATTTTCAGAAGCATCAAAGTAACTGTAACATAAAACTAGACTGACAAATAGATGGTTTGGTTTTTTTTTTTGGTTTTTTTTTTCCCAAGAAAGAATTACATGATTCCACTAATTAACTAGTGGAATCATGCAATACAGTTGCAGACCTTCATATTTTCTGTTATATTGATGAAATTTTGAGTTGATGTGAGAAGTTCTATAGTTATATTAATTAAGGAAGGTGGATTTTACTGTTTGCATACTCTAGAAGAGTTTTGAATCCAGATTCCAAACTTATGGTGTTTATTCCTTGGGCCACTTAGCTGGAGGAGCTTGCAATCTTCTCAAAACATTTTTTTTTTTCCCCATCAAAAGTGCTTAGAAATAATGTCAGAATATAGGTGTATACAGGATTTGAGTCATGATATCCTTCCAAAGAAAGGTCAATTTATTACAGACTGGGAGATCTGCAGCAGCTCAAGTAGGACTTAGTGATCACCAGAATGAAAGAAAGAGCTGAACACTTTCTGAGAATACACAGAGAGGTGAAAGGAAAAAAGAGACACACTGTTCTCCCACCTTTTTCAGTGGTAGTTTAACACAAAAACCACCTAGAACAAGGTTTCAGTGTACAATTACACCAACTGCCATTTTTCCATGAAGTTTCCATGTTTTCCATGAACATGCTTAGATGTTTCTGTGTAGTAATTCAGGGACACACCTAAGAAAGGAGTGGACGTTTCTATGACATTCATAAGCAGTCACATAGTTCAAAGAGGAAAGAATGTTATATCACACCCAGTTCTCAACATTTCCCGCTACCTAGTATTTTTGTAGCACAAACTCAGCTTTCCAGCAATTGATAATCCTATTTTCAGCAACATGCTCCCAGATGTCCCATTGCAACTTAAGTGCTTTGTGCAGCATGGTAAATTTTGCTAGGGAAACCAGACATGCAGGAACTGGATGCTTTAAAAATCTGCACTGTGGACCTAACTTAATGACGTTTCTGAGAAGTCTACTCAGTTTCTGATGAACTACATAGGAGTACTCAACCACTCATTAAAAAGAAACAATGCATTCTCTACAGTTCTTTGAACACACTTTAAGCACATGGTTGTTGGGATTTTTTTTTTGTTTGCTTTTTTTGAGTTATTTAGTGTTTTTTTTCATGTTTTAAAAAATATACATAATTACAATGTAACAAGGAAACATAAGGGGAAATAAGACCAATGAATGAGGAGCATTTTGTTTTCAAACTGCAAAATGTTCTTAAAGATGTCATGCCTCGAAACAAAGGAACCGATTGCTTCTATAGTACATTAATTCTTGAGAGAGCTGTATTTTTTTCCTTGGAGTGATACTCTCAGAAAACTGAACATCAAAAAGCAGGTGATATTGAGACTCACATTAGTTCCATTTCAAATTTGAGGATCCTCCCCCCTCCTCCATTCTTTATTGCCATGACCCACAGTTGGCTCACAGAAGCTGAACATTAGACTTTGACCTTTCTGGCTCATGTACCAGGAATAATTTTGTCTAACAAGTCTGTTGGTGATGCATAGGCCACAGGAGAGTCTGGCTGAATCTTTTTGTGGATAGGTAGATAAATAGTGTCAGCCAAGATGTAATAATTTCCTTTACTAAAGCAAGCACCTAGAGATAAGATAGCATCATTGCTCAGTACTCATACTTCCATTGTTTGTGGAAATGCTGGTCAGTGTTGTTGACTCACTGTGGAAAAATCCTGTGGTGTTTCCTGAAGTAAAATGTTGATTTTGTGATTGTTTCTCTCCTAAAATTTCATATGCAATTTTTACGTTGATTCATAGAGAGGCACTGCAGGGAGCAATAGACAGTTGCTATTACATAGAGTTTGGCAAGGACTTTCTTTGTTATGTTTGCAGTACAAAGGTATAGTATATCTTGAACCTCGTCTCTATCTCTGTTTTATGCCAAGAACGTGTGAGAGGTAAAGATAATGCACAGTTTGGAGATTAAGTAATCAAACATGCTATTATCCTTATCCCTTTTGTACACTTTGTCATTAATATAAAAGTGGAGATGATAGCTTGTAACTGAAAAATAATTAGTGCCAGTTTTCCTTCAAGGCTTGATTTTAATGGCAGTTTAAAAAAAACTTAACAAGCAGAATGAGCGGTCATAAATGGAAGTTAACCCATAGCACTGAGAAACTTAGAAATCATTCATTACTGCCGTGGTAGTGAGCCTAATTTGTTTAAAATAAAATCCATCTGTTCATTTCACAGTCTTTGTTCCACTTCTTTACAGCAATCCACAGTGGATTACTCCATTACTTTAAAAATTGGCTGCAATTATGATAAGCTAATAACTCTTATTTCGTGGTTTGCTGTAGCAAGATATTTTGGAGTACTACCAAACTTTCTTTTATTCTTAAAAATAATCGAGCTGTTGGTCTGATGCTTGAGTTTTTTGTTTATTTATTTGGGCCTGAGTATTTTCTTAATTAGATTTTGAGTAAAAATGTAATCCGATGGCTCTACAAATTGAAAGTATTTCTTAAGGTTGATGGGTCAGCCAAACAGCTGTTAAATATGTAAATGACCTTATGTCACTTCAGTATTGGCTTAAGCATGCTGTGTGTGTATGCCACAGGACTTTGAGGTTTAGTAGTCCAACTTCCATTGGCACATGAGGTTTACTTCCTGAAATACTTGTTTTTTGTATGGGGACCAGTTGACTGCTGTGCTACCCTGTGTTGCCTCTTGAATATGTATTAGTCCTCTACAAATGTTTTAGTGTCTTTTGCATGAATAATGCTCCTATTTTTCTGTCTTTGATTGTTAATTATGGGAGGTGTGCATTTCCAACATCAATTGAGGGAACATTCACTAATCTAAAATATAACTGATTTTTTTAACGTGTATCTCATGAGGTTTGTAAAACCATATAGAGAAACCATTAATTTTAGTTTGCTAAACTCAAGATTCTCTCCTGGGAATCTTTATCACTGTTTCATCAGTGAATCTTTTTAAGGAAATGCTCTGTTGCAGTACGCAACAGTACAGTTTTTGTATTGTTTGATAGCTTTTTTGTGTGTGTGTCTGTGGTTTATGCAGATAATCTTCTTTGTTGAGTGCAAACTGGTACTCTATTTATAATGTTTCCCAGGTCTGCAATATTTTAGCTAACTGTAACTTATTAAAAATCACAAATATTAAATGGGGATATTAATGATGAATGGTTGAAATTTGAGAGTTTCAAAATGAATTTTAGAGAACTTTAACTCTTCATTCACTGTAGTTTTACATTTTTCCATCACTTAAGTAATTAAAAGAAAATCCTTAGTGTTGAATTATAGTAACCTTTTATACAACTCTGTACTCTACACAGGCTAATTTTATCTGCCAGTAGAAAGCAATAATTTAGATGGATTTTTTTTTTCTTCTACCTAATTTCTTTGCGTATCTCCATGCCTTCATAAACTTATTCTTCTATATTTTGAAGTAAAACCTACAGATGTACAAGGTACTATAATGAAACTTGTTTACAGTACTTGTCCACCTGTTTTTGCTGTAATAGAAAGGGGGAATTGTAGTGACAGATATGACAGATATAACTTGCAATAGTTGTTAGTGTTATGTGCCTTTGAGTCATTGTCTTTTTTTTTTTTTTTAATCTTAGGTGAGAGTTACAGTTAGTAGATTGAAATCAATTTCTTTTCTATCAAAATAGGTGTGGTGATGCTTTCTTTAAGCCTTGCTAGTTAGAGCATTTTAAATCTGTAAGGTAAATGGTTGGTTATATGCCTGGTTTTTAGTTGGCTGTCAACTGTTGAATTTCACTTTTATGTTTCAAGCACTGTTACAGTAGAGGGAGAACTTAGTGATATTTGGCTTTTTTATGCTTTCATTTTGTACTGTATGTGATTATGTGATTAGTGGAGATTTATTTTATTTTTTAACCACCATAGGTGTGCCCACTGTAGCGCTTTGTGGCTTTTTGTCTGTTTGTTTGTTTGTTTTTTAATGTTCCCATAGTTTGCACTGCATAATTCATTTGAATTGAGTTTACAAGTCAGTCCCTTTCTCCAGGCATCTGCTTTGTACCTTGGCAAGTATGAAAATAATCAAAAATATCACAGAGCACAAAAATGAGATTGTGTAATTCTGTTTCTGAGTGTGAATTATGTTTAGCAAGACTTGTCTAGTTAAAAGGCAGTTAAACAAGTAATCACGCACTATCCATTTTTAGTTGTCATTTGTAGAAAAAATGCTGCAGAGTGATATGTGGTAATAACAAATTCAGAAGGAAAAAAATATGAAATTCAGATAGCAGCTTGTGTGATTTGCTGTTAGCATGGGGCCCAATAACACTACAAAGCTATAAACTCTGTCTTTCTAGATTGCCCAGTTAGGTGGCAGAGATGCAATTTGTCTTTTCTGAAGCCTCCTGCTGCTTGCTAGCTCCATCTCCTGTCACAGCCTATTAGCTCCCCGAGAAAATTGGTGGGAAATTGCCTGCAGATTGTAGGAAATTGCATCTCCAGGCCCTGAAAAAAATGTAGGATAGCACAACTCTGACCCTCCCAGAGCAGCTATTAATACAGCAAAAGCTGACCTTTGGCATGGTGTGAAACGACTTTGCTATTTGCTGAATAAAGACTATATTATGTGTGGCTGAAGGAGGGTACAAATTATTATCCCGGCTATGCCTGTAGCCAGCCTGCTCCGGTAAGTTTTAGCATTAGTGACAGGTTTTGCTTTCCTCGCTCTTCGTGGAAGATTGGAGATGAGATGTTAGAGGCCCATCCAGAAATTTCATTGTAAAGATGAGAAAAGCTATCGCATATTTAAATTATGCTAGTGCAGTTAGTTGTGAAGGTTTACTGGCAGAACAAAAGGATGGCTTAAAAAGCTAATCTTGAATAAATTGATAATTGCCTCCATTTGCCCCAGCCTTGGTGAGAATAGGAACAGCTTTGAGGCTATTTTCATTCTGTGTGCATATCTATAATGGGCATTTGATCTGGAGAACAGTTATAATGAAAAGGAGCTAATCTGTACTGTAACTGCTGAGTGTAAAAGTATTGGGTTGTATTTTAGTTCTTACAGATTTTTGCATGCAATTCCTTGCCACTAGGAAACTCATCCTCACCTTATTTAATCAAATCTACATGTCCTTTATAGTGTGATACGCAGTGAGTCTCATCCTCTGTCAATTCTACTGGAGCTACCTTCTGATCTTGTACTTTACCTGTTTTATAGGGCCTTCAAATAAGAGCTGACTTTTATGAGAGGGGATATGTAGAAGTAGTTTGCAAAATTTAAAAAAAATAAATAAATAAAGGCCAACATTCTGTTTGAGCTTGTGATTTTACTTAGCTGGTGCAAAGCCTCATGAGGAACGTGTATGGGCGAGTCGGAGTGACATATTGATCGGGAAAAAGTCATTTTGCAATCAAGAGCATTACTGTTTTCAAACTCAGCTGAAATCTGTTGATAACTCATGGCTGCCCAGGGATCTGAGCAAAATCAATATTCTTATTTCCTATTGTATTAGTGCCCGCTGATGTAAATAAGCTGACATGGCTTCCTAACACTCACACAACTGATTAGGGAAAGTGAGTGTCCTCACAGGGGGACTGGAGGTAGAGGAGCAGAAACCAAACAGGTGCTTCTCTGTGATTTATAAGCACACTTGAAAGGGCTCAAGAGCACTTCACATTACAGAGCTCCCTGAGCCCCTGTTTTGAATGCTGATAGTCATGCATGCACGTGTATATATGTCAGTCTGAAATGCTAACTTTTTGGGGCATTTATAATTAGCTATAGCACCTTGTGTGTAAATTATGCAGTTCAGTACCATGTCTTTTCTTGTGAAACACAAATACAGGAACTAAAAAGCCAGGATGCTTGAGCCTTTACTCTATATTTACAATGTTGTTCATCTTCCAAGGTGTTACAAACTCTTGCATTCTCAAAATAAACATTGCCATTCCAGAACAATCTTGGGTTTTCCATAAAGATCAATGCCTGTAGTGAGCAAAAAACATTAAGAAGAGACAGAATGTGCCCTGACTAATAACTGAGTTTGCCTTTTCTAACAAACAAACTAAATGGGGTGATACGGTATTCAGAAATGACTACTACTGGCTGATGCGATTATGAACACCCTTACCTGCTTGCCTACTCCAGCTTTAATGAGGCCAAGCCCCTTATACAACACAGCATGAGGAGGTAAGAAATTAATCCTATGTGAAAAGCAGAAGTTTCTCGTCATAAATTCTCCTGTTTTGTTATGGAAAGAACAAAAATTCAGACCGGTTTGTGGTGCATCTGGCAGATACCAAATGTTGCTCTGGACAGCTGGATGGTATGAGAGAGGACTGGCAGAGAAAAAAACTCAGGCAAACCAACTCTCAGCCAGCACTTCATGACTGGAAAAGATGTGCAGACCATAAGTAGCACCCTTCATCCTGGAACATTTTATGAGCTCCAGCAAAAGACAAGGCACCTAGCAGTGCTTGCTTTTTTTATTTTTTTTTCTGTAATTAGTTCAAAGACTTCATTGTATACCTAAGCTCTGGTCCGTCTGAGTCAGATCACATTTTTCATATCACAGAAATACAGCCAATAACAACATCAGAAAAACAAAATCCAAGTTCTTTAACCAGTCTGGTTCTTTTATATTTTTTTCTTTCCCTGCCTTCCTTTGCAGAGCTTCTCACCATGTTAGGAAAACACAGAATTTTTTTTTTTAATTTTTTTTTTGCCAGTTTTTGATCAAATTTCCAGTATTCCAGATGTCATAAAATGGTTCTAATTTACTGCAGTATCTTGTTATATATAATATCAGTGGTTGGTGAATTTTGTGGGTGTCATTTTTCCTAGCCCCAGCAATTATTTTATTTAACCCTGAGTCATGTTTGCTGTCATTCATTGAAACAATCCAGGAATTTTTTTTCGTATTTTCCATTAATTGTTTCCATTGGATGTCGAATTTTGTGAGACAGCTAATCTGGGCATCCATAGATTCTGCCAAAATATATGGTCTGCTATACTTTCCCAATACTCAATGTGAGAACAAACCAGCCTAGTCTCCACCATTTGTTCTCAAAAATCACCTTCTATAAGGCAAAATCTGATAATGCTTGGTCCAGTTTATCCAGAAAGCTTTTATTCTCTGAAATGTCTCACAGCTACTCTTGAGAGTAGCTTTATTTATAAGCTTTTTGCTTATTTTTAGTCTCTACGCAAGGCTAAAGCAAGAGCATGGCCCTTCTTATGGCTTTTGATGCTGGAACAAGTTGGAGGAGGGCAATCTGAAATAATGGGCCTTGGAAGAAGATGCAAAGCTCTTACTTTGGACAGATTTGTTGCACCAATTGCTTGGCCATCAGATTGGAGGGAGCTAGCCAGGGTTCCTCTGCCTGCAGGAGTCACCAAGGGGATTTCAGGGAGGAGAATGTGGATAGTGGGAAATCATGTGTGGAGGTGTGGTATAAATAATCTCTCCCAGAGGTGGATGAGAGGATGAAAGGATAATTTACATCCCTATCTGGAAGTGTTGCTTGGAGACTGGGATTGTTCAACATGCTCCAGAGGTGAATGAAGAAATAAAGGCCTGGAAGAGAGTGGTTTGTAAGGTGGAATCAGGTGTTGGATTTATATTGCCACTTCTGCTTGTGAAGTGTCAGCTAATTTAATGACAACCTTGTCATCTCCCTCAACTCCCTACAGCAAGCTGCTTTGCCATTGATTTGAAGCACATCAGGGGAAGAAATGGAGAACCGCAGTTCTACTGCCTCCCTCCAGCCAGGCCAAAGAACTGCTTTGTATGAGACTTATTTGTTGAAGAGGAAAGTGACTGGATTGGATTGGAGAGGAACATTATGTTTGTGCCCGCAGGGAAGACTTTTCCATTTACAGAAGAAATGGAGATATGTTAGAAATAGCACACTCAAACAGCAATGAAGATCTAAAACCAGAAAGGTAAGCCAAGAGTTTGTACTTGATTGAAGAGAACTAGGTGGAAAATTACATTTGTATTATACAACCACATGCAGGGAAGCCAGGACACACTGTTGGTTGTTCTGAATTTTTCTTAGTACCCTCAGGAAAGAAGGTAATGAAAGAGCAAATATCCAAGAAAATGTTTATCTGCATGCTTGATAAGTTCCTGAGAAATGGTCTTATCCAGCCAAGAGATGGCTAACCGCTGTGGTTAAAGTGTAATGGGTTTTTGGCAGAGACCTAGATGATCTGGTTCTCAGCCAGATTGGATTGTTCAATTGAAAATAGGCTAAAAGTAGGTACAATGAGAGTCCTCCCTGTTCCCAGGAAAGCAGCTTTACTTGTAAGGAAATTTGCCTTTCTTTTCAAGAATGCGATATCTAGGAAAAAAAAGAAAACTTCCAGAGCAGATATGTTGATGATTAATTCTTTGTATGTCATGCTGGAGATTTTGAAAACTGGACACAGGTAATGCATGGACACAGGAAGTTTTTGCCTAGGTGAAACCTCTATTTTTGCAGCATGGAAACTGTAATGCCAAATGAGTAGGTCTGAATTTTCAAGCCTGCTTTGCCTCAAAGTACACAGTGAACAGCATACATTTTTTGGTCTCTTGTTGCTCCGGGTAAAGTTGATTATGAATGTCAGGCTGTGACTTCTGTCGGTCCTTTTTGGGAACTAATACAAACTGGTATCACAAAACTGAATATTGTCTGGCATTCACTTTCAAAAATACTTTTAGTAGTCCTGCTGAAAATGCTTTCCCCCTTATTCTTTGCAAACTGGAAAATAATACAGAAAATTGCAGGTATCACTCAAAAGCACTGTTGCTTTTCTAGGGTCGGTACTATACACATTCTTAAAAGTGGGTTTCATATTGTGTGGATTCTGTTAATCTCATATATAGTGACAGAATCTTCTTCTGTCAGGAACAGAATAGTGTTCTGGCATGTTACTTTGAAATGTTCCACAATATGTGCTATCGTGTCTTTCCCACTACACTACTACTTTAAAGTCTGAGGCTTATCATAGCAATTTCCCATGCTTTCATCCAAAGCCTGAAAATATGCCTCAAGCAAGACATTCAATCAAAAGTAAAACATTGCCAGTTATCTGACTGTCTCTCCAGCTCCTTGGGAGGTAGCTTGCTGCTGTGCCAGCGTGAAGAAACTCATGTTACAAAAATCAAATGAAACAAAACAGAAATTAAACAATAAGAGCAGCTTCAGCTCTGAGCAGCTGTCTGAATATCCCACAGCAATCAAGTTTCCCCCTCTTGATAAGGAACTTTAATTTGATCTTTCACTGATTTATTTTCTGCTGCAGTCTTGAGCTTTTTAACTGAAGAATTTCCTTTTCAGATGTCTCTAATCAGAGTTGAGGAGGATTTTTTTTTCCCCTTGGCTTCTGTTTGTTAGGGGATTTCACACAAGCACGGTATCCACTCCCTTCTTATCCAGTTCTGAGGGATCAGGGTGATAAGTGGGTTGGGCTGCTGGACTGCTCTGCAAGAATTCATAAATCAGGACTGACCTCTTTAGATAAAACTAGTTATAGATGGTATGAAATCCCACTCTACTGAGCTTTGGCAGCACAGGAAGCTACAGCTTTTGGTATCTTGTTGTATGGGAAGAAGGAGATGTTTTGTTATTTCTGTTAGCTTTACAATGAATGTCATGTTGTGCAATCAATATGTACTTGATTTCCTGCTGTGGATAGAGAGCTGCTGTCTCATAAGTACACATTCAGGCATCCAGGGGGAAATCTGTTCAGGAAAAAAAATTAACCAACTGGAAGTCTTTCTTGTTAGCAGTCCTATTTGCTTTGCCAAGGGGAGACTGACATATGCACATCCACCAATGGTATTCTCCTTTATTTTTGCCAGGCGTTGCTGATGTCTTTTCACTCTTCAGCCTCTTCTCTTGTATCAGTCCCATAAACCACCCCACTAGTTCTGTAGCTTCAGATCCTCTTTTTTTTTTTTTTCTTCCTAGGCTCTATTCATGACCACTTCATTAAAACTAAGGAAGAAACATTATCCTATTAAGCCTTGTTATGAAGGCTTCTGGCATCCCATTAGCTCCTTTTCTCACAAAACAATTTCTTAACAAAATTACTGATTGAGATTGAGAGGTCTCAGGTTATCTGACATTATAGATCAAAGGGGATCTTTCTGATGATATTTTGTGCATCATCTGCTCAGATAGGGTCAAGTTCTAAAATATACTGAATTGCTTAATACCTATCAAGATGAGTTCTGACTAACTCCAGAAATGGAAACCGCTGTTTATCTGTATACAAATATGTCATCAGTTGGTTGTATAACAACATATAACCAGTTCACACAAGAATTGTTGCTTTTTCTCCTTTGGCTCTCTCTCCAAAGGGAGAGCTGTGTTCTGTCCTGATAGGCAGCAGTAGTTTGACAGGACAGAGTGATCTGTGGGTGGCTCTTTCTCCTGAAGATTATCTTCTTGTGACAAGAGAGATCACCCTCCTCTTTACTTCATTGCTCGTCTTGTAGTCCTTGTTCAGATTCTATTATGTGCTCCTCATCTGCTGTAGTGGGACAAGCAGTAACTTTGTTAATTTACGATAGCTAGATATATCACCTGGCTTCAAGAGTAGTAGTATAGCAATAGATTGAATTAGAAGGAGAGGAGATTAGACAGGAAAGGGGAAACAGCAGTTAAGGTGCCAACCAGCTGGGGTGAGAGGAGCTGGAAAGGACGACTTTATGTAGAAGAAAAAAGAAACGGTAATTTTAACTTTTCCATGAGTATGACTCATCTTGAGTGGGCTGTAAATTCCTGTCATGTTTTTCCCCCTCTTTGTATGAGGAAGGAATTTATACCTTAAAAATATCATTGTGGTTTCCAACCTCGAGAACTCTTAAAACTCTGCTCTATAAATCACTTCCTCAAATGCAGAAGCTAGGATGCCTATTCCCTAACTGCAAGCACAGCGCTTCTACACAGGACTGACTTTATGGAAGACTTATTTTTATTCGTATAAAGCACTAGTTAACCATTTTTATACTCTTATTGTGTCTGCATTGTTCTAAATGTTCTTTGTCTAAACCGAGCTATCAAAGAACTTTTGTATGTACTGGAATGAGCCTGCTTAGTGGCAATGCTTGGAAACACAGAATCATAGAATCATGGAATTGCTCAGGTTGGAAAAGACCTTAAACATCATCAAGTCCAACCACAACCTAACCATGCTAGCCTAACTCTAAAAACGCTCTGCTAAATCATGTCCCTGAGCACCACATCCATATAGTTTTTAAACACGTCCAGGGATGGTGACTCAATCACCTTCCTGGGGAACCTATTCCAGTGCTTAACGACACTTTCTGTAAAGAAGATCTTCCTGATATCCAACCTAAACCTCCCCTGGCGCAACTTGTGGCCATGTAGAAAGCACAAGCTTGCTACAAATGATAAGTTACTTGTGGATCTCAGAAACAAAACACGCGAATGGTGATTTTAACGTTTTTACTTTTTTTTTTTTTTTTTCTAAAATTAAAAATGAATTTTTAGAAGCTTCCATAGGAAAAGTGCTGACAGTTATTTACTTTTCTTTTTAATTTATTGAAGTGGAACACTGTAGTCACTTTAAAATGACAGTTTTCTGAAGATAGATAAAATAAGGATTATTTCTTTTCCCTAGACAATAAAATGCTATATCCATAAGATAGAATGGTTTGAGTTGGAAGGGGCTTTTAAGATCATCTAGTTGCAAACCCCCTTCTATAGGCAGGGACGCCTCTGTCTAGACTAGGTTGCTTATAAAAGCCATGCTTGCAGGACAGCTTGCCCCTGGACAGAATCAGTGGGGAAGACCTGGGAGGACTCTAGCCCTGCTGTTGGTGGTGTGTTAGTATCAAGATGGAGCATGTTGGACCAGAGGAGATCCTACGCCTTATTCAACCACTTGGAACTACAGCTGTCATAACAGTCTCTGTTTCTTGTCCAAACAGACAACGTACATTCTGCTATGACATTGAGCTTAAATTTGTTATCAATTGTAAGTCAAAGTTTCTCTGAGGCAGAAACCCTCTTTCTCCAGATCAATGAAGGTAGGCCAAAAACTATGCACTGGAAACTGTCAGTAAGATAAAGTGTGGCCTACTAGTTGAAATGTGGCGCTTAATGTGGCTTGTAGACACAGCTGAACAAATTACTCCACAAGCTTCAGGGGTCACTGCAGTGTAAACAGAAAACAGGGGTGACCTATGCTGTGTTCTCAAGACATATAAATATATTCCTTCTGCTGCTGCTTACCTTCTGCTGAGTCAGGTATTTTAAAACACTGTGGGATTCCTTCTCTGGGCAAAGCTTTGAGACTCCCCATATTTCAAGCAAGATTATTTTTATTATCCTTTAGAGGTTGCATTTAAGTGTGTTTAGAGCCACAGAGTCTTTATGTTGCTCAGTAAGGGTCTTCTTATCAAATTTGTGCTTTTTGCAATTGGCAAACCCAATTTCTGGTTCCAGGAAGAAAAATGAAAGATTTTTTAGTGATATGAGCTTATGTGGCTGCAAAATGTACATAATCTCTGTGTGTTTGGTAAAAAGCAAGTAGCTTATGGTGAATTAAGATCTGGGTTTCTTCCTTAGCCATTGAACTTTTCATGTCTTATGTGCTTTCTGGGTATTTTTATTTGTTGGTTTTATAATTTCTTGTTTATTAATTTTAATATAAAAGCCGTAGTTTGTCTGTTCCTCCTTTCAGCGAAGAAGAAAGGGAAAAAAAATGGAGCATGCATCTGTCTTGAGGAGAGTGGAGAAAGTGTAATGAATTCAAATGAGTTCCTCTGAATTATGCATATTTTGCACTCCTAGAAGCTCATGAATAATTGTAGTGTTATGGGCAGGTACTATTTCTTTGTGTAAAGTACTCATTTTAGACACTAACTGGCCTAATATACAGACTTGGCTGTCTGTGGAGACTACTAGCTAAACATATGTTACAGCATCAAAAAAAGAAGGAACAGTAGTAGTGGCTATCTTAAGCAGAATAAAATAGAAAATGATGCTTTCTTTGACTGTCATTTGTCGTTACAATTAACATTTGACTTTTCAGGTTTGGAGCAGGTACTAGCAGGCTTTCAAAAGAGTCATGGAACCTATCACAGGTTACTGCTGTGCCAAATATGATGTTGCTAGACATATACGTGGGACTGAAGGAAGAGAAATACTAGCAATCTGCTATAACTTAATCCAGATGGTCAAGTTTATGTTTTCTTCAAAATGCAAACTGTCTCCAGTGAATTCATTAGAACCATATTGTAGCTTTCTTTTCCTAGTATAATTTTAGTAGCTAGGTTAAAAAGAAAAGCCTAGGACTGCCAAACTAATCTCAAGTGCCTGATTATTTTCCCTCTGAAGGGTTTAAACTGTTTGGTTATTCTCTCCTCCCCCACTCTCCCTCTTTTATTATTATTAAGCCAGTGTGTAATCCTGTGAAATACTGGCTTAGAGTATCTAGAAATAGATAACGTGCTGTTTTTGTCTGGGAATAATCAAGATGTTTGAAAAGATCTGTAGTTGTGAGGCATTCAGCAAAGGTATCTGCCTATTTTGTCATGAATGGCTCATTTATTGAAGAAGAAACATTTGTCCTAAACATGCTAGATGCCTTTTTCTACATGTGTTTCCAGGCAGCTTTTTCCTGTACCTCTTCTGATATGTTGTGGATTTTTTTCATTTCTTTGCATTAAATATTTGCCAAATTACACAATACCTGAAATGGATACTCTCTGACCTTTTTTTTTTTTTTTTTCCCCACCAGAAAAGGCCAAAACTGAAGAAATTCTGAGAAACATAATATCTTTTAAATACAGATTAATTCTGTTTGAATTATTTCCTTAGAGAAACTCCTAATACCTACCACCAGTGATTGTTTTTCACTTGGATGGACTTTTCAGTGAGGAAACATGAAACCATCGGACATTTATACGCAGATATCTCATGCAAGAGCACCAGATGTTATTTTCTGATCTTTCTGATAGTGACCTTACTTAAAGAAAACAGGAAATCAAATTTCTAATGAAACAGAACAAGCATATACTGGGACAGTATAGGATAATAATAGGATAGTTGCAGACTATCCTGCAAAGGAACAGTATTAATTTTTATACTTAAGAAAGAACAGGGTAGAAAAAATACATTTGTAGGATTTTTAACAGTTATCCAATAAAATGAGCTTTCATCACTCTACTAGGTGAAAGATGAAGGAGCTGAAATCCTGCCGCTTACAAGGAGAAGAGATCCTCCTGGGGACTTTTCTCAGTACATCAATAGCAAAACGCCACTTCCTTAATTTCTTTTAGGAACTCAGATGGTAAATTGCTTGTAGTGAACAATGACAGTTTCCTGGATAAGGGAATATACAGGAGAAGTGTTGATGTGAAGTTAACTGTCGTCAAATGCAGCATAACAGCAAGGAATTGAAGGAAATATACTGCTCATTTTTTCTTGATTTTTGTTTATCAGAAGGTGTTTCTGGAGAAGTAGATTTAAATTCACTGTGTCCTCCAATTTAACCACTCCTAATTTTGATTCACTAACAAAACATGAAATAAATATAAAAAAATTGAAAGTCATATGATAAAGTTTCTATCTGTTTATTTAAATAGATCAGGTACTAAAGAAAGCTATTGAATGCTAGGAATAGAGTTGCTTTCCCCCTCTTGAGACAGCAGCTTTACAGAATATCCTCTTTGCAGGTGATTGTCAATCCTGTTTAGAATTGGCTACTATCTGCTATTAAGTTGTGATGCTCCATATGGATCATGCAGCACAACATCATCTCTAGACTGCTCACAGCTCTGTGACAGGCCAAAAATCAGATCCGCATTATGTTGTGGTAGCAACACATCTGGAAAATAAAGCATGGTAGTACCCATGTCCACATAAACTCTGTCATGTATGTGGTACCACAATAGCAAGTCAAAGATCCAGGGGAGAACAAGTCATGAGCAAAGCAGCAGAACTGCCATAATACAAAATATAACAGATCAAGTATGACTGGTTTTGTTATTATATTTTTTACATTTATAGATAAAAAAATGTTTCCTGAAATGCTTCACTTTTTACAATGAATTTGTACTGTTCGCACATACGATAGATGCAATTATCCAGTAGTGTTAAAACAGTGCTTGCTGTAGCTGGTAGAATCAGTTCGTGTTTCTAAGATGTTGTTTTCAGTTTTACCGTAATGTCCAGCAAGAATCGGCACTCTAACTTCTACTTGTTGAAACAAGCAAATAAAATGGATCCTATGCTAAGCATCACAAGATCCACACTGGAAAGCTTAAACTAGATGTAGTGAGATGGGCTAGAAGATGGAAGAGCTTCTTTCCATAAGAATAAGAAAATAAATAAATTTGAATTGGTGAGAGTTGGCATCTCTAAGACAAGGGAAGTAGGCACTTCTGTGGGAAAGGTGTTTACTCTTATAGGTGATGTAGCAAATCACCCAAGTATATCATACCAATGATGGTTCAAGGAAGTGTTCTTCGTATGAAGCTGGAATGAGAGCAGAAGCTGGATATATCCATATGCAGCCAGCTTCTGACAAAGATTATTGTGTGAGAAATTGAGTGGAAGTTAAAGGATAGAATGAAGATGCTTAGAAAACTGCCATTTGTTCTCAAATTTTTACAAGTGCATTTCAGATGTCGTGGGTTGGAAGCAGCTGAGATGCTGAGTAATTTGTCTCTGCCAGCAGATAATGTATTCAGTTCTTTGTGTTATGCCTGGTGTTTGGATTAAAGAAAGTCCTATGGGCACAAGATAGAAGCATGAGGTAGACTGCACCTTGCAATGAGGTGCATTCCCAGAAGCATATGGGTTTCAAACAGTGAGCAGCTGAAGGAATTTTTATTTATTTATTTATTTATTTATTTATTAAGGCTGTAGGACTCACACACTTTAAAACCTGTGGAAATGTTCCCATTAACATCAGTGAACCTGGAAATCTAGTACATTTTCTATTCCATTGTTTTAAAAGTCAAAATATATCTTCAGTGTGTCGTTAGGACTGTAGACATGTTTGACATATCCAGAAGTTTTCGAATAGATACAAGAAAATTTTTCCTTCTGTTGGAATGTTTTGGTTTGTAATAAAAGGAAATGCTCCGTGATAATGGATACACTCGAGATGTCTAAATTTGTTGGAGCACTTATCAACTCACCCACTTAAACTTTTAGCAGACCTCTAAGCTGGAAATGACTCTGTGAGCCTGGTCTCATGATGGAATCTTAAAACAAGCACTTTTCCAAATGGGTGCTATTTTGAAGCCCAACAAATCATGTTTCAATCAAAATATTGTTGGACTCAAGTTCCAAAAAGAAGTACCTCTTTTGGTGAAAGATGTTCACCTGGAGACTCTTTGCAGGAAGCCTGTTGCTTTCTCTAAATAGGAGTGTCAGCAACTATAAGCCAAGTAAAGACTAGGTTTACTGTATACCAGGAGATGGCCCCAGGCAGCATGAATGCTTTTTCCCACTTAATGATCTTCAGTTTTCACTCTGGCTCCATAGCCTGCAACTCTTTTGTGAACCAGCAGTATAACAAAGACTCTGGGCACAGCTAGTGCTTTTCATTTACAAGTGTACCCCATACAACTTCATCCTTCTGCCTTTTTTCTTTTCTGCCAAGAAAAAAGAACTGAATAGCTAGAATTAGTGCTCCTTGAGTACCAGTTCACTTGCCTAGCAATTTTCTTAAGAAAACAGATGGTTCAGTATGTGAAAGAGGGCTGGTAAAGACCTCTGTGTGAGGTCCTTGGCAGAGTAATCTCATTCCAAAGATCTAGGTGGCTGGGATTCCCTCCCCCTCTCCTTTAATACGAATTCTTAAGTGTTAAGTCAGGCAGAAAATGAGTCTAGTCTACATTTATCTTACTGAATGGCAGTCAACTCCTGCCTAATCTTTCAACATATATTTGTTCAGTGGATCAACAGATTGTGTAAGCAGCATGACGGACGGGTTTAGAAATATGTCTGCTTATGTTTGGTTTGTGCTGAACTACTGACCATTTTGTTTGTGAATCCATCATAAATTACATCTCCAGGTTACTTAGTATGAGTGAGGAGGGGAAATACTTGTTTTCACTGTGGTGAAAGGCATCTTACACAGCTGTCAGACTCCAGAAAGGAAGCAGAATTGCATCAGTAGTAGTTTTAGCTTTGTTTTCCAAAATCTTGATGGATGTGGCTCTTCTTTCGCAAGCCGTTTGCTGATTGCAGTGTTTCTTCTTGTTGCAGATAACATAAGGCAAGAAGCAAGAATAGTTGTTGCCAGGTGAACATGTAATAATTTGGGAGCAAATGTATGATAGAGATTACGGATGTCATTTTAGCTGCATTTTACAAAACAGAGGCTAAGCAGCAGCAGAAACATGTGATTATAAATGGCAGTATTCAAAGATATCAAATAACATAAAGTGATTTTTTAGAAGGGAATCTTAATATCTAGAATTGGCAACATATGGGAGCACATATATGTTAGCTATTAATGGAAATGTCCTTCATTTTCTTACTGATCATCTGTTTCCTGCATTTCACTGTTATATTTGTAACACAAAAATATACTTTTAGTCATTTTTAGTCTTTTTTTTTTTTTTTTTTCCTGAAGGAAAAGTTCTTTCTTGAGATATGATATAGCCAAGTGCTTCTTGCTGTGAATGAGCAACATAGTGTACAGAAAACATGGCTGTGAAGGGTTGTATTTCACAAGATCTGAAAGCAGGCTAGGAAGATAGCATTCTCAGTATCACGAAGACCTATGGATATCTCTCAGGACAAAAGCGTGGGCTGAGTAGATGCTTCAGTCGACTCTTTCAATCTGAAAACTATTTCTAACATAGTTATGTGACTGCTGCTGCCTCGTGTGGGAGATGGAGAAAGAGAAGGAAGTTCTCTTCTGCATATGAGAAGAGCTTGCCTGGCAGATGGCAAAGAGCAGGGGACTTTGTGGCAGCTGTAGACTGACCTTCCAGCCAAATGTACCTTCCCAGCATCCAAGGGGGCACAAGATGAAATCTGTTTTCTACCACTCTCGATTTTGTTGGGTTCCAGCTGCTGCCTGCCCAGGAGGCATGGGCTTGTGACAGACAAGTTTCTTCCCCATATGGCCCATATGGGTACCATCACAGGAGTTGAGAAAAGGCTTTAAAAAAAAAAAAAAAAAAAAAAAAAAAAAAAAAAAAAAAAAAAGATAAAGAGCCAGTTGTCTTCATTTCCTTGGGTTACCTGAACTTTGGAAAATAATCCTAAACAAGAAATTTTATGTCAAAGAGTCTCACCTTGTCCTGGCTACATATCTAGATGCAGCGAGGCTCAGGTTTGATTCCCTGATGGCTACTTTAAGATCTGTTTAAATGAGTTTGCACTGGAGCTAAGTGTATCTGGTAAAGAAAGCCAATGAAGCAGATTTGCAGAAGAAGAGATGACAGTCAGGAAAGGACTACATTTCTTTATGCAGTCAGAAGGACTGCATTGTTCAATGGGAATTATATATTCAATTCACTGTTTTTGCTCTTTATTGTAAAGAAAGCACGGAAAAAAACAATTTTTTTGCATAGTGTGCAATTACATTTTACATACCTTTTTCTTCTTTTTTCATCCTTTTTTAAATTTATTTTTCATAATCATAGTCCTATAAGAATAAAAGAAGACGAAAACAGAAACAAGAACAACAACAACAAAAAAAACATGTTTATTTATGTGCATATCTGTTCAGTATAATAATCTACTGATTTAAGTATCTGCTTAGTAATTTTACTTAATGCATTTATTTTATATTGATTATGATGTTGAAAGAAGTTTCCCTTCTTCACTCCTCCCTTTTCTTAAGACAGTGTAGATGGCCTTTGAAATTGCTTCTACTATTTCTAAATACTGTATAGTTCAGGGAATAAGAGCGCTGGAAAAATGCTACATTTGCTGAAATAGGTAACATTGCACACTTGTATTTTTTTGTTTGTTTGTTTATTTTTGATTCCTGTTTTTTCCCATTCTCTTTTCTTTAGATATAGTTAAGAAAGGGATGGTCTGAAGGTGCTATCTTATGTACCTTTAAAGCCTTTGAATGCCACACTCTTATTTTTATCTTATTTTCTGCTTTTCCTTTTTTAGCCAAAAAAAAAAAGCCTGTCAATTTCTCAAAGTTTTGAAAATCTGAAGTCATTTGTTGTACATCAAAACACCAGATAAATAAAAAGACATCTTAGCATAGCAGCAAATTAATAAGCACAACATTGTATACATACAAACATGGATAGTTATATTCACTACTTCTTTGACAGCTAGTGCTTTCTATGTGAAGTTTAAATCTAGTTTACTGAATGCTTCCACTTTGATGCACTTGTATGCTGTAAGTAAATCTCAAGGGGAAAAAAATTACTTAGAAGCCAAAGTTCATAATTCTCTGGCTGCATTGTATGTCATGCTGGCAAATTAAAATTTAAAGTACAAGAAGTATAGTAACTTGATCATTTGCAAAGTAACTCCTTTAGAAGTATATATTTCTTCCACACTGGTATCAAACTAGATAATGTTAATTGCTGTTTTACTGACTAATTGCAGAAGTTTGTTTAGAATAGCTGCTGGCCCTCTACCAGTAAAAAGAGGTCTGCTCATTATAACTAAAGCTAGCTGAAAATCTGATTTTTTTTTTTTTTTTTTGGGGGGGGGGTGGGGGGGTTGGGAGAAAGTATTATCCAATATGAAACATTTTCTTTGTTGAACTATTAGTATTTTTTTTTTTTTCCTCCAATACTGTAGTTGTCTTGGTTCTCAGATTCTTCCATTTCCTAGTCATGCAAGTCATGACAGTGCTTCATTGTGGAGAGAAGACACAACAGCTGTACCTTACAAGTGATGCACCTCAGGAAAGTTTGGACTAAGTAAGATTGAATTGTGAAGGAGAATATGAGAATTAAATCTTCAAACTATGAGCCTTACATATTGTAATGATAAAATAAATATGTTTTTAATTTTTAACTTTTTCCCTTAAAAATGTGTCTTCTCTGTGCTTCTTTCCTGATAAATTAATTCTGGGTTATAAACATAAGTTCTGTTTTGGACTCTGTCATTACCATGAAATTCTAAAATTCAAAGTCTCAAAAGTAGATTTTAGTGTTTTTCATTTTACTCTCTCTGCTCACTCTGTGTAAATTATAATTTTTATTCTCACACCACCTACTTTTAAACCAGCCAAATAAGCTTGAATTAGCTCTACAACGTGAGCTAAAAAAGTTTAAGTTATGTCACGTGTACCCTTTATCCAGCCTTAGCAAATTTACAGATGTTAATGAGACAGTGGCAGAAGTACTGAGGCATTCATAACCAGGTGTAAAGATGTTGGAAATTGCTACGGTCCTCCCTGAGATTTCTTTCAACTGTTTTTCAAATGTACCAAATTTCTAAGGGTTCAAAGCTTAGTGATGGTTCTCTGTGTGCTACGCATTTTCTTCCTATCACTTTACCTCTGGATATCCAAATCTGCTTTACCAATACTTCTTCAAAGCTGTAGTTGAAATTGTGTTTGTTCTAAGCCTTTTCATTAGGATGTCTTGAAACAAACCCTTTAAAAAGGTGGCGACTTTGGAAAGCAGAGCTTCAGCTCTTTGCCTCCTTATGGCTAAAGAGGCATGAACGCACCCAGGGACCTCAGCTGATCCTCACACACCTTTTCTCCAGACCCTGCATTATCTTTGTAGCACTCCTTTAATGCTCTGTAATGGTTTTATGTTCCTCTTACATCGTGAAGCCCGGTGCTGCACCCAGTGCTGTAGGTGAGGCTGCACAGCACAGAGCAGAGCAGACAGCCCCTCCCCTCGCCCGCTGGCAGTGCAGGGCCTGCTGCACCCCAGGTACGGTTGCCCTTTGGGCTGCCAGGGCACATTACTGGTTCAGATTCAATTTGCCATCCTGGTATGCACGGAAAGTTTGGAAAGTTACCATTGATTTCAGAAGTGGGATGAGGTTTAAAAAGTTTTCAAAATATGGCACAAGGGTGTGCTAAAACTGAAAAGCATTTCAGATGAGATATCAATTGAAAACATTCTAGGACAAGGCAAACCTGGGGAAATGTATTCCTGTAGGGAGCACTGTGCATTACCTTCTCTCCTTTGCAGCACCAGGAGCTTAATGGCCATAACATGACATGAAAACCTTTAGACACAAATGCAAGGAGCTTGTGAAAATCTAGGACAATTTGTTCAGAATATTACTGACCATGTTTTCTGTGGCTGGGAACTGTTTTCTTGAGCAGGCTCTTGAGGCTGTTTTTTAACCATACTGTCTTTCAGTGTTTCCTGTCTGCTAAATGGCATGTTGCTTATGATCCTCTGTTGCGTGTTTTGAGATTCACAGCTAAAATGCCATGTAAAAGCTAGGTATATTAATCTATGCTGGCAGCTTGTTAAAGTGTCATGGTTTCAGTGATGCATTTGTAACAATTCTAACATAAGATAAATGTGACAAGTGCTCATTTCAAACACCCACGTTATCGAAACTGAGAATAGCTTAGCTAAAGCACTTTGAGTTTCCTAGGGACAGCTGAGGTATATAGTTACAGCATCTCAGGCTGCTTTTACCTGAAAAAATGAAAATGTTACTTTCGAGATTGAAGATTGAAAGATAGTGGTTGTTTAAAAAGAGAGTAGGGGAAAAATGAGTACGGACTCATTTGAGAAATACACTAGAAGTTCTTAATCTTTGGGGGAAATGAAAAAAAAAAAAACGGGTTAGAATAGTTACGCTTTAGCACAAAATCATTTGTAAGTGTCCCTCACCATGGGATCTTTCTTTAAAAATCTGTGACATGAACAGGAGAAGTGCCTGTGTGAGAAGGCCAGCCTGCAGGAGGAAAACTGTTCTTCAGTGGATGTGCTGCCAAAAGGCACTAAGTGATGCGCCTCTCTGGCTTGATCTGGGAGTCCCGTACAGGACAGTGCTGAAAGATAACCCCATCATAGACCACGGAAAGCAATGATGTTCACTGGGATTTGTAAATTCTTTGTAAAATTGTTGTTGCTGTTTTTTGTTTTTACAAAAGAGAGATTGCATGATTTACAATTGATTTTACCTGTGAGTTTTCTGTGTGGAAAATGGGAAAATATTGAAATACTTGGTGTTTAATTATAAGAAAGTACAAAATGTAAGTCAAATATTGTAAAGTCATTGACCAAACAAGTACCTAGCTAGCGCTAAGGTCTCCAAGAAGGTGAAAGATCCCTTTGTGATAAGGAGCGGAGGATATTTGGGGTGGTAATATCACTGTGCAGCAGCAAAGCAAGCATGAGGGAGTGACAGAAGTGAAATACAAGAGCTGAGTGAGCAGCCCACAAAAAAGACAGGCTCTTAGCTAGACTATGAAATGTTAGCAGATTAAAATGTGGCTTGGACATAACTGTCTGAGAAGAGTGCAGAGAAAACTGCTGCTAGAGCACAGGAAAAGAAAAAAGGCTATACAGATGATATGCAAGTCACACCATCTGGGGCATGCATTTCTGAAGAGGCTGCAGAATCTTATCCTGAATACTGTGACAGCGTGGGAACCAGAATTCAGTCTCTATCACTAATATCATAACTTGTTACTATTTCACAGAATCACAGAATTGCAGGGGTTGGAAGAGACTTCAAGAGATCATTGAGTCCAACCCTTCTGATAAAGTGGGTACCCTGCAATAGGTCGCACAGGTAAGTGTCCAGATGGGTCTTGAATATCTCCATAGAAGGAGACTCCACAGCCTCTCTGGGCAATCTGTTCTGGTTCTCCATCACTCTTACCATAAAGAAGTTCTACTACATGTTAGTACTGAACTTCCTATATTCAAGTTTTAGTTCATTACTCTTTGTCCTATTGCTATGCACCAAAAAGAAGAGCCTGGCCTCATCCATTTGGCTCTCACCTCCCTTTAGATATTTGTAAACAGATTTACTAATCAGATTCCCCTTTAGTCTTCTTTTCCCCAGCCTGACAAGACCCTGGAGAGCCAGCCTTTTCTCATATGGTAGATGTTCCAGGCCCTTTATCATCTTTGTGGCAATCCACTGGACTCCTCACAGGAGATCCCTCTCTTTTTTGAATTGGGGAACCCAGAACTAGACACTGTAATCTAAAAGTGCCCTCACCAGGGCAGAATAGAGGGGGAAGATCACCTCCCTCAACCTGCTGGCCACATTTTTTTTAATGACCCCAGGATATCACTGGCCTTCTTGGCCACCAGTGCACACTGCTAGCTCATGGCCAACCTGTTGTCCACCAAGACCTCCAGATCCTTCTCCACAGAGCTCCTCTCTAGCAGGTCGTTCTCTAACCTGTACTGATGCATGCTATTATGTCTCCTCATGTGCACGACTCTACACTTGCTCTTCTTAAACATCATCAGATTCCTCCCTGCTCAACTTTCCAGTCTGTCCAGGACAAGCACACTCCTCATTGGCTCCTCCACCGCCTGCATCAAATATTATCATCAGCACATTGCAGGAACTGCCTGGACTGTATTTGCCTCACCATGTTGCTCATCCAACAGTTATCAGGATGGTTGAAGTACTAGTACCCCATGACAACCAATGCCAGGAATTGGAAAGCTACTTCCAGGTGTTTGTAAGGGCCTCATCCACTTCCTCCTGATCAGGTAGCCTGTAGTACACAACCACAACACTGTCACCTATGTTAGCCCCTTAATTCTTACCCTCATTCCTAACTTATATTCAACTTGCTGCTTACCAGGACTCCTGGTGTACTTCATTCAAAATCACTTTCTTTTTGATATTATAATGAGCTTATCTCTGTGAACCACTAGAGATTAGCCAGGCTAAACTGTCAGCATGAAAGTCTACTCAATGGTAATGCTGTTCACTATGAAACTGCTTAGCTGAATATTGTATACAAATAAAATGCAGTAATAAATGCTTTAAAAAGAAAGTTCAGTCAATATAGTTTACATATTTTTACAGCAAAAAGAATAAATACACAGTCAAAAGCCAATGTTTTTCTCTCATGTAGCTATTTTATAATTAAAAATGATGTGAATATTTAATGTTTTTCTGAAATAATAGTTGTATTGAAACAAAAGGCTTTTGGCCCTTAAAAATACAGGGAAAAATGCAAGGAACAACAACAGCAAAAACCCTGAGAAATATCTCAGAAACATACAGCAGAAAGAGGGAAAGGCTTGAGAGCTGCACTTACTTAAACTTAGTTTGAAATTGGTTCTAAATCATATATAACTTTTCAACTCATATGATTTCTAATTGTAAATAGGAAGAAGGGAAGTTACTCTTCTTGGTTATGTTACAACAGCAGGAATCTTCAAATTCAATCCTGTGTATCTGGAAAATGATTCTTTTCACATCTTTCTAATGCATTTCTCTGTAGAAACTAATTCATCTGTAGAAAGTAGCTTTTCATGATTCTGTTTCTGTTTGGGTGCTTAAGAGATAAAAGGCATGCTATGAATTGGCCTCTTGTTCTTCTGAGTTTGGGGATGCCCTACAGAAAGATGTGTGTTGTCAAGGGCAGGAGTGAGGGGTGGGGGAATTTGTGGCAACTGCAATTGAATAAAAGGCCTCAGTCTCTTCTTGAATTCCTTCTCAGAACTAATTCTAAAGCTAGAGAAGTATGGAAATTCCTCTAAGAGCATGTCTCCAGGCTGATCAAAATCTCTTAGTAAGATTTTGAATAAATACCTTTAAATAAATCTATCACTAGTTCTCTGGTTGTAGCTCTAGTTGCTAAGTATTCTTGCTTTGTACACAAGGTATTTTCCTTTCAGCTTCAATGTATACAATGCAGTACTTGTTTGTATAATCCCCTGAAGTTTTATTGTGCAATTAGTCCACAGCTTTTTCTTAAGCTTAAAAGCAAACTTGTTCTATAATATTTTCCTCTCCTTATTCTGCTATTCACAAATCTGGAATACAGTCATTAAGATCAGACAGAAGCAGTTTTCTTACAGCCATCATTGGAAAATACCATGTAATATCGGAGTTATCAAGGAGACAGACAATGAATAACTCTCTGTTTTTCAAGACAGTTCAGATTTTACAACTTCAGCTGTGGGCTCTGCTGCTGACTTTGAACAAATCACTTAATCACTCTGTGCCTCTGTAAAATAATAAGAATTTCTTTTTACACATCACTGAGACAAAAGGCAGGAGTGTTTCCAGTTGGCCAGGTAGCATGGCACTGAGGTGGGATAGTGGAAATGGATCAGATTGAATCTTGATTAGCAGACAAAAAGTAGGAGTAGCATAATGTGAGTCCTTGAAGAACGTGCCAGTGTTTCCAGCTGTGCACACAGGAAGTGATATAGATGTAAAGCTGTGACTTGCCATGGCCTGTGAGCAAGCAAGGGAAAGGCTGGATGTGAGGGAATGAAGCACTGGGGCAGTTTTCCTGGCTGCGCAAAGGAGAGAGTTATGAGTCACGTCTAGGCAAAGATGTGTGCATCTCCCTTCCCAAACTTAGATTTATTTTTTATTGTTTTGGGCTTTACTATAATCTTGATCTCTTTGCTTTTGGCATTACTTGTTTCTTTGAGTAATGATCATCACAGACACATGGTCATAAACACCAAAATTATCTTATGACTAAATCTAGCTAGCTATGGATCTCATTTCTCCTGATAGCCACCTCTGGCTGTGAGTCATCTTAGTGCCAGCTGGCAGCTTTCTCATCTCCTCTGGTAAGTACAATGGACAGCAAGAGCAGAGCAGCCAGAAGATCTTTTGCAAACTGTAGACCAGGAGAATATATAGCCAAATATCCACGCCCATGTGCACCATGATCCCATATGTGAGGGGACTGCTGCCCATAGTGCCTTCTCGGAAGGTGAGCATACTGGTTGCATCAACACAGTGTGTGCAGATGTGGAAAGCCTGGAGAATAGATGCCACCTTTCCTCCAAGGGAGCTGGGCCAATCAGTATCACAGCTAGAATAGCTAAATTTTTCCAAGGATATCTGAGAGTTGAGCTGTGCAAGCAACCTGTGTGGTCCTCCTTGTTCTGATGATGCTGGTAGCATGTTGCCCTGAGCTGCAGCTAGTGCTTCTGCTGGCCTGCCTCAAGCCAGCTCACCAGGGCAAAATCTGCTTCTTCCCTTGATTTCAGGCAGAATAGCAGGTGAGTGGGTCCCGGTTCCCCTGTTCATTAAAAGAGAGCTCAGATCTTCAGGTGCCATTACCAGTCTTATAGCTTTTGGAGGGAAGTAAATAAGCTCACAAAGTCTGACCTCTCTGTTAAATTTTAAGAACATCAAACAGACCCATGAGAGAAAATAGAAAGAAACAGTGGTTTGCACAGAAAGAATTTTCCTTTTCTGATAATGCTCATGATACTGATTTGACTACTTTAACAGATGACAAGATGATGCAATTGGTGAAAAAGTTGGAAGTTCTGACTTGCTGGAACCAGAAGTAGAAATTTCAACATTTCCCACAGAGGGGAAAACATCTTAGGAAACAACTCATTAGTTGGAAAAATTCGGGATGAAATGATGAGTGTTATTGCAGCCTCTAAGTTATCCTCCTGGCCACAGCTCCTACATGCCTACAGAGTTGTACAGTGCTTTCAGTCCTGGCTGTTCAGTTTACGTGGACCTCTTGTTCTGTAGAGAGACATAAGGGATATATCCTTTATCAGTGTAGGTTGTGAAGGCCTGCCATGCAAGCTGCACAACAACTAACAAGTGTTTTTGATTGTACTAGTGAGACATCTTGAAGAACTGGAACCCCAAATCTCCAGCTCTCCTTCATGGCAGGGATATGCTAGAGAAATGAATTCCCAATGCCTAAGCTCATCAGCAGGGCCTGCATGGAGAAGAATTCACAGGTGATCAAAGTGTCAGAAGAACTTCTAAGTCTTTTGTTTGTTTATGGAATTGATTTGTGGTACTCAGAAAAGTTCTGAACTAGCTCAGAACCATATAGTTTTTGTCTGTTTAGTGGTGATCCCCGTCAGTGTGGATATGTGTTTGCTGGTGAAGAAGTGTTAATGTGTTGAGTGCTAGGTGCAGTGACCTATGGCATATTGCATCTTTCCAGAATAGATGAGGTCTATTTTTGGCATGAAAGTTCTGAGCAGGACTAAAACTAGAATTATTCACGCTTATTTTAACTTGTGGTAATGTACTCTTAGGGAATATTAACGTCAGAGAATTAGACCTCACTGGTTATCTCAGCTTTACCTCAGTTTTATTTATGCTACTTTGCTTTAGCTGAAATAGTAGTAAATAATTCAGCTGGTGTTCTGTGGTCTTTGATAGTTGTGTAAGTAGCTGAGTTTTTTTCACAATATGCTGCCTGTGTACTTCAGTTCCCTGGAGGTTTGTGGAAGTTTGTCAATGATACAAGGAGGGCTGGCACTCAGAGGGGGAAGGAATATTGATGAATCATCTGAAGTACCAAGAATAAATTGTACAATTAATATAGTATTTAAGCATTGCTGAGGACATTCTGGGACAGGAAAGTATTTCTAAGTAGTTGATCAAACCCCATAAAAATTGGAGATAGGAAAAATAGTAAAATTGTGTAGTCCACATTGCTGTTGGCTCAGAATGGCTTTCTTTCTCTGGCAGGTGTGGCAGACTGGTTGTACTATTTTTTTGAAGGCAACCAAGTGCTGTATTCAGCTAGCTAGTGGGGGAGGAGAGCAAAACAAACAAAAAACAAAACAAAAGATAAAAGTTATATTTGCCTGCACTCCATAATTATTGTATTGTGTGTTTCTAGAATCGTATGTTTGCATGGTGATATGTAGGTTATTGCAACTATGCTCAGAAAGAATAATGAAAAGAAGTCTGCTCTTCTGCTCTTGTTTAAATGGTGTACTTTGTGTCTGAAGGTGAATTGGATAAGAATGTAAATTGGAAGATAGCATAATGAACCAAGATCTTTTCCAATTCTGATTTTTATGCTTTCTGTCCATTTGTTTTCTCTGCAAGCAGAAAGGAGTTACTTATGCAGGACAACCAAGTTCCTGTCAGCAAGGAGCTGCCAGGCACCATTGCTTTCTGCATGGCAAGGGCTCTAATACAATGGGGCTGGGGCCAGAATCAGGGTGTCACACCCTGCAATTGCAAAGGCGAACTCTGAGAAGCTCCCAGGAGTGCTGCAAACAGAGTGAGCAAATCCATTGGAGTGTAGCGCAGCAGTTTGCACAGCGGGACAAGCAGGGTGGGCAGGGTATCCCTACAATCTTGAGAGACAGACTCACCTATCTGCTGCCTCCCAGAGAACAAGTCTGGCCACAGTCTGAATTAAGTATATGCTAAAAAAAGTGTGGCTACCCAACCTGAGCGCCTGCCCAGAAATGTGGCTGTTCAGATCTCTGGCTGCAGTGAGTGCCTGAGGATGTTGCTGCCATTGGAGGGTGGCAGAGATATCACCTGCACAAGGAGTGAGCAGGTGGAAAATCTGCTCAGCAGTGTGGCAGAGCTCAGGGAGATTTAGGAGCATCACGGAATATGAGCAGGATATAGACTGGTGGAGCAACTCTCCACCATGCTTATGAGAAAAGCACCGGGTTGATGCGCAGTACGTATTGGTGGAACCCCTGCTCTCTCACCACTGGGCAGAGGGGGGAACCTAAGAGATGGAGAGGAATGGTAGCAGGTCTTGGCATTGCAGGCAAACCCCCTCCCTCCCTGTCTTGCCTTCTCAGGTACCTTACACAACAGGTTTGAGGCTCTGGAACTGGAGAGACAGGTAAGGGAGGATGTGGTGGAAGATCCATGCAGGAAGATCCATCCATGTCTCAAGACTGCCTCTGCTAAGAAGGAAGGAAGGGTAACTGTCATAGGCAGCTCCATTTTGAGGGAGCTCACCCTACCTGCCTCACTTAGGACTGGGTCAAGGTCATTCTGAGGAGACTCCTTAGTCTGATTTGCCTCTCTAATTGTTTTCCCTTGCTGCTAGTTCAGTTTGACAGGGGGACTTCATGGGACTGGGAAAGTTAGTAGACAGAGTGGGAGTACAGGTAGTGATGTTTTCCTGTATCCCTTCAGCAGCAGTGAGGGATACTGAGAGGACCAGAAAAAGCTCATTGGATAAATACATAACTAAGAGGCAGATGGTGCTACAATAATTCTGTCTTTTTCAACATGTGGAAGTTTACTCAGCTCCTGGTCTGATCACTGCTGATGGTGTCCATCACTGATGGGTCAGAGAGAGAAAAGAATTCTGGCTCAGGAGCTGTCTGGGCTCATTGACAGGGCTTTAAACTAAGTTTGAAAAGGGAAGAGGATGATAGTAAGCCACCAGTGACAAGCTGTGGGACAGCAGAACTGTGATGGTGAAAGCAACAGGGAGACTAAAGATAAACACTTCAAAGGAATTATCTTCCAAGAAGTGACAAGACCAGCTACTGGTGTAGAAGTGCTTCTACACCAGGGCACACAGCTTGGGAAACAAACAGGAGGAGCTGGAAGCCACTCTGCTACTGGAAAACCATGATGTATTTGCTTTCACTGAAATCTGGTGGGATGATTTCCATTACTGGAATGTGGTTATTGATGGCTACAATCTGTTCAGAAAGGACACATAAGGAAGAAGGAGAGGAGGTATTGCCCTTCATATCAAGGAAGAAATAGAGTGTGAAAAGCTATTCCTTAAGAATGGCCATGAGCAAATCAAATGTCTGTGGGTGAGAGTTAGAAACCAAGGTAACAAAGAGAGCCTTATGGTTGAGTTCTAGTAAAGGCTGCCTGATGTAGAGCCCATTGATGAAACCTTCTTTTTCCAGCTATAGGGGGCATCAAAATTGTAAGTTCTCATCCTGCTGGGGTACATCAGACACCATGACATATACTGGAAAAGTAGCATGGAGAGCTGTAAGCAATCCAAGAGGCTCCTGGAATGTATCTTGGATAACTTCTTGAGCTAAGTAATAGATGGCCCCAGCTGGGGGGATGCAGTACTGAACCCGTTGCTCAACAACTCTAATGAACCGATTGATAACATCAGGATTGGAGTCTGCCTGGACTGTAATGACCATGTAGTGGTAAGGTTCACACCTCTGAGAGAGAAATATTGGACAGGCAAAAGTAAAATCAGCAAACTTAATTTTAGGAAAGTTTTCAGGTCCTCAGTGAGTTAGTCAACAAAATCCCCTGCAATCTGTCCTGAAGGACCAGGGAGCAGAGCAAAGCTAGAAAAAGCTTTCCTTAGGCCGCAAGACTGCTCCATTTCCAGGTGTAGGAAAGGAAGGTAAGAGACCAACATGGCTGTACCAGGACTTGCTTGTCAAACTGGAAAGCAAGAAGAAAATGCACAGGCAGTAGAAGCAGAGACATGTAACCTGTAAGGAGTATAGGGTAGCTACTACTCTGTGTAGGGTTGGGGTCAGGAAAACCAAAACCCAACTGGAACTGAACTTGGCAAGGGTCATAAGAAAGGACAAGAAAGACAGATCAACTCAAAAATAAAGTATGAGATAGGTATATCAATTGCAAAAGAAAAGTGCAGATGGACATACCCCACCTACTGAGCAAAACAGGCAGGCTGGTAGCAACGGACATGGAGAAGGCTGATGTACTCATCAACTTGTTTCCCTCAGTCTTCTCTGGCAGCTTCTCTACACAAAGCCTTGAGTGGAAGGTTCAGAAGGCGGGAAATAGGGAAGCTTTACCCCACCTGCTGTGAGCAAAGATCAGATTTGTGACCACCTGAGGAGCCTGAATATCCACACGTATATGGGTTACAACGAGATGCATCTCAGAGATGCATCCCATTCTGAGGGAGGTAGTTGCCAAGCCACTCTTAATGTCATCGCAATTGGGCGAAGTCCTTGGCACATGCATTTTTAAGAAGGGTATTACCTAGGGAACTACTGACATGTTAGCCTCTCCTCAGTGCCAGGGATGATCATGGTATAGATCCTTGTGGAAGCTATGCTAAGGTGTATGGAAAAGAGAAACATGATACGGAATAACCAGCATGGCTTCACTGAGGGAGCTTTCTGTCTGCTCAACCTTGTTGCTTTTTAGGATGATGTAGCTGTGTCAGTTGACAAGGGAAGAACCGCTGATGTCATTTATCTGGATCTGAGTGAGACCTGAGGCCTCTGACGTGATCTCCCATAACATCCTTCTCTCCAAACTGTAAAGACATGGATTTGATGAGTGGACTATTCAGTGGATGAAGAACTGGTTATGAGATCATACCCAGAGAGTGGTGGTCAATGACTTTAAGACTGGTGACAAGTGATGGCCCTCATGGGTCAGTAATGCAACCAATGCTCTTTAACATCTTCATAAATAACATCAACAGTGGAATTGAGAGCACCTTTAGCAAGTTCGCAGTTGATGCCAAGCTGTATGGTGTGGTTGACATTCCCAAGGGTTGTATACTATTTAGAGACATCTAGCAGGCTTGAACAGTGGGCCCAGGTGAAACTCATGAGGTTCAATGAAGGCATGTGCAAGGTCTTGTACCTGGGTTGTGGCAACCCCCACTATCAGTTGGACTAAATGATCTTTAAGAGTCTCTTGCAACTCAAAAGATTCTGTGATTCTGTGATACTTGGATTTCCAAATTTTTCTGTACAGGCTTAACTGTCAGCAGCAGTGTTGTTAGTTTACATAACATAATTTAGAGAAATTGGACTTAGGTTGCGCATATGGATATATGAACTGAGATGTTTCTTATTTAAAAAAAAAAAATCAAAATAAAAAAGAAACAAATTATAGTTGTTTCTGCATTATATGATTCTGTAATTCTATGATAAAATGGTTTTATTGTTAATAGTCTTTAGATTTATAATCTGATAGATTTTTAGTAACAGGCTTTCGCTATCTGAGATAACAGCTTTCTTTAGCTGTGCACTAATATTTGAGAGTTAACTGCATCTCATACCAGTTTAATCTAAAGAAACAATCAAGTAGACTGACGTGCAGTATACCTTATGGGCTTTAAAAACAAATAAAATCAAGAATCTGATGGATGCTGATATCAATATTTTTCAGGGTGGAAATGCAGACTGAAGAATGATAGAGAAGAAAAAAAAAACACAGAAGAACACAGACATATAATGACTTCATTCATGTTTGCGGATATTTGTCGCTAAGTCCTCCAAAGGATGCCAAGTGTCATCTTGCTGGAGGTAGCAGAGATGCCTTGAGCAGACATGCCTGAGCAAATTCTAATTTCAAGAATCAGATTTTTAATTTGTCTGGGGTTTTTTTGTTTTCGTTTTGTTTTATTTTATTTTGTGACCAAAATATGAAGTATTTTGTACATGAGATTATCATTTTGAATGAGAAAGGATAATTACATACCTTTTGCTGATGCTGTCAAGAATAATTATTCCTCAAAATGCATAGTTCTATATATCCTCTATTCATACATGCAATTACTTAATCTGACTAAGAAAATAGTAGTAAGCACAAAGCCGTACTTAAGTATGTTGTTGTGTAGAGAAAGCAAAATAATGACTCCCCAGCCTTCCAAACAGTTCATCTATAATACATGTTCTGGATAGATACATAACATTGCAAAAGTGTATTTGAATTTCTTATTTGGAAAATGTTTTTACCACATTACCTCTCTAGCTACCACCAATGCACTCCCATCGTGGATAACTTGAAGATGAAAGATCTCTTAATACAGAGAGATCTTAACTCCTAAAATGCAGTTTTGACCAGGCTCTCTGACATACTGTTCTGTTTGACTGCCCCCTACCTTTATCTCATTCTGAAGCAGGTCTCAGCTGTGCCAATGCCATAGTCCTGCTGGACCTGAGAAGTTTCTGCAGTTTACAGCTATGGCATTTGCACATAACGGGTTAAAATGCTGGTGCCTGCTTATCTCTTTTGTAAATGTTGAGGTTGAAGATCTGCAAGGTCACCATGCACAAAAAATAGCCAAATGAGGGAGTGGTGAAAGGGAGGCATTGTTTTGACCAAATGTTGTGGGAATAAGCAGATAACAGTTTCAGCACAGTATCTTCAAGTCCGCAGTGCCTGGAGTGAGGCCTTTTGCTTCACTAACCATGAAATTAATATTAAGCTTAACACCTTTCAGTACACTAATGATCTCTAAGTACATGCTAAACACACCAGGGAGGAAAGCAGATAAGGTTAGAATAAAAGAGAAAGTATATTGGAGAAAAAGAGTGGAAGAGAGAAGAGAAAGGAAGAGAGATTAAAGGAGAGAGAAGAGAGAGAGAGACATTATATATACCTACACACACACACACATATATATATATATATATATTTAAAGAATGTGCTTCCTGTAACTACTCTCCTAGCAAAGTTCATTATCTCTCCCACAGAATGCTGGGAGAGAGCTGTAGCATATTAGATGTGAAGACATGAAAGTTTAAGCCGCTTCTTATCTCTATCATACTTGAATAATATACTCTGAATGCATGTGGGCACAAAGTCTTTGTTCACCAAAGACTATTAATAAGGTGGCAGAACAACTTACAGCTGATCCTGTCATTTCTTTTTACTTCTTCCTTCCCACTATGAGACATAGAAAGCAGTTCTATTTTAATTGACTTCTGAATCTAGATTGCTTTCTGATGTTGTTATGTAGCATTTTACATTTGGAAAAATGTTGTTCTGGGATTTGATGGCTAGTGGACAAAGAAAAAGAAAAATCAAGTGTCCTCCAAAGGAATCCTCGGGTGCAGATCCTGTAATAACTTTTTAGTGATGCTTTGCATGTGTTACTTCTCTGCCTAGTTCCAGTGTTTGGATTTTAATTACTCCATATAGTAGACAGTGTTAGAAAGTTGTTTATACTAGATAATGTTTTGTAATATGGCATTAGCTATAGCGTAGGAGAAAATTATATATTAAAAATTTTAAAATTTATAATTTAAAATTTTAAGATTTTGTATGCCTCCTGTGTAATCTTGTGTGCTTGTTGTATGCAGTAAATGTGCATCAGTCCTCTCTGATTTGAGTAACAGTGAGGATGGTCATAAGAAAAGTACACATGTATCTATGCTACACATTGTGCACACAGGATTTTCTTGAACTAAGGAAAATGTGTCTTCTGTCTCTCTGGGGAGAGACTGTTTATCAGGGAGTGAGTGCAGCGACAGGACGAGGGAACAAATTTAAGATGAAAGAAGGTAGATTTAGAAAGGAAATCAAATTATTCAATGATTCCATAATAAAATATCAAGTCAATACCTTTAATTAATTATTATCATCATTATTTTGCTGAGATTGCCATTAAGTTCTGGATCAGATATTTAGATGTTTTGAATCATTACGCATTTCATTTTTTTTTTAGTCCAGTTTGGAGATGTGCGCTATTTCATCATTTTTCCTGTTGATTTCCTCTTTCTGCACTCTGGAGCTGAATTGTAAATAGTTTTGCTTACTGTTGGCACAGATTACCAGACCCACACAAGACTATTTTTATGGAGTAAATCTATGCAATTGAAAACAAGAAAAGAAAAAAAAAAAGAAAGAAAAAGAAAAAGAAAAACAACCCACAAACTCTTTAATGGGAAAAGCTAAGAATGCGTTCTTAGTTTCTCCAGCACAGTTCCAGAAGATTGGTTACATAAATTTGTGGGTGTGTGCTTAATACCCCTCTGATTTAAGGCAGGTGGAAGTTCATCACATTTACATCTCCGCAATGGCATGTAAATTTCCTCTGGCAATGATTCAAGTGGATGCCTTTGAAAGAATGAACATTTTTCTCACTTTAGATGCTTTATGAAGATCTACCAACATGAAGTATCATCAGGAATGTGTTCACATCCATGCCATGAAAACTTGGCTACCTCAAGAAGGTTTGCTCTCAAGAAATACATCAGAAACCTCTTGATAAAAAGAACACCAAAATTTCATATATTATAAATGTTTTCTGGTTAATTAGTTTCAGTTTTATTGCACCAGATCAACTAGCAGATAATTTTGCTCAAGAGAGACACTGTCTCGTGCAAGGCTACTTTTTGCCATGACTCTCTACAAGATTTGTTATTGGATTCGAGAGGACTATTCTTTCTTGCTTTCAGAGTGGTGAACATCCTACATTTTATATGACCAGATTTGCATAGGACAGAGGTGAAATTTGTTATTCACTTCGTATTTGTTTCCTGAAAGTAAGGTGACTCACCAAATTAAATTATTGTTTTTTTTAGAAGATTCAGGTGACTATACAAAACTGCTGCTTCTAATCCCTTTCCAGATCCCCAGTAATGCACTCAAAGGGTCTTTGATATAGTATGAAAAAATACAAAGGTATAAAAAGCTCTAATTTAACCAGTAATATTAGCACATACATATAGGCATGCCTTACTGGCTACATACAGTAAGCACCACATGATTTCCTTTTAGTCTGAATATTGAACTTCCTACTGAATTCTGTAATTTAAAAGTCATGATTTTTTAGAGAAAGAAAGGACAGTTACATCATCTATTTCAATCCACAGGCAATGAAATTCTGGCTTTCTCATTTACTTCTGTGCTATTTCTTTCGTTCTTAAGTGTTCCAGGTATTCAGAAGAGCGAAAAACTTAATGATCATACCAGATGGCTTTTATAAAAGTAGAATGACAATTTTTTTATTTTTTTTTTTAACAAATACTGCTAATATTTAAACTGTTGTTAGTACTAAATGTAAGGGAATATAAGTTGAGTGCAAATAAGTGTTAGCACCATTATGACCTACAGAAGCAGCTTGATTTTTATCCTGTAGATTATTGATCATGTAAGCTGATATGGCAGTTAGAATAGATTTTCTATATGAAATCATATTCTTGACAGCTTTTTAAAATACATATATATTTAAACATCTTAAACTGTATTGCTGGTTTTATTTCTTAACTATGTGAACATGTTTATGTGATTACAGTTGTTATAATTGTGTGTAAAGATAGTAAGTTTCAAATGGTGTTGTGAGATAGCACAGGAGCTAAATATTTCCCATAGTGGTTTAAAAGGATGGTGGTGGAATTTTTCTCTTCTACAGACAATCAACACGTTACATCCTGTGGTGAAAAAATGGTGCTTGCTGCAGAAAACATCTTCTGTGCGAGTACTTCGCGAAAGTTCTATTCTGCCAACTTCAGGTGCATCTAGTTTTATTGCCACTCTTAGGTACTAAGTTACAAGTTCAGATGGTGCTGGTGCTCTTTCTTCTATGCACCCTGCTGTTTTAAAATCATAGTTACGGAGTTGGGATTTGCCAGTGCTTTATGCAAACATATGTTGCATTTGGGTTTTTCCCAGAGTATTTCATAAAAAAACAAAACAAAACAAAAAATCCTAGTTCCCACTTTAATTTTGGCAGCTGATCTAATTCTGATCTTACCAGTGTGGCTGGTATCTTCACTGGTGTTAACATGCCTACTGTATGGTGGGTGGATGAAAATGTAACCATACCTTATGATAAATTTCTCTTGTGACAGTGAAGTGTTTGATAAATGCCTAACAACAAACCTTCGCTCTCAGAAATGTTAGAGCATTCTACGTGGACATCCTAGGCAATGCAAAACATGCACAGCTCTATAATGTTAGGAGACAAGACAGTCTGGTTCTCCTCCAGCTCTAATAATGCTACGTAAAGTACAGAGCTCTTCCTCCACACCATAAACTACAAACAGAGCTGCATAATAGACACAATCAAATGCCAAGGACCTAATAAGATTTTCTTTTCCAGAAATATAAATAATTTAATCAGATTAATGACATTGTTCTACCTGAGGGATTCTATAATTAGCAGATTATTGAAGCAGCACACAGGTTATCTACCATTAGCACCTGGAGGAATTCCTGTTGTTTTAAACAGGAATTCAAATGATATGAATATTCCTGTCATGCAATCTGTAAAGATAACAAGCCTCTGGCATTTTATAAGCTATATAAATCCATGGATTTCACATTAAATATTTAAAGCACAGGAGGTGTTATTTGTTAGAATACTGATAAAGAGAGTTCAGACATTACAGCTGCCTTTTCCATTTGGTAAATCCATCTTTGTTTGAGTTGTTTTAAAACCTTTATGATTTGTTTTCTTTTTTAGTTGTTATTTTTTCAGTTCCTCTGGAGATATTTCTTGGTCTTACATGATAAACATTCAAAATATTTTTACAGAAGTTTTATCCTTTTATTATAGAAGGGATATTCAGACCAAGGATATAAACATATATGAAGCAAGCAGATCTTTATGGGACACCACAGAAATTTTGCTTGAAATACTTGGAAAAGGCAGACTTTCTTCGAGGTGTATATTTGCAAAGGAGAAGGTTCTCTCCCTGATATATGTTTCATTCAAAGAGTTTGCTTGGGATGATATTGGAGACAGAACTCAGCAAGGTCAGAATGTACATTGATGTATCATAATGAAGATATTGTATAATTCTTGAAAAAGTAAAGGCCCAGGGGAAGGTGACTGATGTCTTAATAGATGCAGAGTTGAACAGAAGCTTTTAAAGATAATAAAAAAATGATGACTATTTGTCTAGGAGTGAGCACTTAGCAGTTCTAGTCATCTGGTAATTTAAAGTGAAAAATTTTGTTGGGAAAAGTGTCGTGTCTCTGTTTTTAAGGGATTACCATGTCAGGCTGGAGATGCAGCCAGGATAAATGATGACCTTTGAAATCCTTAGAATAAATTATGGTTTGTGTGTAAGAGATGATAATGCAGTTAAAAAAAGATTTATGCAATAGTTCTTCGAAAAGCTTGAGATATTAACAAGGGGTCATAAATTAGTAGGATTTACATGTAAGAAACTACTTTACTGGAAGAGTCCTTTTATCCCATATGATTTTGCCTCTAGGCAATTGCTGATGTTTAAGTGAAGAGTTACCTGATGATCCCTCCAGGCAGCTGCAAAATTACAGGGACACCTGTGTTGTTAACAACCCATCCAGCTTTAATAGCAGCCAGGTACTTCCCCCTGTAGACATGTTAGCTTCTATTTGTAGGACATATGTCAAGACCTTGTCAGAAAGTATTTTTAGTCCTCAGGCTAAATAATAGTCTGAAAGCTTATTTTCACTCTGCTTGGCTTTAGGGGTGGTCTAAGTAAATGGGTTTTGGATGTTCTGAAGTAATGATTCTAGGTGACTTGCTCTATATCAATGTATAGATATTTCCTTAGTCTCTGAAAGAATCCCATATTAGACTGTAATATTCTTGTCTAGGTGATGTTTGACACCTATGCAATAAATGGAGGACCAATCTTTGTATTACTATGACTGATATCAGTTATTTTTTCCATACTCCACTACGATTATTTAGACCTTCTTGGGAAGAAGAGACTTCAGTAATTGTATCAGAGCAGTGATAAGAAATATTACATCCATCTCCTCAGCACAGTTCCCATAGAAATTGGAAAAGGTATTACCCTTTTTTTTTCCGACTTTTATCTGGAAGCCTCTATTATCATTTCACAGTTTCTTTCACTGAGTATAGCTTGGCTTAGAGGCTGTATTGCTTTTCTTGTGAGAACAGCAACATGAAAGCCTAAAGCTTTAAGTGTTCAGAAGCCTTAATATTGGCTTCTTTGACAGACTGGAAACAGTGATTGTTTGGGAGGTTTTGTTTGGGAGGATTGACATGTCTGGCATTTACTCTTGTTTGTAGACATCACAGTATGTATCCTACATTTTTTTCCTCCTTAAAAACAATACTTTGGTACACTTAAAAGCTCAGTAAAAGGTAGCAATCTGTAAGCTCATTTAAGTCTTTCTTTTTCTTAATCTCAGTATAAGTACTGTCGTTTTCTTAGATCAATCTATATATCTGCATTTATTTTTTTTTCTGTTAGCCTGTAATTTCAGTTTGTGATTCCTAGGTGTCATGTTCCACTCTTTGAGGGTGCAGATTTTGTAATTCCTCATGAATGTTGATGCTTTCAAAAATAGCTTCTTATTTCACAGAATCACAGAATCACAGAATAGTAGGGGTTGGAAGGGACCTCCAAAGATCAAGTCCAACCCCCCTGCCAAAGCAGGTTCCCTACAGCAGGTCGCACAGGTAGGCATCCAGGCAGGTCTTGAACATCTCCAGAGAAGGAGACTCCACCACCTCCCTGGGCAGCCTGTTCCAGTGCTCCGTCACCTCACTGTAAAGAAGTTCTTGCGCACATTTGTGCAGAACTTCCTATGCTGCAGTTTCTGGCTGTTTCCCCTTGTCCTGTCTCTACTCACCACTGAAAACAGTCTGGACTCACCATTCTGCCCCCCACACCTTAGATACTTATAGACCTGGATCAGGTCCCCTCTCAGTCTTCTTTTCTCAAGGCTGAACAGACCCAGTTCACCCAGCCTTTCTTCATAGGAGAACATTTAAATAAATGTTCGTTCTTTGGAGTTTAACTAGAACTAGATAAAGCTATAGAGATTCTGGCAAGAGAAGCTATTAATACCGCAAACCATCCTTTTGTCCAAAAAGGAAAATCATCTATGTTTTGGCAGTGTAATTTCTTAAAAGCAAAGATGAAAAAATATCTTTAAACTTCACATTTGTCTCTCTTTTCCATTACTTTCCTGAAGCCCCTTGTACAGACTCTTAAAATGATGTTTGCAGGTTGACAGCATGTGACATCAAAGGGAGATCACATGCATTCTATGAGGAAGGCCGTGTGAAACAAGTGAAGTCTGCTGGACTTATCTTTTTTGTGTATTGCTGATGCATGCAACTTTACCACTTGTCTTCTTCCTGCCTACGGAACCCATTCCTGTTCTCTCATAACTTTTCACACTTGTATATATACCTGTTTATAATGGGTGGAAAGATTAGAAGCCACTACAAACTCTAAGCCAATCTTAAAACAGCTTTTCATGCATTTAAGAAACTCTCTTCAAAGACAGTAGAGTAAAAACATCTCAATTTTACTTCTTAAAAGGATATTAACTGACACCTGTATTGGTGAGGTGTAAAAGGCAAATATGAAAGAGAATGAAGGCTATGACTCTTGATTATTTTGAATGTTGACACTGTAAAATTTGTTTCTTACTTAGCTTGTAATTTTACAACTGCAGAAAAAAAAAAAAAAAATTGAAGACTATTTTTAAGGAAAAATGCATGCATGCCCCTAAAAGTTGTTTCAGGCATGATACAGAAGATGATGAAGTTTTGGGAAATACAAGAACAATTAGACAACTCCGTTCTCATTCTAACTGAGCAAGCTTTGGAAATGTCAGTGCAGTGCACTCTGATTATCTCTCTATGTCCATTTCTCCACCACTTGGTTTTATTAGCTTACTGGTTAGATAAGCCTCCTCATTACATCTTCAAGTTTGGATGCAATTAGTGTTGTTTTTTTTTTTTTTTTCCCCTTTGCTAGCCAAAGATCGTGGTATTTTGTGCTATGCTTCTGGCCTGGTTTCTGAAGCTTTTAATATTCAGTTCTTAGGCTATAGGAGAGAGTAAATTATGCCCCTATAATTATTTGCCTGTGGTTTCGTACAAAGGTGTATATATTGGCTTTGCTCATGCATTTTCTTTGAGCAACTATGACAGCCTGCTTATTGATAAAGGGGCTGTTTTTCCAACTTGCTATCTGAAATATGTGCTTTCCAAGCCACAAGTTATTTGATCAAACTTACTTTAAATGCAGTTTTACACCTGTAACATTTGCATATGATTTCCGTTTTGGTCATCTAGCCATCCCATTTCCTGAAACACAACAGCAGTACTTAATGCTGAAACTATTAACGCTCAAGGAAGCAGCACCACAGTTTCTAAGTGCAGAGAATCACGTTATTGGGCTGATTCAGACTTAGGGAAGCAAGAAAACTGTGATGTTACTCTCAGACTTTACCTTGTGTTCCAGTACTAATACTTAGATGTGTTGCACTGTGCTGTACTTATTTGAGTCTACATTGCTGTGTTTGGCCTAAGATTTCAGCTAACTTGAAATCTAGGGGCTTGTTAGAAATAGCTGGGTGAAGGAGGACTATTACGTTCCGGCATCATGGTCATACATGTGGCCTCCCATGTAGTTAGTTGCTGGGCGTTAAAGCAGTGCTTGCATTTATTCTTCAGCTGTTGAACTGTTGAAGATTGTTGTTGATCCAGGACCCTGGCAGCTGCTCCTGACCTTTGGCTTGCATCTTTGCTGTGGCTTCCAACCCTTGGATCATATCTTGGCTCTGCTTCCCTACTTTTGGCAGCTTAATTGGTTCCCGTTTTTGGACTCAGCCTCAACTTGTATCCTGATCCTGGCTCCAGACCTTCAGCTATTTGGTGGGTTCCAGATTCTTAGTGTTTATCCCAGTTCCAGGCTTCAGTCTGAATTGGCTGTGCCCTCATCCCCTGCAGTGAATAGTCTGCAAACATTTAATAACATTTGAATTGTGTACAATTGTATGTAATTGTTGAGGAAATGTGTCTCCGGGAGGTCAAACAGCATCATGTCCCCCTGAGATCCATAAATATAAGCGTTACAAATATGGAGGTGCTGTTTCCCAGACAGTAAAGTTTAAAAATGCCAGTTTTTTTTTTTTCTCCACTTTTTTTTTGGTGCTATATCAGTATGCATAGTCCAAACATATGTGTCCAACCTATGGCCCATAGGCCACATGCAGTCCTGGACAGCTAGTAATGTGGCCCCACAGGATCTTAAACTTCTACCACTGTTACATGATTTTTAGTGATGTTTTTCATGAGTTGACTCTGCATAGCTTGAGTGCAGATGGCATAGATGACGAGGGAGGGGAAGGCTCATTGAAGTGCTAGCTCTACTTCTTGCACCTACCACACACTCTCAGTCAAACTGAAAGCCACATGTATTGTACATTACATGCACTTGTGCCACTTGGAGAGTAAAATGCAGTGATTGCCCATAGTAGTATTTCAATTTGCCTACATTTGTTACTAAGAAAATATGTACATTTTCTTATTTAGTTATTAAGTTTGGGCTTGTGTTATCTTATGAAATAACATAATAATAAGTTAACATGTTAACAAGTTCATTAGTTTCACAAAAATGACGTCAAAAGTCCCACTATGTTATGTTTTTGTTACCATCTTTCTTTATGTTTTAATTAAAAATATATTTTTAAAATGTTTTGTTGCTTATATACATTAACTATATTATATATTTTATGTGCATCCAAGGCAATTTCTCTTCACTCAGTGTGGCCTAGGCAGGCCAAAATGTTGGGCATGGTCGAGACACTGGACATTAAGCAATTTTCTGCATGGTCAAAAATGAAGAGAGGAGAGAAGGATGAGTTCTCATAAGATGTGTTTGCAAACTGTCTTGTTGCTTATCTTTTTGATCCAGAAGAGAAAGAGGAAAAACATTGGAAGGAATAAAGATTTGAAAAAGAAAATCCTTCTTGATATGTATTACCATTTTTAGTGTTTGGTTTTTTTTTTTTTTTTTTTTGTTTGCTTTTATCAAGCATCTTACAAGATTAAACTATATAGACCTGAATCTAAATCTGATTTGAATTCAAGGATCTGTGATTCAGTGCTGTTGCTTAGGGAATAAACAAGCACTATAATACTTCCATAGTTAGCAGCCAAGGCCATGCAATAGCAAAAGTAATGCACGGAGAAAACTAACAGTATTGAGAAAACTCACTTACTTGAGATTGTGGAGTGCTTGTTTTCAGAGCAAGAACTGATTTTGATTTCCATCTAGATATAAGTGTGACATCAATCACAGTTTGAAATCATTTAAATCGGGAATAGTTTCATCACTTGAATTGTCCATTTCCAGAACATTCTAGATTTTGTTTTCAGCTGTATAACACTAAACAAAAAAAAAAAAAAAAAAAAAAACAAACAAAAAAAAAAGATTTGCTTGTGTTAAGGCTTGTAACAAGGTTGAGGATGGACAGCTAAAAAGAAGAGAGGAAAGGAAGAGTCTGAATGGTGGATGAAGGTGTAGGTTTCCAAGGGTGTAATGAACTTGAGAAATCTTTTGGAGTGTAGGGTGTAAGGCAACATGCCAAGGGCAAATTAGATGTAGGCCAACATAAAAACAAAGAGAGCCAAGAAGTATGGGAGAAACTATTACTATAAATATAAGTTATGGTTTAAAAAGACAATAGTTTTCCTAGAAGGAAGAAACTATCGCATAGCATTAGCAGTCTAGGAAGGCACTGGTAGTTTGAGTTGTGCTGGAAAGCAAGACTGGTGGAAAAAGTGAATGATTTGTAGGATGAATCTTTCCTCATTCCAATCCATTATCTTCAGATCCCTTCAGAAGATTGAAATCTTATTGTCTATTTCTTATTCCAGTTTGAGACTTTTTTCTTTTTTAATGCTGCATCAAAAGAGGGATGGCCAGCAAGAAGAGGGAGGTATTTGATCCCCTCTACAATGCTCTTGCCCATCTGGAATACTGCATCCAATGATAGGGCCTCTGGTATAGGAAATATGTGAATCTGTTGAAGTGGGTCCAGAGAAAAGCCAAGAAGATGATCAGAGGGCTGGACCACTTCTCCTGTGAAGAAAAGTTGAGGAAGCAGGCCTTGTTTAGCTTGGAAAAGAGAAGGCTCTAGGGAGACTTCATTGAGGCCTTCCAGTAATTGAAGAGATCTTACAAACTGGAAGGAAGCAACTTTTTATATGTTCTGATAGTGACAGGACAAGGGAGAACTAATTTAGACTGAAAGAGTGGAGATTTAAGTTAAATGTTAGGAAGAAATTTTTTATTCAGATGGAGAAGCCCCATCCCTGGAGATGTTCTCTGGAATCCCAGAATAAAGTCCAGAATAAATGAGGCCCTGAGCAGCCTTATTTAGTGGATGACAATCCTGTCCATGGCAGGAGGGTTGGAACTGAATTAAGGTCCTCTCTAGCCCAACCCATTCTATGGTTCTATAATCTTATCTCTGTAGATCCACCACAATACTCTATCACTTTAGGAATGGAATTTGTTCATTTGTGCTGTTTGTCTCATCGGCTTAAGCTACCTTAGGCTTATTTTTAAGGAGTGTTAGACCTGTAAAAGTCTGCAAAGCAAATAAATAGTTAGATGCCTACATACCTTTTCTCTGGGAATCTCACGCATCCAGAAGATGTTTCGTGACTGATGAATCTTTGCCCTCTAATGTGTACATTTGTATAGATGCCATGTAAGAAAAATTAGGGACTCGAAATTGAAATGCTGAGTATGCCATGATCTATATGCAGTTTATTTTTGCCTAATGAAAGAAGTTGCTTCTTAATTCAAAGTCACATTTCTGGTTGCACTAAAGTTGCACTCTCCTGTGACCTATTCCCCATACACAATGCAGCAAGTCACATTATTCTCAGTGAGGTGGTAGAAAAGTCCAACTGTAAAGTTGGACTAAGTTTATCTGAGCTCAGTGGTTGCAGCTTATTCATTTTTAGCTGAAGATTCAGAGGACAGCAGTTGTGGTGGGATTTCTTTCATTATTATGACTCTTCTGGGGAATTATTTAATTACTTAGCCATAAGGCCTGGAAATCTATCTGTATCAACAATTTAAGATTACATGCTTCTGACTGTTTTCATGTTGAGATGGTTTGCTTGCTATTACTGAGTACTGGTAAATGTTGATAGTCTAGGATATAGCATCTGAAGAATTAAAAATTCATTCCCTTTGAATCATCAGTTGGTTTGTGGAAATTAGTTCTTTGAACATAAAACTGGAGCTGATGCCTGACATTTAGATACTTTCAGGCCAGGTGGCCAAGTGTCAGATGTTGTGAATCCAGTAACTTTTCATGGGGAGCTGGCAAATCTTGGTCAAATCACTCCAGTGTTCGTATTTCTGCTTTCCTGTTCTCAATCTCCCTCACAGAGGTAGTGTATTTTGTAAAACGTGTATGAAACCTATCAATTGCTGCTGCTTACTTATTGTTATCTATATTTTTTCTTTTGCTCCCTGACACTTAGTTGTCTTCTCATCAAAATCAAAACATTTCTCTGTAATTAAACAGCCATAGGACATTTTGTTTCTGTAAATAGGCTAGTGCCTCAGGGGCCCACACATTATGGAGTAATTTAAGTTGTAAGAGATCTTGGAGATCATCAGGTTCAGCCTCCTGCTCAAAGTAGTAAAATCCTTTCCCTGACTAAAGCTACTCCTAAAGATCACTGTTTTCCGTGGTTGATAGACAACAGACTTAGAGGACAATAATTTTTTTTATCCTCTTGATTTCCTCAGATTCTTCAGATCTTACCATGTTGAGCTGTTACACAACAACTGTTACAGCAAATTTTGCTGTCTGTGATCAGTTCTACTAATTCACTAAAATAACTTTGGGAAAATTATTGTGCTTACTTAACACGATCTATTAGCTTACCATGCCTGTTAGGCCTCAGAACATTATTATGCTTTTTGTTCTTTCCATTTTTATTTAAAATGGAGCTTCAAAAACCTAATTGTTTAAGGACAAGAACTATGCATTTAAAACCAGTTACTACTTTGCTGTTGCTGCAAATTATGGTATAACAACAGAATGTGCAATCCACACATGACTACGATCGGTGCTTGGGAAGTTTAAGATAGATCCTTGGACTGTTCTTTTTTTCCTTTTTTTTTTTCCCCTACTATAAAATAGTTCTTTCGGGCTGTTTAAAAACCTTTAAGACTTTGGTTTTAGAAAATTTGCGTAAAAACAAATGCAACCAATATATGATCTGGTTAAATGTATACTAGCATCAGCTGCTCTTTTAATCTGAATTGCCTGGATGAATTAAACAGCTACATGATTAAAAATCAGATTACAAAGTGGCAAATAAATACTTGGTTGTTTTAAATAAACCTGAATTGGGAGATGATGGGGAGAAAAGAGGAATTGTGTCAGCACTATGGCAGCTCTTTGGCAGCTACATTATCAAGCAGCTTTTCTTTCAGTGTTCAAATAAAAGCAAAGCAGCCTTTGAATTCTGTACTCAGAAATTCCACTCATCTGCCTAATGTTCTTTTTTTTTTTAATTAGAAGGATACACATATGACTTAATTAATCAAGCCTGTCTTAGGGAATTATGCATTTATTAATGGTTTCTGCACTCGAACACATTATTAAGGGATTTCTGCTAAGTACCTGACATAAAACAGCCTAATTTTGCTTGCTTTGCTTAATGTATCGAGAAACAGCTTGTTGATCAGATTTCAAAACATTCATGCTATGAACTAATGTCCTATTTAGAATGCTTAAAAATGCAGCGATTTGGCAACCAAGTACTCCAGTGGTTTCCTTGTAAAATAAAGTCAGCACCAGAATGAAACTTCTTTGACCACAGTGATGATGGAAGAAGAAAAAAAAAAAAAAAAAAAAAAAAAAAAGATTGTTTTGAATTTGAATCAGGTCTACATTTTCCTTCCCCACTTTACCTCTACTCCCCTCCCCCCCAATAGTTATTTTTTCAAGAACTGCAGTCTGTTACTTTCTTTCTCTTGACTCACCTTCCAGTTTAAGAACAACACTTTTAGTGTTGCCTTGCTTCATGGCACATTCCACATTACTTAGAGGTAACAAGTAGACAGAAATGGAAAAACTATTCTTGTTTTTCTAGATGCCAGCTTGAAGCTCATTATGCCCACTGGGCCTACATAGTCATATGGAGTACTAAAAAATAAAATACTTTTAAAGCTTTAGTCTTCTCAATTCTTTTAAGTATTTAGTACTTTCTAGTTCCATTTTCTTAGGATGTCGGATCCTGTCTTTCTGGCTGCTTTGTGTTCCTTATTAAAAACCTTATAGAATTCATAGAATGGCTTAGGTTAGATGATATTTTAAGGATCATCTAGTTCCAAAGCCCCTGCCGTGGTCATGGCTGCCACCTACCAGATCAGGCTGTTCTGGACCCCATCCAATCAGGGTTAGAACACCTCCAGGCATAGGGCATCTACAGCTTCTCTGGGCAGCTTGTGTTCAGTGCCTCACCACTCTCTCAAAGAAGAATTTCTTCCTAATATATAACCTAAATCTCCCCTTTTTTAGTTTAAAGCTATTTCTCCTTGTCGGCTACTAGAATGATGTCTCCCTGAAGCCTTCTCTTCCCCAAGCTGAACAAACTCCTTCATAAGAGAGGTGTGTCAGCCCTCTAATTACTTTTGTGGTCTTCCTCTGGACCTGTTTCAACAACTCCACATCTTTCTTGTGATTTGGGTCCCAAGTCTGGATGCAGTACTCCAGATGGGCCCTCACGAGGGCAGAGTAGAGGGAAACAACCATTTCCCTTGCTCTTCTGGCCACCCTTCCTCACCCTGCTGGCTACCATTCTTTTCTGATAACTGGTGACTGCACTTCTTTGTAAATTTGTTCTTTTTTATCTGTTGCCAGGTGATTTGTTATTGAAAAGTTCCCTTGGAACTACCAGACAGTGACTATGCTAACGTATGTCCAGAGTATTTTGGGGTGAAAAGAATCTAATCCTGGCTCATTCTTTTTTAAGTTCAGTTATGTCTACAGGAAAGAGAAGGCAGAGATTGAAAGAAATGTAATTCCACGCATGTACTTTGGATGTCATAAAATGTGACAGTTTTTCCAAATTTTATTTGAAAGTTTAGAAAAGACATGGATAATTTTGATAAACAGAAAATTACCTTCATGGTGCATGGAAACAGAGGAACAGGATAGGGAAATAAAAAAAATACTTGAATAGTTTTCTAAAGGTCAAACCAGGCATTTTGAATTAATGTTGAAGTCTAATTTCCGACCCTCTGATAGTTTGGCTGTCACTGAAGAGGATCACTATTATATGGTATCTGAATTCATGTAAATGTTAATCTGATCACCTTATCCTGCTCACTTTAAAAAAACAACAACAACAACAAAAAACTTTCTAACTCTCTGAGTGCTTCAGAATGGACTTCTCTTCCATGTCCAGATTTTTCAGAGGAAAACAAAATGAGCCAACGAAAAAAATTGTAAGCTGGAAAGCTTCTTAATGAGCTTCACATAATTTATTTTCTTTCTGGGGCAATACTAATTATTATTTTTTTCTTGCTTTTAACTAGTAGCCTATAACTTTTGTTTTGTTTATGAATTTATTTTGAAATTGTGACATGTTTTTTTTTGCAAGGCTGGTGAGGAACTTAGTGTAGAATTCTCATGAAAGCCATACTCGTATATGTATGTCACACTGAAAATATTGCCTCTTATTTATTTCCATGGAAACTACAGCAACTATGAAGAGGTTTTTGGCCATGCAGTCCATCTTTCATTGGCTCAAACAGCTGGAAATTAGAAGGTACCAAATCCAGTCTGCATGATGGGTGTGGTAAGACAGTCCATCCAAGACTGGCTGTGTGCTCCACAGACTGCTTTGGAGCCTGGCATTATTGTGTTTTAAGAGATAGGCTGTCATTCTCTCTGGCCTGATTCTGAAAGTCTGAGTCAGGATTGCAATGTAGCAGTCAGAGCTGATGGTTTGTCCAAGTTCCAGGAATTCCAGTAGAATCATCTCTTTCCTATCCCTAAAGGCATATCATTTTTCCCACTGAGGGCTGGTCTTGAACTTTGATGGAGAATTCACATCTTGTTACTCCAAGGACTGCTGTTTTGACTGTGAGTTGTACTGGTGACTCGATGTATTGTCACTGGTGATACAGGAAACTGTTATGTTCAGACTCATATTGCTACAGTCTTGACAAACTTGCATATGGTGTTCTTTCTCTTCTAGACTGAGCATTTGTTAGACCAACTTGGCATGAATTTTGTGATGTTCCAATGTTGCCACCATCATTTCCAACACATTGAAGTAAGTATCCAGCTCTTCACACAGCTCCCTGGATGTAATCTGCAGATTCATGTAGATGAGCTAATCAAGATAGTCTTCATTTTTTGGTATGACAGCTGTGTATGATTGTATGGAACATGGCTTGTTTTTCATGTTGCTGTCACCACTACACAAACACACCATCCACCACCTCACTATGCTCACATCTATTGTTTGGTCTCCATTCCTGTGTCAACAAATGTCAATGGGTATAATTTTTTTCTACCTGGAGGAATTAATTCCTTTGCTTCATCTGGTCTTCCATGTCAGACACCATTTGTCAGACTGCCCCTCTGTTGCCATCTTTTACGTAGCAACAAAATGCAAGGGAATATTGGTGGGAAGATTTAACCTCTACTAGTGTGTCACCAACATCCACCCCTGGTGTCGTGGGCCAGCATAATAAAATGCAAGGCATTACTTTCAAAACAGCTCTCATAGAAACAAATATTGCTTCTTTAGTTTGCTTGTCAAAAGAATGAATACTGGTCTTCTTGGCATAGCAATAGGACAATGAGTAATGAATAGGTTGCCCAGAGAGGCTGTGGAGTCTCCTTCTATGGAGATATTCAAGACCCATCTGGACACCTACCTGTGCGACCTATTGCAGGGTAACTTCTTTATCAGGGAAGTTGGACTTGATGATCTTTTGAGGGCCTTTCCAAGCCCTGCAATTCTGTGGTTCAGTGATTTTGTAATTTAAGATTTCACAGCTATAAAAATGTGACAAGACTATAACAGGAAAAAGGAGGCCATAATTCCTCTAATTTCATAGAACCATAGAATGGTTTTGGTTGTAAGCAACCTTGAAGACCATCTAGTTCTATCCCACTGCCATGGGCAGGGACAGCTTCTGCTAGATCAGGTTCAACAAAGATACATCCAATCTGGCCTTGAATAAACCTAGGGACAGGGAATCAACAGCTTATCTGGGTCACCTGTTTTAGTTCCTCATCACAGTCACAGTAAAGAATTTTTTCCTAATGTTTAATCAAAATCTACTCTCTTTTGATTTAAAGATGTTCCTCGTTCCCTGGAATCCCTCTCCTGCTTTCTTATAGGTCCCCTTTAGATACTGACAGATACTATACCTCTCCAATTTAGAGATAAGGATGTCATTTGGGAAAGTATCAAATGCTTTGCACAAGTCTAGGTAGTTGTCAGTTGCTGCTGCCTTTTACACCTATGCTGTAACCTAATTGCAGAGGGCCACTAAATTTATCAGGCATAATTTCCTTTTAGTGAAGCCATGCTGGCTGTCCTCAGTAGCATCTTTTTCTTCTTTTTTCTCATGCACCTTAGCATAATTTCTGAGAGGATCTTCTTCATGAACTTGCTGAGTACCGAGATGAGATTGACTAGGCTGTTGCTTCTGGATTTTTATTTTCTGGTTTATTAAAAATTGGGGTATGTTTTCCTCTTTTCCAAGCACTCAAAATTTCACAGTTTCAAATATGTAGATAGTCGCTTAGCAACTTTATCCACCAGTTCATTTACGACCCCTTGGTTCATTTCATAAAGACGTCCCATAGGGTTGAGCATCTTTAAGTTCTTTAGATGGTCTTGATTCTAATTTTTTTCTACACTGGACATGTATTTGCAGTCTCTGCCTTTGTCTTCTGTGGCTTGGGCAGTATGGCAGGAACATTTGCCAGTGAAGACTTAGGCAAAATTGTAATTGAGTTCTCCATATTCCATGTAACCAGATGTTCCGTTTCCTTCTGCAGTGAGCCCACATTCTCCCAATTCTTCCTTTTGTCACTTATGTACTTACAGATGCCTTTCTTCTTGCCCTTGATATCCCTGGCTAGATTTAATTATATTTCATTCTAAAGCTTAAGCTTTCCTAGCCTCATCGCTGAGTGCCTGGGTAATGTCTCTGTACTCCTCTCAGGTTACCCCTCCTTCCCTCTACTCTCTATAGTTTTTCTTCTTTGTGTTTGAATTTGCTCAGGAGTTCCTTCTTCATCCATATAAGTCTTCCCTCTGTTTTTGCCTCCTCTTTGTTCGGATGCATTGCTACTGAACATAAAGGAAGTCATATTCATGTATTAATCAGCTTCTTTGGGCCCCTCTTCCCTTCTTTCAAGGACTTTATCCCATAGTACTCTAGAACTCTAGAGTACTCTAGAAGCAGATCCCAGAAAAGACCAAAATCTCCTCATTGGTCTGGATTGCTAGTAATCATTTTGTTGGTGTTGCTTTGAAGTCTAGTAACATTGCCATAATGCAGAAGCAGTGTTTTATAAATGATGCTTATTTTTCCTATTATGAAAATGTCTTATGCATCTAATATAGTTGATATACTATCCTTCTAATACTATAGCTTATGTTTCAGTCATAGCAAAGGACAAATGCCTCCGTTGCCAGGATATTAAAACTCTTATTAAAATGAAAGTGGCACAGGAGAGACTTGGAGAATTTTTTTTTTTTTTTTTTAATTAATCTATGAGAAAATTTCCATCAGTCAAATACTGAAGAAATTACTAAAACTTACGGCTCTGTTAAATAATCACAGATGGAGGTTGTTTACTTCAGAGAATAAAAATGATCAATATTTAATAGCTTATCTAAAAGATAAGATAATGATTCAGGAACATCATGGGTTTGTGACTGGGGCATTACCCTTGAGATCTGAAGGTCTGCATTCCTTGTTCTGTTTGTCCTCCTAATCTGTTACATATTCTTGCAGAAATAATTTTGTGGGTGGCTTTCCCTGGACTGTTCCACTTGTAATTGTATTTTGATAACTGTGTCACTGCTCAACCAATCCAGAAATCTCCTCAGGATGTACCATAACTTCCTCTCAGTCTGTATCTATGGGTTTCCTTCATTGGAGTGTTCCAGGTACCTTTGTTGCATTTTGGCACTTAGTTGATTTTTTGCCTGGGACCATACCTAGGATTAAGCGCTGGAAGACTCTCCTGAGTCTTGCAATTTGGATGCCACTTATATCTTTGTAACTGTTTCCACTATTTAATTTTTAATCAGTTTAGGTAGGAGTGCTCTTTCCAGAAGATTTTACATGGTAATGGCAAAACAGATTCTTCGTACTGTGTGGCAAAACAGAGTTCCTGTAATTGTGGTGGGTAAGTTGAAGTTTACTAGTAGAAGTTAGTAACTGTACAAGTTCCATATGTTGCTACTTGTATGTGTTCATCCTAATGCTCTAATTCCAAACAATGCATTTGGATGTGCTTCTACAGTTCTTCAGAAAAAGATTTGCATTATTCCCTCCATATTAAAAATACCTGAGTGCTCTTTTACTATGGCTGCAGTCTCTGAAGACAATCCCTTTCTTTCCTTCTGTTTTCACTTTTAACACAGCCATGGCCTATATTGGAGCCAATTAGGTTGATTTCTGCTCCTTACTTCCAGCTGTTTTTGCAGGCATCCGGGCTCATCTCTATAATATAGTTTGGACATCTGTGGCAGCAGCTGAGAGCAAGGAAAAAGAACCAGGTTTGTAAGGCTTGCCAGCTCTCTGTGGAGAACCAAGGTGGTCTGCAGGCTCCTCACACCATACATGCCAGGCCTAGAGGGAAGACTGCCTTCAGGTGTCAAGGCTTTCTCTGCCCAGAGTTGGCCTGGGCCTCCCCAGTAATAGTGCTGTGGCCTCATGCGTGGGACAGGGCTGAAGCAGTGATTTTGTTAGTGTCTGGTTCAGTCTGTCCTCAAAGAAAGGCATTCTAATCAGCAGATACAGGGGGAAAAAAAAAAAAGAAGAAAAAAAAAGAGAGAAATAATAAGGCTCAGTAGACATGCTTTTCTGCATGTCGGTGGGGCTAGACTCAGCCTGCAGAAAGTGAACCATGGCCAGGCTTGATGCACCAATTTTCCTGTGACTTTCATAAATAGATCCACAGGTATACTTTTCCACATATACAAATGTTCCACAATGTTAATGTGTGAATTACCTTTTTTGCTAGGCAGCAATTACATTTCCACACAGATACAGCCATGTTTGTTGGTGGCTTCCAACAGGAAACACTACTTTCTTCTCTGCTGCTGGAGGTTTGTCTGGTTCAGGTGAAAACAGCAAAGCAACAACCCTGTTGTGGCCTTTTCTTTACTAACAAAACTTTTAAATATAAGAAGAGGGAAAAGGATTGTAGGATGCAATGGTTTCTTAGTGCATTTGTCCTTGCTTGTGTTCAGAAAATACACGGTCTGGCTGCTGCTGTTTGTGAAAATAAGAAGATTGATAAAGACATTCATCTGAGAAAAAAACATGGCTGAATTGAGTGGCTTTGTGTTTCAAAGCTGGTATTTGCAAACAAAATCATGTGGTTTTTATCAAAAATAACAGTAAAGACAGCATTTCAGGGTGCTGTTGAGTATTAGACAGAAGTAATTTCCTTACTTACTGAATAAGAGATTTATTTTTCTCTTACATCCACTTATAATAGAGATAAATTCAAATTTCCCAGTCTAAAAGTACATTAAACCAACTTTCATCCAGAGGACCAAAGATCAAAGTTTTTTAGAGACATTTTTTAGTGCACCAATTTTCTGTAAGTGCTGGAAAAGTTTTCTTGGGAATTCTTTGAGAATCCTAAAGCAGCTACTAAGAATATTTTGTTACCTCCTGTAGTAAAATGTTTTTGAAATGCAACGTGTGATTATATTTGTTTATCTCTCAGGTTCTTCAAATTGAAAAATACCAATTTAGACCACACATCTGCTGGATATGTCTGAGAAATGATAAATTGTCTCTACAGTGTAATGAAATTAAGCTACTCTTTATCTTCATGTTTTTGATGTTTATATTTAAAGAAACAATTGGTTAAATTACCAAGACTTGAGAAGAAAAGAGCTAATTTTCTGTTCACTGAAAATCTTCTCTCTTTCTGTTTGGCAAGATTTTTAAATCAATGATTAAATGAGAATATCCTGACTAGCTGAAAAACTTGTGTTTCCCAAAGACATTTATAAAACAGAACCTGACTATTTCAATAATAAGTGCATATTGCAGCTGACTATAAATACCATATTTTACTTGGGGATTAAGCTTTTACCTCTGAATATTGAAGAGTAAACAGAATTGCTTTAAGTAAAAGAAAGGGCAGAGAGGGAGTGAGAACACCAGTTTTTAAAATAATCAGATTGTCTGAAAATGCACTATTTGTGTGGCAGTTTGGGATGAGGGGTAGGAATCCTCCTGAAGGTAGGGTAATGGCAATGATCTGAAGTACAGACTGTGAGTCTGAATTGTTCCTCTGCAAAAAGTCTTTCCAAATCACACACCTGCCAGGAACATTTGCATTTTACAGACAAATCAATTGGTCACATTAGGTTGATTTTCTTCTCAGGTCAGAGGCCAGCCAAACTTCCTGTCTTGCGGTTTCAGGTTGCCTTTGTCCTGTGTCTGCTGCTGTTGCCCACTGAACCATCAGGTCGAGCTTGGAAGCTGCCCTGAAGCATTCTTGGCCGTTCGTCCTGCTGAGAAGCACTACTCTTCTCCAGTCTACCTTCTGCTCTGTCCCTACTAATTTGTGGTAACAACCGAGCAAGTGGAAGTAAGCAATGATTTCACACTTGGTTGTTAACGCTGTGGCAAAGCAATTGGGCAGATGTTACAGGAGTTTACAAAAGGAATGAAGGAAAGCTATGAATAATCCTGGGGTGGTTTTCTTGCCCCCACCATTTCAAACTTTCACACAACTGATCTTCCAGGCTTCCTGCCGTCTGAAAATTTGAAATTGAAATCTAAGCTGCTTAATTGAGAAAATGAGAGGAGCAGTCAACTGGTTCGTAATCATTTACTGTTAGTGTCTTGGTGGAATATGCAATGTATAGAGTTCAGCTGATTGGCCACAGCAGCAGTACTTCAAAATAGTAAGAACAAGGATGCTTCTTCTCCCTGTTTTGTGCAATGCATTATTATCCAAAATGTAGTTATTTCATATTCATATGAAGTTTATCCAGTATAGTGGTTCTTACAGTGAATTTAGCTGTGCTACAAACTTGTAAATCTCCACAAAATCGAAGTCTCATTTTTGAGCACTGGCTCTACATGCATGAATTGTAGAGTTAGGGCATAAGCTAGTGATTGGATGTCAAGGTAGATTTAAGTATCTTGGGTTTGTATTGATTTTGCTTTAACTGCACAGTATTCATGTGAAAGAATAAAGAAGGAACCTTACTCAAAGAGGTGTTGCTGCTGTTTTTGATGTGGTCTTCACAGATGCGTACGTGTTATCTTTAGGTATTTGGGAGTATGTATTGGATCTTTTTATTTTAAATTTCATTATATTCTAGAAAACGGGGGCTATTATTCTGGATATTTTATTTTTATTAGAGAGAAGTGTGCAGTTCTACCAAAACTTATCTTCATGAAAGGCTTCAGACAAACTCTTTTGGTATTCAGGGTTCATTTTGCAAATTACATTTGCATATGATTATCCGAAAATTTTGTTATAGATCTTGGAGCCTTGGAAGAACTGAAATCTGGTTGCATCTCATACTTTCACTACAGAAGTTTGAGCTGAAATATGAATATTTTATCTGCCATTAGAATCTTTCTTTCTGGGTTAGAGTGAGAGAGGGAGAGAGACAGAGAGGGAAAAAAGAAAGTTACCTTGAGTGTTTGAGTGTTGAGTATTTCATCACCCCAACCTGACACTTGAGCTCTTCAAGAGCAGAAACATTCTGGCAGAGTCAGAACAGTTGGTATTCAATAGTGTGTTATATTTGTGATAACTAATTCTCAAGTATGTCAGTGAACAATTTCAAGCACTGTAAAAGTGAGTAAAGACTAAAGGATAATCTTAGGACTTGCTGACAACACAGTTTCAGGGAAATCAAAAGATGGTTATGTTTTCAGAATCATCTGCAATTAAAACCTATTTATTCACTTGATTAACAGTGTATGTAGGTTTTTTCAAAGCATGAGAAGAGGGTATAATATTAGCTCTCCCTGCTCCATTACAGGCTTATGCCTCTCTTAAAGGTATTTTAGGAAAATATCTTTTTATTCCTCTTTCACTGACCCTTGAATGTTGAAGGGTTAAATAATTTTCTCTTAGTTTGAGAAGAAAATTGATATGGGGAAATTTCTGACATCTCTCTGTGGAAATTACAGAACAGCTAGAGAAGATTGTTATTAAACATACGACCTGGCTGCTCAAAAAATAAATCATACTTTCATAATGAGCTTACTGCCCCCTTTTTATGTTGCAACATATTGCAATACTTAATACCACCCTTTCCATAAACATTTTCTAAAAATATTTGAAAAAGAATAAGTAAGCAAATAAACCACACATCTCTAACAACTTTTAGAGAAGTTTGAGTTTCAACTATGTTAAAAATAACACCAAGTCTTGTATTTTTTAAGGGGCTTATGTGTCTTTGAGGGGCTTCTGACTTCATTCTAACAGTGAGAAAATTACAGCTGAAGAGTTACATGGTTCAGCCACAGCATGCCCCCTTCTTTTGATGGGTGCAATGAACTAAACATTCCAAAAGACGCTATCATTTCTACACTACTGCTTAAGGCATGGCAAATAAAAGTTTAACTTTGGTATTGTATTGTCATTCTTATGGCAGGGGTTTACCTGTGTGTTTGACAACCTGGATTGGACAGTGGTTCAATTATGAGTACCTCAAGGAATATGCAGTGAATCCTTCTAATCCAGAAATGATGGATTGTGATTCTGGAACTAAACTGAGGCAAATGATGTATGAGCAAGTACATGCCTTCTTTGAGCTCCTTCCAACTTGTTTCATCATGTCTGAAGCAACTTTGAAACCTTAGGGAACCAAGATTCACAGAATCACAGAATTGTAGGGGCTGAAAGGGACCCCCAGAGATCATCTAGTCCAACTCCTCTGCCAAAGTAAGCTGCCTAGACCAGGTTGCACAGGTATGCGTCCAGACAGGTCTTGAATATCTCCAGAGAAGGAGACTCCACAATCAATGTGGGCAGCCTGCTTGTCTCTCTCCATTTTACAGGAGGGAGAGAGGTTCTTTTATTATCTATATACCCAGCGTGAGATTAAGAAACAATGGTTCAAATGTTGGTCCAACCAGTTTATTACAAATCTTAATTAGGGTAATGGGAAAGGGTAGGAGGGTGATAGAAAAGATAGAAAAGATAGAAAGGAAGAAGCAAGGAGTCTTTATAGGAATCAAGAGGGAGATAGTCACCACCATGGATCCAGCCAGGTTCGTAGTTCAGTCACTGATCTTTGGTAGTGGCGGGTCGTGGGGCATTGTTGTTCGGTTGATGACAATGAAAACTAGGACCACAACGGTGACCGTGGCGATGATGGCCCCTTTTCAATGCTTTCAAAGTGGTTGAGTCAGCTGTCTTCGGAGTGGCAACTTCTGGCACTGGGATCTCAGCAGGAGCTCCTTTGTTCCCACCTTCTGGGCCTTGCCAGCAGATAAGAGCAGGGATGCCAATCTGCATCCTGTTTTTTTACAGGAAACAATGGTATCATTCCCCAGTTTTCCCATACCAAACTGGAGCTGTTTAGTCACAGGCCAGATCTTCCACCAGTAAACACTCCTGAGCACTCTCTTCTGCTCTTCTACAGATCAAGCAGCTCTGGAGGAAGGGGCTTTCAAATGTTCCCAAAGTGATGTCGATTGTCACACAGTAGCACCCATCACTTGCCTCCTCAACAAATCACTCAGAGTCTTATCACAAGAAATACCTCAAGAAGCAAGCTTTGAGCTAAAAAAGCAAAGAGTGATTCTCACACTGTTCTAGTGGTCTATCACTCTTACTGTGAAAAAGATCTTATGCACATTTGTGCAGAACTTCCTATGCTCCAGTTTGTAGTCATTTTCCCTTGTCCTATTGCCATGCACTACTGAAGAGTCTGGCCTCATCCCTTGCCTCCCGCACCTTAGAAATTTATAGACATCTATTATAGAACTTCTGAGGAAGGAGGATAAAGATCATTGGGGAAGGTAGGAATGACAGCAAATAATACTGGACTACTGCGATTTAATCCTGGTAGGTGGGTGACCCCCACACAGCTGCTCACTCACTGCCACCCAGTGGAACGGGTGAGAGAATTGGAAGGGTAACTGAGAAATCTTGTGAGCTGAGATAAAGATTAATAGGTAAAGTAAAAGCTGTATGTGCAAGCAGAACAAATTCACTGCTTCCATGAGCATGCAAGTGTTTAAGCATTTGCAGGACAGCAGGGCATCATTCATGCATAATGGTTACTTGTGCAGATGAATGCAACAATGTCAAGTACCCTTCCTCCTCCTTTCCCCTTGCTTTTATTGCTGCACATCATGCAATATGGTGTGGAATATCCTATTGGTCAGGCTGTGTCTTGATTTTCTCCTCCCAGTTCCTTATGCACCCCCCACATCTGATGTGACAGAGTAAGGAACAGCAGCAGTCATTGACTCAGTTCAAGCACTGTTCAACAACACATCAGTGCATTATGAGCACTATTTTAATCAGAAATCCAAATCATAACATCATGATAGCCACTAGAAAGAAAATTAATTTTCCTTGCCAATACCAACACACAGATGTAGAAACATAGACAGAGATTTCTTAATGGCATGAAGCATCTTGAGGTACCAAATAGCACAGGTCAATATGCTGTGCGTACTTTGGGTGACATGAGGGGGAAATTGCTGTTAGTGATGTAGATAGTTTTATTCTCTCTTCCTTGTACCTTCATACATACCATCTGATTATATACCAATCTGTGTCATGCATCTTTCAGACATGAATTTGAGAATGAGTGGTCTTTTATTAGATTCATGCAGTTCCCCTAATAAAGTTCTGCAATACAGGAAGAATATTAAAGAGTCTTTCAATAAAAATAATAGCTATCTGTGGTAAAAGCAAGAGGATTTTTTTAAGTTCTGGCTAAGTCAACCAAATATTTACTGTGTGAAATACTGTTTACAGGGAAATATCAATCATTCTATCTGAGTAATATGCAGATTCAAATTCCTAAGATTTGTTCCTGTCTGCTGCCATAGCTTTCAACCCTTGTTAACATGTCACAGATGAAGAAATCTCAACCTCTTTTACTTCATTGATGTTCATCTTTTACTCTTTTAAAATTTGCAAGGATTCTTACTTGTAGTCTCTAATAATAGTAGCTCCCAAGGGTGATTAAATTTGAATTAATAGTCTGTCTTTCAGATGTGCTAAGTGTTTCTGCAGTTGGAGGTCAAATATTAAAAAAATAAATAAAAAATAAAAATAAAAAATAAACATTTTCTATTGCAGCTGGACCTACAGGCATCTCATTTTCCTCTTCTAGCAATAGTTTAATATGCAGATGTTGATCATCCTTAGAATCTGCTGTGTTCAGTAGTAGCTCTCATTTTTCTGGTCTTGCCATTTGCAATGGAAGCTATTTATTTATTTATTTATCTATAATAGAAGCCCACACCCCAAGGCTCAGTGATCTGACTTTTTTTTTACAAAGGTAAATCTTTGCCTACAATTATATATTGTTATAACCAGGAGTCCAGACCTGGAAAGACAGTGCACTATACATTAAGTTTTAGAAAAAACATATATATGCGAGTCTCATTTGTGACAAGTGTAGTTTCTGTTCAAACTCCAGTTGTGCGTCATTGCTTGTAGCAAATTAAATTTAGATGAATTTTAGTAAAATTTAGATGAGTTTTAGTAAAAATAACTGGGCTGTGAATGTTACCCATTATGCAAAGAAGTGGAAATGCAGAAAAAAGAAGAAAACAAAACAAAACAAAACAAAGAAACCAAATAATGTGAAATCCAAATATCATTTATGGGATAACTCTTACCCAGTTAGTGACTGAGTTCAGTTTGAAATGCTTGAGGGAGAAACCTCAGGAGAGCGATTTTTGTGCTTTGCTTGTGGAGTGAGCCCGAAGAGTGGGAACATAAGCACTTTCCAGTTTCCCATGCTGAGAAAATCCTCACACTTTTCCCCATGTGCCAAAGTAAAAGCTTTTTGTGACCTTTCAATTTATCAATAACAGCAGAGACATTCTTTTAAGCAGTTAAAATAAGCTGTAAATAGTTGATTCTTTTTAACTTACGCATTTCTAAATATCACGATAACTTTTTATACTAAGAAAAGAAACATAAAGGAATCTAATTGGGTATAGTCCTTGAAATGCTCTCATTCACACTTTTCATATATTTGACTGAACAAAATTAATCATCATTCTGTGATGCACCATTCCTGAAAAATTCATTTTAAAATATTGTTTTTGGACTTTTTTATGTGCTGTTGTAAAGATTGAAAAATGTCAGCCTCAGGCATTCTTGATTTCCTACAGTTTGCAAACACTACACTCATCACTTAGCTCTATAATACACTTATAAGCGAGGTCAGAATATTGTGACCCATTGTGATTTTAAATAAATTGCAGAATATCAGGTTTGGTGCCTTTTTCTAAATTAAAGATGAGTAGATCAGACTTTGTGTTACAAGTGTTTTAATGAGGCTGTATTTCTTCTCTTCATCTTTTTATTGTTTTAAAGGTAGATCCATGAGGGAAGTTTTAGGGAAAACTGCATGAATATCCTACAGGAAAAGCTTTCCTTTAATGTTTTCATTTAATTCAGTGTAGGGATTTCAGAACTTTTAGAGCCCTCACTTTTACCTCAGTACATCGAGAGGAAAATTATGGAGAATTGTTACATTTTTAAAACCTTTTCAAGCAGAAGACAATATTTTTTTCCTTTTCCTTCTGATAGTGAAATGTCAGTAATTAAAAACTCAAACTGTTGTTGCAGGTCCAGTGTTCAAAAGTGCATGTAGGATGTGTGTGTGATGAATATATTTGTTTTTCCATCTTACAGGATGCAGGATTCACAGTCTGAGTAAACACACCTCTGTATGCCAACAGCAATCACATTCATGCTAGTCTATAAATGTCTCCTTTTGTGGTCTCCTGCCTGTATCTGTTTCAACATTTTCCAGTGGATAAAGAGGTAATCCATTTCTGCAGGTTGAATAATTCTTAGAAGTCGGAATGGTCCTAGGAACTAGTGCATTGCCTATTTGACTGATCACATCAAATAGAAATCAAAGCTCTATGTTACCCTTTAGAAACAGGTGCATAGAGGTTGAGTTCTGTATGACTGGTTATTTGCATGTTTCCCTCCTTTCCCCTTGCAGCAGAGTATTTTGTCCTGGAGATGAAACAAGCAAAGGCTAAACTAATTAACTAACCAGCAATGATCTACAGTCTCAGCACCTCTCATTCCTGGAGATTTATCCCATTTTGAATTCATTGCCATTTCCCTCCAGGGAAATAAAGATTGCTGCCTATTAAAGATGGGGACAGAAAAAGGCACCTTCACTGGAGACAGCCTGTACAAGAAAATAATACTGTAATCATTCCCTCCAATCAGCTGAAAAGGATTAAATCTTCTGCTTCTAAAGTAATGTTCCAATTGAGCCTTGGGGAAGAATAATTCATGATTAGGGAGAAGGCTGGTCTAGCAAATGTGAACATTATGTCCATTACTTAAACACACTTCCTGGGCTGACTGCTAATGTACCCAGGGGACCTTGCAGCAGCAGCAACTGATAGGAGCAATGAAATAGGCCGACAAGGACAAGAAGTATTATCATCTGCATTCAACAGCACTACATAGACTTTACCACTGTTAAATCACTGCCTTTGGTAAATAGCCCAGATAACTCATTTTAATAGAAGAATTCTTCTCTTCTTTATGTGTATTAAACAACAGACTCTTATGAGCTGTGGCAGTGTATTGATTCTCAGGAAAGGCAGCGTGAATACCAATTCTGTAATTTATGCTGTTTTGTGGCTCTGGCTGTATTTGTTATGCATAGTGTATTAAACATTCAATAGCTCAATTTAATCTTTGCAGCCAAATTGCGCAGCACATCATGCCAGATAGTGGTTGTTTCATATACACAGCCCATCTGCTTCCTGTTCTATAATTCATTCAGCAGGCAAACTTTCTGGCAGCCTCAGGCTACCACATATATATATGTTGTATATATATGTGGCATATATATGTGTTTGTATTTATATATGTATATATAAATACATCCACTTAATGCTGGTGAACATCCAATTACCTTACCTAAGTGTATGTACTACCTTAGGCTATCAGAAGTGCTTGACACTGACTCATTTTTTGGTGCTACTCTACAATTGTACACGTTACTGGAGTCACCACAAAAAATAATGCTGTCCCTACTTTGAGAAAACTGTGGGAGCAGCATTCCTATTTTCAACACTGTATTTTCAGAAGGTACTGGTAACTCAGAATAGGAAAAGGTAAATGAAAACAAAGCACTCTTTTAGTATAGAAAAAATAGCTCTTTCCAAATAGCTTCTGGGGTACACTAGTCCTAAGACTATGATTATTTTGTAGCCTTAACCTCTGCTCTTACTTTTCTATTTCAGATGTCCCATTTGCTTTCTGTGAATTCACTGTGTCATTAAGTGCACATAAGAAATGTGCTTTCAAGCTTTCTTACCTCTGCAGCTGGGGCACTAGGCTGCAACCTGGTCTTGGAAGGCTTTGTTGCTGAATATGAAATCACAGTTGGTGGTTAGAAGTGCTGGACATGTCTCTCAGCATCTCAGCAGTGGAATTGATACCAGAAGTTTCTAGGGTGTTCTAGGAGAAGGCTTGATGAGCTGCAGGCTTTTAGCATTCACTGGTATTAACTGGCAGAAGATAGTCTTCTGACACAAAACATATCTTCAAATTTGCTTTGTTTCTCTTACTGTTGCAACCACATTCTCAAATTACTCATCTTGGAAATTTTATTTCTAGTTTCTGGCATCTATTGAAAACTGGTTGTGATACTCTGGCATGGAGAGGCAGTGTATAGCTATATCTAGCTGCTCAGGGTAGCTACAGTTAGTAAGCCCTTAACTAGCTGCTTTGGAATTTGAAACTACACAGTTGAGAGCTGAACAAATCTTTAATGAGAGGGTCATTGCTGAGAGGAGCTGGTACTGAAGATAGGCAACACAGGTTTGGAGCAGCAGAGTTGCTTGCCTGAAATTCTGCAGCAGAAGTGGAAATTGCATCAGTGTCTCCTGAGTCCTGATGGATGAATTTCATGGTTATTTCTGTCTCTCTGCCCAACGTTCTCAGACAACATGATAAAAACATATCAGCATACTCTATAATAAAAGTCACAGTTTCTATTTGACATTTATTCACAAAAAGTTCTTTACTGCAGATGGTTCAGAAACTGCACACTTCAGCTGTGTTAGGAACCTAGATGATGAGATGCATACTTAAGCTTGTACCAGACAAACAACAACGAGTTACGCAGACTTATAAATGATTTTGTGCTTGTGCTACTGAGCCTGTGCTACATGCTCCACTTCTTTCTTACTTTTCATTTGGCTGAGAGTGTTCTCTATGTTAATAAATACTGAACTAATTTTCCTTTGTTAGAAACTGTTCACCTCAAACAGAATCACAGAATCACCTGGGTTGGAAGGGACCTCAAGGATCATGTAGCTCCAACCCCCCTGCCTAGCAGGGCCACCAAACATTCACATTCAGATCAGGTTGCCCAGGACCCCGTCCAACCTGGCCTTGAACACGTCCAAGGACGGGGCATCCACAACCTCCCTGGGCAGCCCGTTCCAGGGCCTAACCACTCTCCTTGTAAAGAACTTCCCCCTAACATCCAACCTAAATCTTCCCTCCTTCAACTTGGATCCATTTCCCCTAGTCCTGCTGTTGTCAGCCCTTTTGAAGAGTTTACTCCCCTCCTGGGTGTAGGTTCCCTTCAGGTATTGATAGGCTGCAATGAGGTCACCCCGCAGCCTTCTCTTCTCCAGGCTGAACAAGCCCAACTCCCTCAGCCTGTCCTCATAGGGGAGGTGCTCCAGCCCCCTGATCATCTTAGTCGCCCTCCTCTGGACCCTTTCCAAAATCTCAATGTCTTTCTTGTACTGAAATGATGTAACTGGATACACGACACCTACATTTTAAAAAGAAGTATACCTGGGAATAGCATTTTCCCAGTTGTTGTGACTGAGAACTACAGAAATTACAAACAAAGAGAAAAGCAGTGTGATCTAAAAACTATTTTGTTTGAATTTATTTCTTACAGTAAAATCAAGTACATTAAAGATGTCCCTCACTTTGTATGGAAAACCCTTTTGTAATTCATACCTGAGTGGGTAGTGTGGTCATGACTATACTAAAGTTAGATGGGTGTAAAGGTTAAATAGTTAAGAGTTAGGATTGCAAATCAGGTCCTCTGTCCCCTGTGTTTGCTTCTGTTATTTCCTCCTTACATTATGATCCTCACTGATGTGTCAGATGCACAGTTGTTCATTTCAAATCCGAAAAATGCTGTTTTTTCTTCTTTATTTGAATGAGGTGCAATATTAATAGCCAATTTTTGTCTTCCTTTCAATCAAACTTATTTCATACTGGCACATGTGGTTGGAGATCATGCTGCTAAAGTTCAACATTTTCAGGGGAAGTCTATGGTGATTCTGTTTTAACTAATTAAAAGCTGTGTACTAAGCTCCTATATCATACTTAATAGTATTTATTCATTGCAGTTGGACTTCACTGTCATAACCGCAGCTATACTAGATTAACATCGACAACATTGCTAACACTATTTTAAAGAGAAATTTTTGATACTATTTAAACTTTTCCTTTTTGTACCTTTTTGGATAAGCTCAAAGACAAGAGTTTAAAGGGATCTGATAATTATTCCTCCCATAAAGTTAAAGAAGTATATGTAAAATATGTGAAGTATACAAAATCAGATTTAATTATGTATTTTTCATACAGTATGCAATAAAGTCTTTATGATTCTTATTATTGAGCTGCATAAGGTCAAACAAATTTTGTGTACATGGTTTTTTTCTTTTTTTTTTTTTTTTTTGTTTGTTTTAATTTGCGTTACAATAGCAAAAAGGTACTTTCAAACTGGCTGATTTTCAGCTTCACGTTGTTGTAGACTGTGGGGCATAGTCTAAATGCACTGCCTACTAGAAGTCACCTAACTAGCACTATTCCCAGCTTACATACTGATATCACTAGGTGGTTTCCCAAGTATAAGGCTTTTCTTTTGTGACTTCTCTGGAAGAAGTACAAACCCATATCCCAGTCTGCCTCAAAAGAAGAAAAAAAGAAAAAAAAATAAAAGGGAAAATTACTGGTGCTGTATTTCACTCTCTCTATATATCTCACTAAGCAAGCTGTACCAACCAAGCAGAAACATATTTGGCTTGTTTGAACCAGTGAGCTGAAAAGGAAAAGAAGGCACTGCTGGTGCGTAGCTACAATTAGAAGAAGGTGATATTCACTGGCATCTGTTCCTGAAGTGTGTAAGAGAGCACTGTTCTCTGCACTGCACAGCTTTCACTGCATCTGTGACTGACCAAAGGTGTGGAAGCTTCAGACGATATACTGTGTAACAGAAAACAGTACTGAATCTGTTGCTTGTAGATGACAATGCTGTACTGAGATTTGACCCTGTTCTTTGACAGTCTTGTCTCAGCACTTCTTTCTACGTTTGAGACTTTCAGAAATGCAAGGCTGAAGATTTTTCAGTCTTGTAGCAAGTTGGTGATGTAACTGATCTCATATAAATACTACATCTTTGACCATTACTAGAAATGAATACAGGCCTTAAAATTTTCTTTTAGAACATGGATGAATTCTGGACTTTGACATGTTTTGTAAAAAGCGAATGACAGTGTGAGCTGTGTGCACAACTGAGAGTTCCCTTCATAATGAATTGGGTCTTAGTTTCTGTCACATCATTTTATACATCGTGATATCAAACTGAGTTTGTAAATTGGGGAAATATGGAGTGCAGCTGTTCAAGAATAATTACACAGAAAATAATGTTCCTCTCTATACTGTCAGATAGAAACCCTTTTACTCACTCTTACAATGTGTAATTTCTTATGCCATTCCTGTTTCAACCAAGAACTTTTGACCAAGCCGACAAACCCTTGTGATGCTGAGCTCAGTTTAACAATTTGTTAATTTTTCAATTTGTTTCTGGTTTATTTTTGTTTGGAGTCAAGCATCCAACATACTCAGTCTAGTGGTGGTACACAGCATCATTTTATTTAATAAACAAATATTTTCACAGTTATGCAGTAGCTGTTCCTTTCTTTTTTTCATTCTGTGGCTTCAAACGCAACCAGAAATCTTGCATTCTTGAATTACCTTGAGGGTCAAATGCATAATGTAACAGCTTACCTCCTCTTTGATTTTCAAACTCTGGCCCTATGGGGATATATCTTTATTGTTATGGTGTTGCCTTGTAGCACTACAGGCTAACAGATCAATTCAGCCTTCAAAGCATTCTATCACCTGTCAATATGAAATTCTAGCAATTACTTGAGTAGGATGGCTGCAAAGCATCTGAAAAACATTCCCTATTGATTGGTTCATCACTCCAGAGTATGATGAACTTGTTTAAGAAAAATTGATCTGTCAAATTGATTTTTTTGTTGTTGTTTCTTTTTTTTTTTTTTTTTTTTTTTTTTTTTTTTTTTTTTTTTTATCAAGGAATCATATATATGGAATTTAAGTAACAACATTTTTGCCCAGAAAAAATGTATAACACATACTTGGTATGTGCACACAGAATTGGGGAAAAAAAAAAAAAAATAGGAGGGAGAAAGAACTTCAAAGTTTTCCTCTACGATTTACAGAGTGCTGGACAAATTTCCCAAACACCTTTTTTATTGCTGAATGTTTTTGTTGATGTTTGCTTGTTTTGCTTGTGTCTTTCATTTAGCAAGTAGATATTAAAAAGCAATGTTCCAATATTTAATAAATGAATTCATTTTCCCAGATTCCCCAAGTGATGGGAATATAAACCTTGTTCTTTGTTGTGCCAATAATCTAAGATGAAGTATGATTTTTAAAAAACAGTTCCTTGTGATGCAGATGATGAAAGAGAGGATTAATTATGTAACTTAGAATGTTGTAATTTTAGCACTACTGCTTTCTCCATAGTCTCGTTGCTCTCTTTTGATTATGGTACAAGCTAAAGGCACCCACTGCATCCCATGTTGACTGCAATTGTTTGCATGGCAGTATTGTTGATGTTACTATTTTCATATAAGGCATCAGAGACTTATTAACATAGTTAGAAGTCAGTTTCTCTCAGCCTCATCCTTCCACTGCAGACTTAAAAAATATGTAAGTGTGAATACAGATCAACAGCCATAAATGCTGTTCCTATTCAGAAAAACATTAAGAATTTCCACAGAACTTCTGGATTCAACAATCCCATTCTGCAAATGTGTTGCGCTTGCAGGTTCTCATCCTCAGATGTCTGCTGTGAAAGCAACATAGGGGGCTGCAAGGATAAATTCCTTGTATTGGTACTCTTTTCCTTCCTTCCTTCCTTCCTTCCTTCCTTCCTTCCTTCCTTCCTTCCTTCCTTCCTTCCTTCCTTCCTTCCTTCCTTCCTTCCTTCCTTCCTTCCTTCCTTCCTTCCTTCCTTCCTTCCTTCCTTCCTTCCTTCCTTCCTTCCTTCCTTCCTTCCTTCCTTCCTTCCTTCCGTCAGTTTTTTATTAAGACAGAAGCATCCTATTTCGAGTATTTCCCAGATAGCATGTGGACTCTTTTCAATATTAGTCTCTGCTTTCAGCAAAATTGTTAATTATAGATCATAATAAGCTGTTAGGAGCGAAGCACACACATAATTTGAAAGTGAAATGAGGCACAGTACATAGATAAAGCAATTGTTTATTTAAGAGGTGATTAACAGTAGCAAAACAAGCAAACTGATACTTGAACCTGAAGTAAATCATACCCACTTGGAATTGTTAAACTATTTGCTTATTTGTGCACTGCAACCTAATGCAAAGGTAATGCATAACAAAGTGAGCTTTATCTCCTGTGTTCTAAGGTCAGTATAAACACACCATCTTTGAACTACTACTCTACTGACAGAAAAACCTATCTAAAAAAGATCCTTAGTTTCATAGAGTAAAGCAACTGAGGTTTACATTGTTTGGTACTATGATAGACTATAAACCTTTAAAAAGCACTGTAATTACTGAATGAACAAAATAGTTTGCCTTGGGTAGTTATGGCTTTTCTTTCACTTTAAAGTTTATTTCCTCAGAGTTTATGTGACGTTCTTGTTTGCCATGTCAGAATATTAATCTCAGTGCAAAACACTGTGATTTTTCTGCAAGGATAAACGAGGCCAGAAACATTCTGGGTTTATTTCTAGATGAAAACCATGATGGTAATCCAATCTAATTCTACATTTAAATCAGCGTTTAACTCATTGTTTTATCTGACTCTCATGGGACAGCAATTGCATTTGAAATGCAAAGCTTTGTTCATACAGTATGGAGATAGTTATTTTAAGAAGTCACAGGGCAGGTAGGCATTAACTTCATATTTACAGAGGCACAAATCAGATCCATGTTAATGATTTGGTGAAATGTAAAATGACCCTAATATTGCTACATTCTGAGGTTTCCATGTTTCATGAAAATGGAGCACTTACTCTGAATAAAGTTTGAATGCAGCTATTGTAAAAATCTCTGCAAAAATAGTCAATCCTTAAAATGAAAATGTAAAGAGAAATTGTGGAAAGTAGCATTCTCTTGGATGGCGTGCTAGATCACTTAGGAATGAATGTGTGATCAAGGACAACTAGTGCGACTTCACCAGGGGAAGGTCATGACTAAGCAATCTGGTGGCCTTCTATAATGGGGTGACAGCACTAGTGGACAAAGGGAAGACAAACGATGTCATTTACCTGGACTTGTGCAAGGCCTTTGACATGGACCTCCACCACATCCTTATCTCCAAATCAGAAAGCTGTGGGTTTGATGGGTGGACCACCCAGTCAATAGGGAATTGGTTGAAAGGCTGCAAACAGAGGGTGGTGATCAATTAATGGTTCCATGTCCAGGTGGAGGCTGGTAATGAGTGGTGTCCCCCAGGGGTCTGTCCTGGGACCGGTGCTTTTTAATATCTCCATCAGTGACATCGATGATGGAATCGAGTGCACCCTCAGCAAGTTTGCTGATGACACCAAGCTGAGTGGTGTGGTTGACAAGTGGAAGGAAGGGATGCCATTCAGAGGGACCTCAACATGCTTGAAAGGTGGGCCCAGGTGAACTTGATGAGGTTCAACACAGCAAAGTGCAGAGTTTTGCACTTGTGCTGGAAGAAACCCAGGCTTCCATACAGATTGGAAGGAGCAGTCTTTGAGAGCAGCCCTGCAGAGAAGGACATGGGGGTTTTGATAGATGAAAAGCTGAACATGAGCCAGCAGTATGTCCTTGCATCTCGGAAAGCAAATGGTATCCTGGGCTCCATCAGAAGAGGGGTAGCCATCAGGAACAGGGAGATGATTGTCTCTCTCTGCTCTCCTGAGGCCTCATCTGGAGCCCCCAATAAAAGAAAGACAGGGGGCTGTCAGAGGGGATCCAGAAGAAGGTCACGAAGATGATTAGAGGCCTGGAGCACCTTCCCTACAAAGACAGGCTGAGGGAACTGGGCATGTTGAGCCTGGAAAAGAGAAGGCTGTGGGGTGACCTTATTGCAGCCTTCCAGTAGGGGAACGATGATAGGACTGGGGGTGAGGCAAGGGTAGCGCATCTACAGCTATGCACACAACAAGGGCAACAAACAGGAGGATCTGGACGCCATTGTGCAGCAGGCAAACTGTGACTTAGTTGTCATTCCAGAAACATGATGAGATTGCTCCCACAACTAAGAATGGATTGAGATAAGCTCTTAGAAACATAGAATCATAGAATCACAAGGTTGGAAAGGACCTACAAGATCATGTAGTCTACCCATCCTCCCATTACCACTGCTACCACAAATTACTAAACCATATCTCATGGCTTCTCATCCAGATGCCACCTGAATACTGCCAGGGATGGCGACTACACTACCTCCCCGGGCAGGCCATTCCAGTACCTGACCACTCTCTGAGAGAAAAAGTTTTTCCTTATGTCTAAACCTCTTGTGGTACAACTTGCGGCCATTTCCTCAGGTCCTGTTTGGGTACAGGAGAAAAAGAGAATCTTCCTCCCGTTGAAGAAGGGACAGACAACTCAAAAAGAGTACAAAGAGGTTGTTAGGATGTGCAGGGAGGAAGTTAGATAGGCAGAAGCCCAGCTTGAACTCAATTTGGCTGTTGGGGTAAAGGAGAAAAAAAAACTTTTTTACAAGTGTGTCAACAGTAAAAGGAGAGCTAAGGAGAATCTCCCTCCTTTACCAGATGTGGAGGGAAACATGACCATTGAGAATAAGAAAAAGGATGAGGTTCTCAATGCCTTTTTTACATCTGTCTTTACAACTCAGACCAGTAATCCTCAGAGTACTATACTTCCTGACCTGCAAGTCTCAGATGGAAACAAAATAAATTCCTGCTATTGAAGTGGGAACAGTAGAGACCTACTACTCCACCTAGACTGCCATAAGTCCATGGGACTGGATGGGATCTACTCAAAGATCCTGAGGGAGCTGGCAGAGGTGATAGCCAAGCCTTTTTCCATCATCTATCATTACTCCTGGTCAACCAGAAAGGTTTTAGAGGATTGGAGTCTTGCCAGTGTGATTCCCATCTTCAAGAAAGGTTGTGAGGAGGATCCAGAGAACCACAGGTCTGTCAGCCTGACCTTGGTGCCAGGCAAAGCTATGCAGTAGATCATCTTGACAGAGATCACATGACATGTGTGGAACAACCTGGGGATCAGGCCTAGCCAGCATGAATCCATGAAAGGCAGGTCCTGCTTGACCAACTTGATCTTTTTCTATGATCGAGTGACCTATCTGATGAATAATGAAAAAGTGTTGGTGTAGTCTACCTAGACTCCAGCAAAGCCTTCAAGACTGTTTCCCATAGTATTCTACTGAAGCAGCTGGCAGTCTGTGGCTTGGACAGGTACACTCTTTGATGAGTAAAGAACTGTCCAGATGGTCAGACCCAGAGAGTGGCGATAAATAGAGTCATATCCAGCTGGCGACTGGTCAGGAGTGGTGTTTCCCAAGAGCTGTTCTTGGGCCTGTCCTGTTCAGTGTCTTTATTGATTATCTGGATGAGGGCATTGACTGTGGCCTCAGTAAGTTTGCAGATGATATCAAGTTGGAAGGAATTGTCAATCTGCCTGGATAGGAAGGCCCTATAGAGCTATATGGACAGGCAGGATAGCTGGACTGAGGCCAATAGGATGAAGTTCAATAAGACCAAGTGCAGATCCTGCACTTTGGCCACAACAACTGCAGGCAGTGCTACAGCAGAGTGGCTGAAAGATTGTGTAGCAGAAATGGACCTTAGGGTATTGATTGACATTCGGCTGAATATGAGCCGACAGTGTGCCTGGGTGGCCAAAAAGGCCAATGGCATCCTGGCTTGTATCAGAAATGGCATTGCAGCAGGAGCAGGGAAGTGATCATCCCTCTGTACTCAGCTCTGGTGAGGCTGCACCTCGAGTACTGTGTTCACTTTTGGTTCCCTCACTATAAGAAAGACATTGAGTCTCTGGAGCATGTCCAGAGAAGGGCAACAAACATGGTGAGTAGTCTAGAGAACAAGTGTTATGAGAAGCAGCTGAGACAAGTGGGAATATTTATTCTGGGGAATAGGAGACTCAGAGGATACCTTATCACTCTCTACAACTACCTGAAGGGAGGTTAAGGTGAGCTGGGGGAGAGCATCTTCTCCCATGTAACTAGCAAAAGGATGACAGGGAATGGCTTCAAATTGCACCAGGTGAGATTCAGATTAGAAGACCTGGGGGTACTGGTGAATGGGAAGCTGGACATGAGCTAGCAACATGCCCTCACATGCCAAAAAGCGAACTATATCCTGGTCTGCATCAAAAGAAGCATGGCCAGCATGTGGAGGGAGATGATCCAGACCCTCTGCTCTGTGCTGTTGAGGTGTCACCTGGAGTACTGCGTCCAGATGTGGAGGCATATACATATACATATATATGATGGCATATGTGTTGGAATATGTCCAGAGGACGGCCACAGAAATGATCCAAGGGATGAAACACCTCTCCTGCATGGAGAGGCTGAGAGAGCTGGGGCTGTTCAGCCTGGAGGAAAGAAAGCTCTGGGGACACTTGAGAGCAGTCTTTCATTTTCTGACAGGGGGCTATAAGAAGGAAGGGGACCGACTGTTCAGCAGGGTCTTTTGTGACAGGGCAAGGGGAAACAGTTTGAAGCTTAAAGAGGGTAGATTTAGGTTGAATATGAGGAAAAAATGTTTTACAGTGAGGGTGATGAGGCACTGGAACAGGTTGCCCAGAGATATGGCCGATGCCTCATCCCCGGAGACTTTCAAGTTTAGGCTGGATGAGGCCCTGGGCAACCTGATTTAGCTGTGAATGTCTCTGTTAATTGCAAGGGAGTTGGACTAGATGATCTTTAAGGGTCTCTTCCAACTCTAAGGATTCTATGATTCCAAGATTCTATCTTTGTAGGGATGTATGTCCTGGAAATTCTCTTTCCCTAGATCTTTGAAAATAAATCAAAGCAATACCTATGCATTCTCTTTTTCAACATTTTCTGCACAATGTTACTTTAATTTTAAAAAGATGTCATTATTGAGTATCTATTCATTAAATATTCTACAAAAGGCGTGTATTAATGCAACTTGAAACTCTTTGACTGAAAAGCTATATTTTTACTGTCTTAGAACAGCCAGATCTATAAGCACATTATGTCTTCTTGTTATGCTTTGCATCTGTGATCCTGGAGTGTTAGGCTGGTGACATTTCTCCTTATATTGCAAAAACAAGTTAAGCTTAAGCTGTTAATAAATCCTATCTGGCTCCTGTGAATTTCTCACTTGCACCCAGGAGGGTGAATGTAGTGTATTGTGGTGAACTGCACTAGCCAGGTAGAGAAAAACAAATAAGGCAATTGTCAGCTAATAGCAAAATAATTACTTGTAGGATATAGCTCAGAGGAAGGTAGGAAGAAACTAGGGAGCAAGAGTTATTGTATGATTATTAGACAGATATGTCAGTGTAACATGTACAAGAAATTGTTTTGATCAGTACTGATTCGTGTAATGGGGTTATCCTTAGATATAAGTCTGTGACAGGGGGGCACAGACTCTGGGAAAAAGAAAAAAAATGACAAGGAAAGGGTACCAACAATGTGCTATGATCTGGCTGACCCTGGGCCACGTACGCTCAGGAAGAGGGGGAATGGCAGAGAGCTAGCAGATAGTTTTAATGAAGAGAAAATACAATAGCAATGATCTGAGGAGGAACAGTAATTTACTGTAGTTAACTAAATCAAACAAAGCGAGAGAGAAAAGAGTATCCAAAATAGTCAAACCACGATAGTGTGAGGGAAAGCATGTGCTTTTCTCAGCGGTGTGTTGAGATGGCTGAGCCAGGTCCAGAGAGAGAGAGGCAGACGCTGGAGCCCTGTCCGGAGCTCCATCCCACTTCCCCTTCCCTCCAGGTCCTCCAGGGATGCTGCCCCCCCTCCCCCCCCCCCCATCAAAGTGCCCATAAAAGGCCAATAAAAGGTAAACGGGACTGGAATATTAACTCATTTACTCCCATTAACTCCCACTGGTCCACATGATGTTCTGATATGGAATGCTGATAACAAAAAATCAGTAAACCATAACAATTGTTTTTGTGGGTTTTTTTTGTTTTTTTTTTTTTTGGTTGGTTGGTTGGTTGGTTGGGTTTTTTTTGGCTAAGTACTGAGTGAAAGCATAGGAAGGCAATCAAACAAATTGAGACTTAATTTGTCATGAAAATGTGGTGTTGAAAATATTTTCCATGAGTTGAATAAATAGAGCTTAGCTGTAAAATTGTGATAAAAGTGCTGAAAGTAGCCGAATAAGTCATAGAGAAACCTCACACAACATGAAGTTGAAACACATACTACATACGAGGTATGTGTTTATTTTTACTTTTGGATTCACTGAGTGTCATATTAATTAAACTTCTCCTTATGGGCCTAAGATACAACATTTTTGCAAATGCTGAATTTTTATTAAAAATGAACTTATCCAGCTTTAAAATAAAGGTCCCTTCTTCAGAATATCACTGTACAGATTGCAAGAATGTAGGTATTTTGAGTCTTTTCATGGAATCAAAATACTGTGAATCATCAGGTGAATTTGAGCAGATTTTTCTGTTGAAACCAAATACTACTGATGCAGGAGAAATTTGGACTCTTATCTTCATAACACATTGATCTTACTGATATCTTTCAGAGTTGAAATGTTCTTGCTGACTGAAGATTACTATTAGAGATACATAATGACTGTTCCCTGTTGTAAAAATCTTTCATTACAGTGTTTCAGTGTATCCCAAATTAATTTCTAAGAACATTAAGAATGTTGTTTTTTCTTGCTGTAGTAAACCTGAAAACAGAGCAAGCCTTAAAGTGTTTATATACCCAGTTACTGTTTTAATTCAGTGACTCTTTTTGAATATTTTATTTAATCTGACAAATGTGAAAGGAAGTGTTTTATGGTGAGAGTGTCCAAAGTTACCAATGTCATTTACCTGGGCTTGAGCAAGGCCTTGAGCAAGACATGGTCCTTCACCACATCCTTATCTCCAAATCAGAAAGATGTGGGTTTGATGAGTGGACCACTTGATGGATAAGAAATTGGTTGAAAGGCTGCAGACAGAGGGCGGTCATCAATGGCTCTGTGTCCAGGTGGAGGCCGGTAACCAGGCCTGGACTGGAGCTCTTTAACATCTTTATCAATGACATCGATGACAGAATCAAATGCACCCTCAGCAAGTTTGCTGATGACACCAAGCTGAGTGGTGCGGTTGACAAGTGGAAGGAAGGGATGCCATTCAGAGGGACCTCGACATGCTTGAAAGGTGGGCCCAGGTGAACTTGATGAGGTTCAACACAGCAAAGTGCAGAGTTTTGCACTTGGGCTGGAAGAAACCCAGGCTTCCATACAGATTGGAAGGAGCAGTCTTTGAGAGCAGCCCTGCAGAGAAGGACGTGGGGGTTTTGATAGATGAAAAGCTGAACATGAGCCAGCAGTGTGTCCTTGCAGCTCAGAAAGCAAATGGTATCCTGGGCTCCATCAGAAGAGGGGTAGCCATCAGGAACAGGGAGGTGATTGTCCTCCTCTACTGTGCTCTTGAGAGGTCCCATTTGGAGTACTGTGTCCAGGTCTGGAGTCCCCAGTACAAGAAAGACAGGGGACTGTTGGAGAGGGTCCAGAGGAGAGCCACAAAGATGATCAGGGGGCTGGAGCAGCTGCCCTATGAAGACAAGCTGAGGGAGCTGGGCTTGTTCAGCCTGGAGAAGAGAAGGCTGCGGGGTGACCTCATTGCATCCTTCCAGTACCTAAAGGGAGCCTACAAATAGGAGGGGAATCAACTCTGAAAGGGTAGACAACTGCAGGATAAGGGGAAATGGCTTTTATGTTGAGGGAGGAAAGATTTAGGTTGGATGTCAGGGGGAAATTCTTTAGAGAGAGAGGTGAGGCGCTGGAACAGACTGCCCAGAGAGGTTGTGGATGCCCCGTCCCTAGAGGTGTTCAAGAACAGATTGTATGGGTCTCTGGGCAGCCTGGTCTAGTATTAAATGGGGAGGTTGGTGGCCCTGCATGTGGCGGGGGGGTTGGAGATTCATGATCCTTGAGGTAACTTCCAACCCTGGCCATTCTGTGATTCTGTGAGAAAATCCATTCCAGTTTAATAAAAATCTGGAGGTACACACAATCTTTTGGTGTTGAGAAAATTTCCAGCTGAATGTAGATAAACTCAGCAAATTGGAACAAAATTTGTACTGGTAGATATTGTTAAACTTCTGTATTAGTATTACAGAGAGAAGGAATGCTTTGTTGTTGTTTTAAATATAGTATATATTAATTGGAATTGCAGGGAAGAAACTGCAGGCCTTTTATTTACTTATTCTGTTTAATGTACTCTGATATTTTGCCAACTGTATCCTGGTCTGCATCAAAAGAAGCATGGCCAGCACGTGGAGGGAGATGATCCAGACCCTTTGTTCTGCATTGGTGTGGCCTCGCCTGGAGTACTGTATCCAGATGTGGAGGCCTCAGTGAAGGAGGGACGTAGACATGTTGGAATATGTCCAAGGAGGGCCACAGAAATGATCCAAGGCATGAAATACCTCTCCTGCATGGAGAGGCTGAGAGAGCTGGGGCTGTTCAGCCTGGAGGAAAGAAAGCTCTGGGGACACTTGAGAGCAGTCTTTCATTTTCTGACAGGGGGCTATAAGAAGGAAGGGGACCGACTGTTCAGCAGGGTCTTTTGTGACAGGGCAAGGGGAAACAGTTTGAAGCTTAAAGAGGGTAGATTTAGGTTGAATATGAGGAAAAAATGTTTTACAGTGAGGGTGATGAGGCACTGGAACAGGTTGCCCAGAGATATGGCCGATGCCCCATCCCTGGAGACATTCAAAGTCAGGCTGGACAGAGCTCTGAGCAATCTAACTGAGCTGTCGGTTTCCCTGATCATTGCAGGGGAGTTGGACTAGATGACCTTTAAGGATCTCTTCCAACTCTAAGGATTCTATGGTTTTACAGTTCCATATTTTCTTTTTATCTAGTTTGTCTGCTTCCTTCCCTCTCTTCCTCTTAATAAGCTTTCAGTATTCAACTTTAATGGACTTCCAAGGTTTATTTGAGACAACAAAATCATTATAAGAGAACTACCAAACTATCCTGTGGTTTCTGACCATTTATCTCCTGACCTTCTGTGCCTGATAAGCAGTGTAAGGCTGTCCAAATTTTCTGTCTCTGTGGCTGTATCTCTCTCCCAGGGCAGATGTATAGAGACATAACAACTTGTCTTCATTAGAACTCTGACTCATAACACAATTAATTGTGTAAGGAAGTGAAACACAGTACTTGAACAGAACTGTTTCTAAAATATGCCCCAGCATGTGCTTAACACCATAGTAAATGGTTCACTAGAGAAGATGTCTGTTTCCACAAGCAGATGAAGGTCTGCTACAGAGAGAGAGATCTGGAGTTTTTTATGCACCCAGTTTCCATTGGTTTTGGGAAGAGGAAAATTTTGCTATTAAAGGAAGTAAGGAGACTACAGCTTAAATTAATGATGATGATTTTAACCTTATATATGTTTATATATTTCTGTAATGATTGCCATTCTGATACTTTCTTGGCAATCAAAATTGCCCAAATGTATTTTTAATTGAATGATGGTGATTATTTTTTTTTTGTTATATAGAATATCTTGGGTTGAAATGACCTTAAAGATCACCTATTCCAAGCTCCATGCTGTGGACAGAGTTGCCAACCACTAAATCAGACACTATATCAGTTTTCCCAGGGCTCTATCCAACCTGGCCTTTGACACCTACAGGGATGGAACATCCACAACTATATTTGAATTTAGCTTTGTAACAGAAAAACCCAGTTCAGACATTCAACCTCCTTACATCATAAAAATTACTTATTCTCTGTGTCTGTGGATTAAATTAAATGCTCCAAAGATTTTTCTTAAATTGAACTATAGCCCATTGCTGATGCTTTTCACAGGGGGGCCTTCCCTTAATGGGAAGACTAAAAGATCAAGCAAACAAACAAAAACAGAAACAAAACAGGAAAGAGAAATATTTTTCTCTTCAATATAAATATTCAAGAGACATTCAAGAAATTCAGATACATTTCTCCATAGTGATGTTAAAAGGATTTTGAACATCTTTGTTGTTGAAAAGGTTTACTCTAAGAGGAATGAGTGGAACATCAATCAAAGAAACTTGCAGCTCTTCAAGTTCTTGTAGTTCACTAGTGATGGAAATATTGCAGAAATAAATTAGTGAGGAGAAACTAGAAGTTTTTGTGTCATTTCATTTCTTTGCATTACTGTCAAATGCTTATTTCTCAGGTAAAAATGTGCATTTGCTTTTATACTGAATACAGAACTGCTTTAGTCAAGCTAAATTTTACCATGTGTTTTTCATCCCTGCTCCTACAGCCTCTATAATTACTTACTTTTCATCCTTATTTGATAAAGTGAGCTGGAATGTGCACAACCAACATATGTTTAATGTATGATTAACTTCGAGTTTGTTGTAGGTGGAAAGATAGACACTCCAAATGGTGTAAGGCATGTTCAGTGTAGAATGTAGGAATTAGAGACTCAAAATTTTGTTGAAAATCAACTGGAGTTGAACACTTAGTTCCCACTGAAAACCAACCTAAATGTAATTGAGTTTAAAACGTTAAATAGTGGGAGAATACCAAACACCCTTACAATGCTGCTAAGACTTATGTTCATCTTACTGTCAACTGTGTCATCTTTTCACTAATTTGTTTTGTTATTACAAAATATTCATTATTTATTGCAATAATATGAATGCGTATCTTTCTACAGATCTCGGAACCTCTGCAGCAGAACTGGCTCAGCTGTACACTTAAATAAAAGTCCTGTGTCTGCTTTGTTTTGAATAGAACCATATACTGTCAATTCATGAGGAGGGGAATGGGAAGATCACTTTCTTCTCTCTACTGGCAGTTCTGGGACATGGCCAATCCTTGCTGTTTTGTCATAAGATGGTGATAGTTCAGTGCTTACCTCAGATATTTGTTCTGAGTACAGATATTAAATAGAATTAAATAAGAAGTACATTTTTCTTTCAGAGTTCAAGGAAACATAAAGTTTATTCATTCCTAAGTAAAGATAAATTTGTAATTTGACCTTGGTCCACCCTAAGGATTCAAAACAAAAAATAAATAAAAAGAAGCATTATTTTCTTCCTTTGCTTTCATACCTCTTTAAAGTTCCTGCTATTTAAGCTAGCCTTAAGATTTCTAGCTTGCTAATTTGTGCTTTTTGACAGACAGGGCAATGATGAAGCCTAATTATGTGAGTAGGTTGCTTTTACATGAATTGATTTGCCCTTGAGGGTACATAATTGTCTGTTTTTGCCTGAAACTCTCCACTGTACCAAGTGTCAAGGAGTTGAAAAGAATTGAGATCAATTATTCCTTTATACATATTCTTTAGTTTCTCCTCTTGTCTGTCCAACAGTCCTAACTCTGTTGGGTTGTGCAGAAAGAACAGAAAGATACATCTTCATTCTATTCTGAAACCATTCTATAGTAATATGACAGTAAAAGAAGAATGCCTTGAAGACATGATCCGAGTAGAAAGTAAACTGTATTTTTAAAATAATGTAAGTAAAAATTTGAAAGAAGCTGCAGTGATGTTATCTCGTTTTCAAAAACGTCTTTTCAGTGAATGAAGAACTTTAACTTATTGACTTTCATATATTCAAGAAGACACCTTTTCCACTTGAAAACAGAAAGTACATGTGGTCTTTATTATTTTTCTACAGAAAGATAATAGGAGAAAAGTCAGAAGATATTTTTAAATTCATGCACATATAAATAGTAAAATAAAATCTGGACTTTTAAATACTATTTTAAGTATAAAAAACATTTCTGTCATTAACTGTCTGTAAAGTTACATGTCAGTATTACTTGCTGTGATCTACACAGTGCATGATAATATAACAAGAGCATATTCTTGGGGAAATACTATTTCTTGTTTCCTGTTATCTTTATGAAGTGCTGGGAATTGATTCAAAGATATGCAGCAATTGAATAAGCCCAGAGCTTAATTTTCAATTATTATTATTATTATTATTATTACTGATATATCAGAGTTTGTTTTCTGTAAATCAGTCATTTAGAAAACCTAAAGCATCTTGCTACATACCATTTTGTTCTAATTAAGGGCAAGGCTTGAGTATGAGGTTGGTGCAGACTTCTGGTTTCTGAACTGGCACAGGACACAAAGAGGTGATGGTTTCCAGTCAAAGAAGGCTTGCATCCCTTTGTTATTTCTCATCACTGATGATTTTAAAGTCTACTATTGATATTGAGCCAACAGTTCTCTCTGTTTCCTTATCAAAGCAAAGACTGTGGAATAGGGTCAGAAGGATGCATGTTGGTTTCTAAATGGAGAAACCCTTTTGGCAGTGAGCACAGTGATAAAAATAGCTGGAACTGAGGAAAAACAAACAGAGGAACAAAAGGTAAAAGGGACACCAGAGTTTAAACTGCATGTAATCAGAAGCTGAATATATCCTTATTTCTGAATTTCTACCAAACATCTTTTTTTGCTTCTGGCATATTTTTGCAATGTTTTGGTTTCTTTCTTGGTCAAAGCAAGCCATTAGATAAATGGAGTTCTGGTGAAAATACTTATTGGCACATGCACTATTACAAAACAACAACAACAAAACAAAACAAAACAACAACAACAACAACAACAACAACAAAACAAAGTAAAAACAACAAAAAATGACTATTTAATTGCATGTTTGTACTAAAGAATTTTCCAAAAAATTTTCAATAAAATTGGGTGTAGGCTCCACTATAAGAATTTCTATTCAACGTGGGCAAGGTCAGGACATTTGCTTAATGAGTGCTTAATAAGCTAATGCTTAGGTGTGAGTTTAAGCTTTGTGTAAGTGTAGGTGATTGTGCTTCTAGAAAACAAGCATGTGAGATGCAGCACTCATAAGTTTTCTTTCTTTTGAATAACTAGAACATTTTTTACAAATACTTGCATTTTGGACCATCATCTAAAACTGGAGCAGCAGAAATCTCCTTGTTGTATAGCTTTGTTTACTCAAGCACTGTATGGTATGTTAACACTGTTTTAAAAATACTTGCATCATGGTTTTGGCTGGGATAGATTAATTTCTTTGTAGAGGCTTCCATGACACTGTGTTTTGGATTTTTAGTGAAAACAGTGTTGATAACACACCAGTGTTTTAGTTGTTGCTGAGCAGTGTTTACACAGAGCCAAGCTACACAAAATGCTGTGCCCATGAGGAGGCTAGAAATGCACAAGGAAGAGGACAGAACCAGCACAGCTGACCCAACTTATCCAGGGGATATTCCATACCTTTATACTCAGCAATAACATCTTGGGTAAAGGAGAACGGTGGGGACGTTTGGTGTGACGGCATTTGTCTTCTCCATAAGCCTTTACACATCAGAAACCTGCTTTCTCGGAAATGGCTGAACATCTGCCTGCTGATGGGAAACGGTGAATGAATCTCCTCTTTTGCTTTGCTTGTGCATCCAGCTTTTGTTTTATCCTGTAGACTTTCTCTCAGCCCATGTGTTCTCACACTTACCTTTCTGATTCTCATCCCAATCCCACACTGTTGGGAGTGACTGTGAGACTGAGCTGCCTAATGGATTTAAACCACAACTTGTCAACCCGCAAGTTTAGTGACAGAAAATTGTGATGGAAAGTGGTTGCATGTTCTGATCGTTTATGGGCTCTGTTGATTTACTGCTAGTACTTTGAATCAATTTTACATGCTTCTATTGTAAAGAAAAATACCTATTCTTATGTTTTTAAGCAAAATCAGCTGTTGTAGAGAGGACTGGTTTTTTTTACCATCTTGAACCAAGTCCTACTGCAGTATTTTAATCTATACTGTACTTCAAAATTTTTTTTCTGAAATAGAAACTCATGCACTGCTACTATGAATTGTATGTAAAAATGTCTAAGATTTAGCCTCTTTAGTTCTATTTTTTTGGAAAAGTTTTTAAAAGGAATTTTTAAAAAAGTAAGGTTTTTCCTCTCCAGTTTTTACTTACTTACAATAAAATAAAACCTGAGGTGAATATTGAGAACTTTCTCATGTTGACTTGTTTTCAAGCACAGAAATTATGCTTTTGTATAGTTGGTCTTGTAAAACATGTTAAATCCCACTGATGTTCTTCAGTACTGTACTGAAGCTGTAGGCATTTGCATTATTTTTCAGTAATGGACAATGTTTATAGTAAAAGGCTTGTCAAACAGTGAATAATTCTCTCATTACTTTCTATTTTTACATGCAAATAGAAACATTTTTTACTTAGGGTTGCAGAATATTAGGAAAAAATCTAGTGTTTGACAGGTTTGAAAGTAATTTACTGTAGGAAAGAGGAAGTGCAGGAGGCATACAACTTGAAAATTACTAACTTGGGGATTGCTTAGATCATTTTTTGTCTAATTTTGTGGATTAATTCGATAAATATTTCATCTGAAGAACATAATTAAGTGCTATTTTTTGAATCCTTCCAGATGAAACTGAAAAATGGAGGTTCTCTCTTCTTCACAAAGACATAAATGTTTATCATGATTCTATATGGGTACAAGGTAAGCTTCTTATGCAGACATCATAACTGGAGAATTTTAATTTAATTGCAGTCCTTGTTTGCCATTTTCTTTTTTTTTCTTCTTTTTTTTCCCCTTTCACTCCAGTCAGTCTGAACTCCATATTTTCTCACCTTCTCTACTTATTCCACCCTTGGTGTAGATTATCTGCCCCTCTAGATCCATTTTCTCCTTAGCAATTTGCACATTAAGTGAAATATGTAGAATAAAGCAAGAAAGGCTGCCATTCTCCATTACAGTTTCACTTTTGAACATACATCAGAATTTTGATTGTTTTCCTTTCAATTCCTAAATGCTCTTAGCTGTACCACAGACATCCCACTATTCTTCATTTGCTGCTTTCCTCCTCCTTTTCACCACAGTCCTTCAGCTGCAACTTGATGTAAGAAATAAGGCAAAAGCTGATTATTTTTTCCTCTCATCCCCAGATTTTCTGCTACCTTATTTTTCTTTTCCACTTCCTCCAAAACTACCTTTCTGAAGACCATCTGGAAAAACTGATTCACTGCGCCCTTCTATTTGTGTGACAAGATTTCTGCCAGAGAAGTCATTCCATATTAGTCTTGTCTTCTGTTCTATCTGCAGCCTGTTGCAGACAAGAAATAGCACGTGTGACAAGACCATTGTCAGGCCAAGGCTGCTTCATTACACATTTGGAGTTATATATAATTTACATGTTTATTTAATTAATAGAATCAGAGTGAAAGTAAATATTAAGTAGCAACCCAAGAGTCTCTATAGCTCTAATCATAGCAAGACTGCGTGTCTTTCAGGGAGCTGTTAGGTGACTGAGAACCTGGAGAAAGTGTGTGTCTGGTCTAAGGAGCACAGGGAAATTGTTTGCACCTTTGTTCTCCACATCACCAAAATGGGTGGACCAGAGTGGAGCCACCCTGGGTTCATATAAGGGCCAGCCACTGTAGGAAGAGTGTCTCCTGAGTCTAGGCTGCTTCCTGAAAAGGAGTGCTGCATAGCAGGAGATCCCTTTCACCAGCTGGCTGAATTCAACCCTTCTTTCTTTATGACTATTGGTCTAACTGTGAATACTTTGTCTGGTATTACCAAGAATGTGTCAGGAGCAATTTTGCTTCTCTGTGAGCAGAACAGTGTGATTTCTGCAACTCCTAGATATGGTTAAGCTTGAGCGGGCGTAGTTTCAGGGTGGATTATGTGGAATAATTATTGGAGCTGATTTATTGAGAAGTCCACCTCTTAAGAGAAGTACAGCGTTGAAGAAAACCCTTGGATGGAATGTAGTGAATATACAAGAAGTCTGTTCCTTGATAGTTCCATAAGCAACTGTGTGCCTACAAACCTTATGTTGCTAGCAGTATCAGGGAAGCTATGAATGCTGATTCTAAGAGATTCAGCACAGAAGGTGGAGCCAAGGCTCTGTTATACTGTAAGGATGAGAACTTGATGATTCTATGGAAATGACAGACTACACAGTAGTCACTCTGAATCAGCAGCTTTTCTTTTTTTCTGTCACACCAATCACAACAGAGATAGATATTGTGAGAGTTACTCAGCTCCACTTGACAGTAAGAAAATAGCTTACAAATGACCTAAGACAGAAGGAATTCTGGGGAAAATATCATCATGCACAAGCTGAAAAGACTACCTGACTTCTGGGACCAATTGACAATTTCAGCCTCTCTTCCCTCCCATAGGGACACCTGTTGGGATGCTTCCTCAGGAAATTCATAATATAGCTCTATTTATAAGTCTACAGAGTTACTATGAAGTTTAACACATTTGTGGTTGGCTGTGTTATTCACATTATTGGTATTCACATATGGTCTGCAGACAGTGTATTTACTGCTGGCAATCGAAAGGAATGATTAATCTGTAGCTTCAATAAAGAGTGCTATTCACTAGTCTAGATGTAGGAGCTCTCACTGGAAACAACCAAAATCTTTAAGGGATGTTGTAAGTAAGAGTCCATTTGAACATATTTAATGTTATGGGTGAATAATGTAATCATAAGAATTTTCATTGGGTGTGGTCAGACTCTTTCAGGGTGGTTGTGAGAGGCCATTCGAAAGTGACCAAACCTGTAACAACAAATTGGATATTTGTCCTTTAACACAACTAACTTCTTATGGCATCCTGTTTCTCTTCATTATTTAAATCTGAGTTTGTAACTTTGCAACTTACTGTGTCTGAAATGCTGACGTATAGTAAGTCAGATTCCTTTGAATTTTCAATTTATATAGCAATAAAAACTCCTTTTAACTATTTACATACATACTGGATGTTTCAAAGATTTAAAGGTTAAAGTCTACTGGAAAATGTTATTGCATGGAATTAATCTCACACTAGAATAAATGCAAGGATGTTACTATTTAAGTTCTAAACGCAACTTTTTCCATCTCCGGAGCAAACATGTGCATGTGTACTGAACACCCCTCCATGTGAAAGCAAACTGTGGCCTGCATTCTCTGTCCAACAGGATGGAGAGAATGCATTGGCGATTTCAATAGTGGCATACCATTTGGCTGCTTTTGACTCCAGTTTGTACTAGAGTTCTAACATGTCTGGCACAGCAGTGCTCAGTGAGGTATGACCTCCCTCCTTCAGCCAAAGTAATCTACCGTCAGCCTCCATTCTCCACTGACTTTACACACTGGCCATATGGGGCTGTTAAGAGGCAAGTGAGTTTTGCTGATCACTTCCTGACTTTCTCACGAATTTCTGTTGATGTCATCTGTGCAGTTTTTGTAGTGATGGGTACCTTCTACTCTTTTACCTGTAGTGACCCACAATAGATGGGTCTTCTTACAGGCCAAAGAAGACAGACAGCTGTGTCTACAGCAGCTATTCCAAAGGCCCATCGATAACCCTTGGGATCCTTTAAATGTCCCCTTCTAAGATAATCTATGCCAAGTATGCATGGACTCTTGTCCAGTTACTATTGCATGCTTCTGCCATTTTTTTTCCGATGAGGCTTATTTCTGCCTCCAATACAGACAGGTCCTGTCAGCCCCCAGTCACTCCAGAAATATAAATCAGTCCCTTTATAACTCGAGGGCATCAGAGTGCACCGGTGTCCATCAGTGCTTCATATTCCTGTGGTTCTGACATGCCAGGCCATCAAATCCACACAGTCCAATACACCCTATTATCCCTTTCCCCCACCAGCTGAAGGCAGGGCCCCACTATCTGTTACCTACAGTAATGCTGGCAACTGCACTGGTGGTTGATGTGGTTTGTAATTCTCTCACCCGTGCTTGTAGTGCAGGAGTGGGTTCATCATGCCGCTTCTTCACATGCTCTCCATGCTTACGTTAGTAGCTCCACAGGGCAGCACAAGACATAAGCACAAGGCAGCATAAGGCAGTCCTTAGCTCAAGTCAGAGGGCATTTGCCTTTGGTAGCTGAGACTTTAATCAGTTCAACCAGCTCCTTCAGCAGATTCTTTAGAATCACTGGGTGTTTCTGATACTCCCATGGGTTCATCACGACTGATCACTAGGGACAATTCCTCCCGCATGCCATCCTAGTTCTTCTCCTTTCTATCTAGTCTTTCTTCCATTTAGCAGATGGCTGATATGGCAGCATGGGATGGCAGTAATCTTTATTCCAATCTTTGAAGTGTAAGAGGCAGTTCAAAAATTGGGGATCTTCTGCCTAGGTCTTTATATTTATTGATTGTTGCTAACAGTGAACTGGCATACTTTCTGGTGCTGTTCTTGTGAGCTTCTGACATATTTGGGGTGTACTCACCGCTTACTCAGGATCATGGTCCTGTTGTGGATCGTTAGAAACAAACTCATACAGCATTTCCTCTAGAGCTGTTTCTCTCAAATACTGGATGCCCTTCTCAACAGTATTCCAGCTCTTCATCCCAGGCTCTAGATCATCTCTGAAGGGATGTCTTTCCTTCACAGTTAATAACATTTATTCCCAGAGGGAGGCGACTCCGTCCAGATATGTATTAATCCCTCTGTCAATAGCTGAGTCTCGGGTGATGTTTCCTAGCTGACAGGCTTCATTACTATTTAGGGAACGCTCCCTGCATTACTGTCCCAACACCAAAGCAACCAGGCGACAACAGTTTCACTTGGGTGTTGCGTAAAACTCCTTTTTTATGCCTTGGATTTCAGTCATTTTCAGGGATCGACAAATAGTGGTGACAGTGACTCACTCCTCGTCACTTTTCTCTCCATGTCTCTTACTTTTCTCAGTTGCCTTTCTCAGTGGTGGTGGTTTTGAGGAGGGCCCCTCGCCTGGATCTTCCTCTATTTCCTCTGCTTCTTATTCTTTATGTTCTAGACAAGAGGACACCCGTTTCCATTTCTGGCCTTCCACAGGGGCAGTGACATTAATACTTGAGCTTCTTGCAATTTGTCAAGATTGACTTGGAGGTTTTATCTTTTGGTGCAGATCTCGGATAGGAAACTGTCTCTCCATAATAATATCATATAGAGATTGGTAAGCACAAGCCAAGCCCTAAATAAGCAATTCCTCCTCAGATCTTTCTGAACTGCACCATCCCTTACCCAAATGCTCACTTAGTTCCTCAGGGTTCCACAGGTGTTCAAGAGTAAAATCCCATGACACTGGGATCGTCCTAAAAAATTCGAAGAATGAACTGATCATTGATTAGAGGTAAAAGCTCTATTAACTGAAAAACAGCAATTCAGGCTTCTTTTTGATGAATAAGTGGCATTTTTATAGATCACTGAAAGACCTAAATAAATTTCTTATTAAATTTATTACACACTTCAGTTTGCACAGAAACAAATAAATATTTATAACCTTTTTCTCTTTTTTCTGTTTTCACTCTCTAATTTTTGGAAGTAGTCATATGCATGCAAATAACTGCCATATCTGTATTGTGATATCATTAAGCTAATGTGCAGTTTCTGTGTAAATTCAATGAAGTCATGAAGCTTGCAACTTACAGTGGTGTGGACAAGTTTTTTGTTGAAATTAATTGTTGAAAACTGATGATTCAGGAGTAGTGAAGTATTGCATACATTCTACTTCTTTTACTCAAATGCAACTAAATATCAGACATTTTGTGGATGTGCTGCAGTACTCACCCATCAATGTTGGCCTTTACAAATAAAGTAAAAAAAAAAAAGAAAAAGAAAAAGAAAACAAAAGTCATGATTTGCTAGCACTTTTTTCAGTTGAAATATTATCACATTCTATATTTACAGACAAAAAGCAAGTTTATGGTTTCTTTAAAAAAGTCCCTGTCAAAGTGGTGTGTAAATAACAGATTCCATATGATTGCAAAAAGTGAATCCTGTTGAATGAAGTTTCCTTTTACTTTTACTGAACTGATGTTTAACGTATCAGCCTCAAATAAAAAACTAAAATAAACTAAACAAAAAAAGTCAGACCTTTTCACTACTAGGAACAGATTTGCGATATTGTAACAGCTACAGGCAAAAAATAAAAGATGTTACAATTATATTTTCTTACCGGGGGTGACCTCTAGTGTGAAACAATGGCATTTAGCATTTTTTGGGCTTTAAATGACAGCTTTTTGCCAATTACACCAGATTTCTCAGTTTCTGCTAGTATTTAGAGAAGATATTTGCCATTAAATAGTCACAAAGTTCTTCCTTTAGAGTAATTTTGTCTTCTCAGTCCCATCATGTTCCTTGACTTGCTGTTTGATTTTATTTTCTTTTAAAAATCCAATAATTTTCTCTCCAAGGTAGTGGAATCCAGATTCTGCCCTGTTAATTAAGACAATACTACAGCTATTAGTTATACTTGTCAATGTTTCTTTACATATTCATTCCTTCTCTAACCTTTTACTGTATGAATACAGCTATGCAAGTTAAAGTCCATCAAAAACCTTTTTAAATTAATTGAGAAAATGTGTTAATGAAAATTGAGTAGATCAAGTGAAGGTTTGATAAGTCAAACAGTTTAAAACAAAAAGCTTCACTCTTCAATTAAACATTTAATGCTGTGTTTGCACTAGCTGCTGTAACAGTTAACTTCATTGTCGTACTGTGTTACTTTCTTTTTCTTTTTCTTTTTCTTTTTCTTTTTCTTTTTCTTTTTCTTTTTCTTTTTCTTTTTCTTTTCCTTTTCCTTTTTCTTTTTCTTTTTTTTTCTTTTTTCTTTTCCTTTTTCTTTTTTTTTTCTTTTTTCTTTTCCTTTTTGTTTTTCTCTTTCTCTTTCTCTTTCTCTTTCTCTTTCTCTTTCTCTTTCTCTTTCTCTTTCTCTTTCTCTTTCTCTTTCTCTTTCTCTTTCTTTCTCTTTCCCTTTCTCTTTCTCTTTCCCTTTCCCTTTCCCTTTCTCTTTCTCTTTCTCTTTCTCTTTCTCTTTCTCTTTCTCTTTCTCTTTCTCTTTCTCTTTCTCTTTCTCTTTCTCTTTCTCTTTCTCTTTCTCTTTCTCTTTCTCTTTCTCTTTCTCTTTCTCTTTCCCTTTCCCTTTCTCTTTCTCTTTCTCATTTCCTTCCTTCCTTCCTTCCTTCCTTCCTTCCTTCCTTCCTTCCTTCCTTCCTTCCTTCCTTCCTTCCTTCCTTCCTTCCTTCCTTCCTTCCTTCCTTCCTTCCTTCCTTCCTTCCTTCCTTCCTTCCTTCCTTCCTTCCTTCCTTCCTTCCTTCCTTCCTTCCTTCTTTCCTTCCTTCCTTCTTTCCTTCCTTCCTTTCTTTCTTTCTTTCTTTCTTTCTTTCTTTCTTTCTTTCTTTCTTTCTTTCTTTCTTTCTTTCTTTCTTTCTTTCTTTCTTTCTTTCTTTCTTTCTTTCTTTCTTTCTTTCTTTCTTTCTTTCTTTCTTTCTTTCTTTCTTTCTTTCTTTCTTTCTTTCTTTCTTTCTTTCTTTCTTTCTTTCTTTCTTTCTTTCTTTCTTTCTTTCTTTCTTTCTTTCTTTCTTTCTTTCTTTCTTTCTTTCTTTCTTTCTTTCTTTCTTTCTTTCTTTCTTTCTTTTCTTTTTCTTTCCTCCCTCCCTCCATCCCTCCCTTCCTCCCTCCCTCCTTCCTTCCTGCCTTCCTGCCTTCCTGCCTTCCTCCCTTCCTCCGTTCCTCCGTTCCTCCCTCCCTCTCTCCCTCTCTTCCTCTCTTCTCTTTCTCTTTTCTCTTTCTCTCTTTCTCTCTTTCTCTCTTTTTGCTTTACATTCAAAATAATCTGTAGATAATTCAAATCCCTTTTTAAGGGTGTTTTAAGATCCAATTTTATTCCAAAAAAATGCTGATGTTATGATATGTTCTAAAAATAGCTCATAGCTCATACCTGTTTTCAAAACAGGTATAGGTAGTTTGAATTACTGTATAGTTTTCCTGAAAGGTGATTTTGACATCTTTAAGTAGTCCCTCCAATCATTTCTCCTATAATGGATTTTTTTTCAGTAACCAAAATATTTATGTATCTTTTTCATTAATTAATTTATATAATCTTATATTATTGTTTATATGTGTAAAAATTATGTTCATATATGTTTAAAAATTTTCAATAAGTCCTATTTTCTGTAGTTTCTTCTTAGATAACTGTTCATCCTCTTTTGCTGAAATAGCCTGTGTGTAGCTGTATGTTGAAAATCTCTGATGTTTCCAGTTCAACAGTTAGATCATTATCTACAGCTAAATAAGGGAACAGAAAGTCACTTTATTCCTTAGTAAAACAATATTAGAAGATAAAGGAAATTAAATCTAAGTTTATCTAAATCATATTATACATATTGAAGTTAGTCTAGATTTGGAGTGCTGTTTTTACTAGTCTATAAATCGTGAGATCAAGGTGGGTGGCAAATACTTGGATTCTGGGACCTAAATATTTGTTCAGTTGCCAACAGTCCATGCTTAAACTTGATTAATATCCCGCAATCAGAAACCTTAACTCTCAGAGTTTTCCTTAGCTATATTATACATATATAGTCATGTGGACATATAATGCATAAACTATGCTTAGACTCGTTAGTTCTGCTAGGAAAAGATCATGTCACAACTTTCCTGCACAATTTTTTTTAGCAACGCTGTGTAAATACAGTTTTCCCAATTTAGTTTTTATTCATGTTCCAAAGATGATTTTTCTTCTTGCACATGGTGTACTTATCTGTACACAGCTAGTATAAGTCACGTTTTGGATTTTAAACAGTAGCGATGGAAAGTGTTCTTACAATGCTTACATAGCATTAATCAGAAAGATGCCAACATGCTAAACTTTTTTGAAAAATGCTATTTACTCTGAAAATAGAGGTAGGGAAAGAGTTAATTTGAGAGGAATTTCTGAAAAATTGAGCAAGTTAAACTCAGAATTGGAAATTATTTTGAAGAAGTGCACAATTACAAATGAAAGCTTTATTTTGGCATTCAATGTTTCTACAGTAGATGATATTTTATATGCTTCTCCTCTGAATTTTTGTATGGATACTTGATCTTCATTTGGAATTTTTTCTCCATCCTATTTTTCTTCTGTTTGTGTCTTAAGGTAAGCTCTGGAGAGTGTCATTTCTGATTGCAAGAAGTCTTTATTGAGGGAAATCTGTTATTATTTGTATAATCTCATGGAAATATTTTTATTAAGAAAAATCTGTTATTATTTGTATAATCTCATGGAAATATTTTTATTTGAAAATATTTGATTGCTGAATTTGGTTGAAATAAACTGTTTATCTTAGGATGTTTCTATCTACACTTTTTTCTGTTTCTGAAAACCGTAATACCTTAGAAAAATAGATTTCTTTTAATTTTTTTTTTTTTAATGGTGGAGCCAGTAAGTTTCAGTTTAACCCAATGATGTGACTTCATGGACTTAAGGTGAAGAATGAAAATGACCAACTTCTTATTAGTCTTTCTGTTCTGTAAAACCTCCTGTTTTTGTCTTTGATCTTACACGTTTTATCCACGCTGTTTTGGCTCAAATGGAGTTATCTGCGCTTCAATCGACAATGGACATATTGCAGTTGTGCCTGCTGACACTGAGAATAAAAATGCAGAGATTTGTGTCTGTTTTAAGTCTCTCCAGATGAACTTCATTTAACAAAATGTTTTTCTCAGAAATGAAGTTCAGTAAAAAAAATGTTGGGGCATTACTTTGCTGATCTGTATGAGTTCTTCTTTACCTCCACATTAATATGAACCAAGCCTCAGAAAGAAATGAAATAACATTTTTTGCTTCTTCTCGTTGTTTTTTTTCTTCTTCTTTTCTTTGTGTAGTTGTTGATTTTCTTGCATAGCAGAATCTCTTCTTATGCTAATCCTCCATGACTTGCATGAGAAAGTCTGTGCTTCATGAGGGAAGTCAGAATCTTTCTCACTAGTTCAGTACATCACTTTTCTTAAACATTTTTTTAAGTGAATGATTTCTTTATCCTGTTATGAGAAAATATACGTGTATTAAATGTGCTAAATTTCTCCAATGTGAAAAAGAAGCGTATCACTCTTGTTATTTCATTCATAATGTTCTGAAAGCTTGCCACTTTGTTGGTACTTGAAAGAATTGATCCTCTCTCAAAAACTACAATCATTGGAGCCAAAGATATGTGAGCATTGTAGATATTTAAATATTTTCCTGTTGTTTAAGGCAATGTGATAGTGTCTGATCTTTGAAGATATTTTTCAGATAAATTTCTCTACAAATGTGCTATAAGATATCAGTTTCACAGTATCTTGCATGATTCCTCTATTAATATGTATTCAATGCACCAAAAGAACTCTGAAAGTTTTTTTCTTATCCCATTTATTATTGTTGCTGGAATTTTTCTTAATACCATTGCATCTGAATAGTATAAAAATCGTCACACTGTCAACCCAGAAATATTTTGTTCATGTGTTCTTGTTTTTCCTGGCTTCTCTGTCTTTTTCTTTGTTGTTTCCTGTTAAAGTGGTAGGTTGAGCAGAATTATTGTATCTGAAGGCAGTTTCAGAGGAGAGCCCCACATCAATTCCTATTCTGCAAAGAAGTGTGTGATACCTCAGTGAAGTAAGTAGAAACATTCTAGACTTCATCTTAGTGCAGTCAATTTTCTGCTGTATGCATTTCATTTTTTTTTTTTTTTTTTAAGCTGACATTAAGAATTACTCCATATCTGCACAATTTTTGAAATAACTTGGGCAATTTAGCATATGTTACTTTGTGTTATCAGTAGATGACTAGATAGTTCGGACACTGTCACACAGCAGTTTATGCAGCTTCTAAAAGTTATAAACCTCTGTTGTATGCCTACGGTGCTTCAATCTGTAATGAACAATGATTTACTAAATAAGAAAGATTTTTTTGAGAAGTTTGTCTTAAGATGTACAATAGTTCTCATAAATTAGTAATATAAAGACCCTTAATTTTACCCGGAATATATTTGAAACATTATCAAGAAACTTATTTTATGGTTTTGTTTTTGAAGTCTTAAAGCAAAAGCATTATAATTCATTAATTAGCTGTGGCTAGTATTGCTCCCTGCTGCATTTAATCCCTTTTCTAGGGACAAAACGCTCAGGTCTGCAAAATAACGTTGGAGTAGTCATAGCACTCCCTTAACAGCTAACCCTCTGTTAGGGTATGCACGTCTATGTACTATATTGCAAGTGTACTTTGCTTAAACAATCAATATGATGTTATAAGAATTAGAATGTTAGAAAATATAATTCATTCTAATACAGTAACTATCACTGTTCAACAGTGCTTCTCACTTTCAGTGCCTCACCTTCTATAACACATCATCTGGCTCTTTGATCTCTTTCATCTTTCTTTTCCTTTTGTAATTTTATATTGCTGCTTCACAAATCTCCATGAAAGTGCTGCCACAATTACCTTGACATCTTGAGATATAATTGTATGTTTTACATTTCATGGCTTATTTTGGTCATAGTAAGTCGGCTCACATAACCTTGATCTGACTTCTTTGTGCTTATTTAACTGGTCTTAATTTGTATAGAGTTATTACTTGTAATGACATCTTATGTAGCATTGTTTTCCCATAATCACTTAACCCTATGTAGTCTTGATAGTTACTGTATAAATTTCAGCGTGCAATTCTCGGTATGCTACCTATCAAGTAGCAGGTCAGATTGTATGTAGAGCTTCCTTGTACTCTGGAATTACTTTTTATTTTGTATTAAGTCTGTACAACTTCTCTGACTACACAAGTAACTATATATCACTCTTTTAGTATTTAAATATATATGGCAGATGTGGGCTATTTGGTCTGAAGGTGCGATAGCAATACCGCTCCACGTAAGACAGCCTTTGTATGTATGTATGGAATTAGAAGGCTATGATCTGGCAGAAATGTCATTGCCAAAGAAGAGAAAGCAAGAGAAGCTTTGGGCTTAATAAGGCATTTGGTAGGGATGGGAAAAAAAAAAAAAAAAAAAAAACAACAAAAAACAAAAAACCAAACCTATATATATATATATTTTACATACCTAAATCCAAAGACACTGTTGTTGAAGGCGAGACATTTCATCTGCCCATAGTATCCTTCACTGGGAAGAGACACTGCTTGCTTAGTAAAATCCACTTATACACTTACTAAAGAGTTTTGCCTTTTAAAAAAGCAAAAGCAAATGCTGACAATTCTGAGCTCATTTTTACTTGGTTCAGATGAAATTGCTGCCTACATTCAGAACTAGGGTTTTACTTCTAACTGATTAAGGTTTTCTCCCTGTGATAACTGGATCAAAGGTAGGGAAGCATTTCCCTAAGTTTGCATTTGTTTTTATAGAGCAGAAAGTGAATATGAAATGAGAAGGTATAAAGTCAGGGAACTTGTACATGGGGTAGTTCTTTCAGCATGCTATTTTAAAGCTCCTGAATATGTGCCTCTTTCTTCAGAAGCACGAAGCTGTGCTCAAGCCTCTCTTCTCCCATGCTCAAACATTCACATGAATTCACATGAATATAGCTTGATATAACAAGTTCTATTCACATAGAATTTGATATGGCTGCACTTCGAATTGAATCATAATACCACTATTAACTAGAATTCCAGTGTATTAAATATTCCAATTTTCATGCATGTGTCCATGGTAAATATAACAGTTATTAAACATAAAGAACTAGCAAAAAAAAAAAAAAAAAGAGAGTGGAGCTTTATGGTGTTCTGTTTACTTTTTTTATTTTTCTGTGAATACAAATCTTCAGAATTTTGAAGATCAAGATTGTTTATTATGATGAATTAATCTGATTTTATGTATAGTGCAAGATGTATAATGTTGAAGTCAATACAATCTTACAGGGTAACACACTATTTTAAATCTATGCGTCCATACCTGTTGCAAATAATCATAATAGCGAAGACAAATGCCTTTCAGCTATGTGGACAAAAAATCAGTTACTCTTTTAGTATATTATGCATTTTGAATCAATACATTCTTCATATGATGTACACCTTTTTGAATCTCATCTCAGGTCTTAATATTCCCTTCTATGTGAAATACGAATAGTAGATGCTTTGCTTTGGGATCAACTTTTTTCTGCTTCATGAGGTGAAATAATAAGAGGAGGAAGTAAACATAGATAACCAAACATGAATAATTTAATATAGTATTTTGTCAGGGTGGTGGTGTTTGCTTTCTGTACCATGTAACAATCTGTACATGACAATTGCATTATTTGAATACTGGGCTTTAGGTCTAGCTTTCTTAAAGAGTGCAACAGCCAGCCAATGAAAGTTTACTTTAAAATACCGTTTTTAGTCATTTATAAGCTGTTTCAATGACAGTTAAAACCTAAGAGGGAACTAATTATTGACTTTTTAAAAACATTCAGGTGGTGTTCTTTCTTCTACCATGATGCTCTTGATAACATATTTATAAGCTGTTGGTTCTTCCACCGTGATACTCTTGATAACATATTTATAAGCTCTTGGTGATCTTTTGTTAATGAATTGCTGTTTCTACAATTAGCGTCTTTGTAAAGGCTTGTTAACACATTTATAAGCCATTAATTATTAAATTATTTCTCTAATGCACCAGTTCTGCTTGCTGTATTTCTCCCATGCTGCATAAACTAAATTTTGTGCTACATTTTTATTTGAAAGCCTTGTTCTTCATGTTCATAATTCAGTAACTTTTCCTAGCCTTTTAATATAGAGAAAATACAAGCACAAATACAGTACAGATAATCTTCATTTTGTCATTTCAGACTCCTATTTTATTCAATGTTGTTGTATCTATACCTAAAGAAAGAAGCTTCTTATGAAGTTGTGATGAAGTAGTCTGTTATTCAAAGATTTAAAAGAGCTGCTCCTTTGCAGTCCACCTTACTAGACACATGGCACATATGACACATGACAACCTTTCTTTTGCTACCTGGACTGAAATACTTTTATAAGTTCCTATGTGATTAAACTTTGCCTACTGTTAATTTTTTTTTTTTTTTTTTTTTTTTTTTTTTTGCTTTTCACTTGCTCTTATTTTCTCTTGATTCAACACAAGAATGGGACATGCAAGCTTTTCTCAATATGCTTGTCTCACTTTCACAACATATTCCATATGGCATCACTTGTCTTCAGCCCGCTTCTTGAAGGATTCTGTCAACGGTTCACACTCCTCTTTTCAAATGACTCATGAAGGCATACAACCTGAGAAAAGTGAATGAAGAAATTTTGGCCTACTTATCTAGGAAGTAGATGCATGTCTATATGCATATATACTTATTAGTCATGAGGCTAACAAGAAGCATTCTTAACTTTTACCCTTTTTTTTCAACTCACAATTCATTCATTTCCCTCCCACTTCCTTATGAATATACTGTCTCATTAGACTGTAACATTTTTGAATCATTTTTATATTTTTATATTTTTATGAAAGCCTCTGAACATCACATTTATAGTGGCAAAGTGCTTTGCAATTCACGAGTCTCTGATATTTCAAAGCTAAATATTTAGTTGTGATCCTTAAAGGGCTTTTGTTTTCAGTGATGTGAACAAGGTGTTAAAACTTAAAGATTAGAATAATTTAATTTTTACACTTCAGAAGTGCAAAAAAATTTTTAATACTTTAGCTATAGTAATTTTAATAAATGAATTCCAGTGACAAAAAATGTGTCACATGAAAGTCAGTATTTCATCTTCCTCTTTATTCTCACTGAAGTATGGTTGTGCATTCTTACCTTGTAAAACTGGAAAGTCATACTACTGAAACTTGCTAGATATCTTGGTCTAGTGCTTGAAATGTGTGGAAAATCTTCCAGTGGTTTCTGCGGGTGTTCAGTCAAGTTCTTCATGTTCTCCCGTATTTTTACTTCAATTTTTAGCACTTTGGCAAAATTTCAGAGCTGCAAGCCTCTTTTCAAGTTTAATGTAGTCTTTGTAGACTTATATTCTTGAATTCTAAATATCCCTGCCTAACTGGAATTTGGACTTTTATTGTGTTTATGAGAAAATAACCAAGTGGAAAAATTTCCTATTTGTCTTCTCCAGTTCTTTTATATGCAACATAATTTTTCTATGCTTCCTCTATGTCTGAATCCTTAATTACTGCTCATGAGTTTGTATTTATGGTTTGAGAACAGGCTAGTGAAAGTTCTGCAGAGAAATCAGATCAATAAGAAACAAAAATCTGACCTTAACCTGATGTTAGGCTAGTGAGGCTTATGGTGCTGGTAAAAGAAACTTCCTTAATTGGCTTTCTTTTTTGCAGTACTAATTAACTTGCTGTTCAGTAGGAATTTACGTACAGTGCCAGGCTGAATGGAGTGGCAGAGTACCCACATGGATGTTCAAAACCAGGCTGTTCTAGTCTATATTCAGCAGAAGGAAAGAGTTGATTATAATAAATTTCCTTAAGAGGAGAAAACTAGGGTAAAATTAGGAAGGGCAGCAGATAAATAGTGTGTGCCTAAATATTTAAATTAGGAAAGAAAGGGTACAAAATGAAGTATTTAAAGATATAAGACACTATCAGTTTATTCTCTTCTATTTTCAAGTATTTCAGAACCTGTTGAGTGTCAGATAGGAGGTCACACACATAAAAAAACCAAAATCCTAGTAAAAATAGCACATCAAAGCTGTCAAACACTTTGGCTCTTTGGCTGTGTGAAAGGTCACCCTACAATCTTTCAGAAATCTTTTTCAGTGAGCAATAGTAGTTTTATCAGTTGAACAAGGCCCTCTTGTCAGTGATTGACAAGGTTTTCCCCTCCAGATTTCCGCCATAACCATGAATAACAACTTGAGACTTGCAGACAAGTGCTTGTGATAAAAATTCAACAGGACTTGGAAAATCTGAAAATTCACCCATGGGTCTCATGTGGTAGATATAAGCTATCACTGCAGTCGGTAGAAAAATTCACAGCCTGGAGATTCAAAATACTTTGATCAAAATCTTTTTTATTCCTTCCACAATAGACAGCTCTTAGTGTATTTAATGCAGAAGGTTTTTTTTGTTTTGTTTTGTTTTGTTTGTTTGTTTGTTTGTTTGTTTCAGAATTAGAATGGCATTCTAAGAATATATATAGTTACCCAAGTATATGGTTTTGTTACCATGTGATCAGATGTGGTACTTGGGGTGTGATAGGTTGCACTTCCACTTTTTCCTTGTCTTACCTTTTCTATCTCTGACTTTCCAGTTTTTATTACTCTCAGTTTCACATGTGGTTAAATGGTGGTGAAGGTCAGATAAAAAAAGAACCAAGTAAAATTCCCAGTTTGTAGAATGATCAGCTGATTCAAAAGCCTTTCTCATTCTTTTGCTGCAAAGATAGAGAAACAATTTGTTATTCAAATAAGGTACAAATTAATTACATTAGAAACTCAAGTTTTAAACAAAGGGCATGGAAAATCTAGAAAAGTCAGATAAATGATGGTCCTTTGAAATCTGGAAATTTGCACAAAAACCTGAGATGCATGGCTTGGGGTCTGATAGCACCCTTTTCTGCATGTGTCTTCAGCCACTTCAAAACATCATCGTAATCATTGGTTTCTGTGGTCATTCAGTGGTCACAGTGCCATTTCTAGAGGACAAAGATGTGTTCAATCAAATCCCTTAGACGTTTTGCCACTGATTAAAACTAGAGAAGGAGTGCTTTCCTAAATAAACTAGAGGCTGAACTAATCTCTTCACATACAGGTTATTTAGCAGATCCATGTTGAAACATCCTTGTAGGACAATGTTCTGAAAGCCTGCATCGTTACATATTTCATTGTATCAATTCTGCAAATAATTCAATGAAATCAATATCTAGGAATTCAGTTTAATAGCTTTCTAGACAAATAAGTTCACTGTATAAACTAACTTATAGCTAGAATTCAAATATCTTCAGCTCATCACCTAATGTATTCATTGTTCAACAAATTGCAGAAAGCAAGCTGTTCTTACTGCACTACAGCTATAAGATTATATAATTTGACATACTGTATATGGATATTCCATATTTATTTTTAAAAGTATCTGGAAATAATATTTTTCCTCTTACTGGTTTCTCTAACTTCCCTAGGCAGGATCTTTGAAAAACATAGGTAAAGAAAGAATAGTGCTGATGGTGAATGCAACAAAATCCCATAAGGGTAATTTCTGAGTAGCTAGATTTTGACCTTGCTAAGTAAAGGAGCAAAAATACGGTATTTCAAAGTTAAGACCTGAGACCCAGTTGCAAAGTTGAGAGACTTCTGATGTTTCCATGATCCTCCAGTCTCTAACCAACCTGAATAACTTGCAAGATTCAAAGAGCACACAGCTCACTATCTTTATGTGTATTCAGTGATCTTTTTTCCCCAGCTGTCGCTGTTGTTTTTTTTTTTTACAGGACTGAACCTGCAATGATCTCTGCTCTTAGCAGCCACAAAGAGATTAACCTTTATTTTAATCTTGCATTGCTCTCATCATTCATTGCAGTTTGGAGATCTTGAACCAAGACTCTTAATGACCTTTTGTTGTTGTTGTTGTTATTGTTTTGGTTTGTTTATTTGTTTGTTTTTAGGAAAGCACTCAACAGCAAGGCACTTCTCTAACCACAAACCACCTGTCTTTTTCAAATCTATGAAATCCTTTTCTAGGATTAGTAACTTGTAATATAACTCATTTATTCATTTATTTATGTATCTAGATAATTATTTAGTTTGGAATCTGTATTTACTTACGTGCTACAAATGAAATTTGCATAACTGTTAGCTTATACTCAAGCTTACAAGAGAGGATTTTAATGACAGGATGAGCAGGAACAGAGGCTGGTCAATGAGCTTGAATGAGTACAGAAAATATTTTTACTGGGAAGAGCATCACCACATTTGATAGAGGAACATGAAAGGCACTTTCATGTCTCCAAAGTAATATCATACGAATGCCATGAAAGAAATCTTAGCTTTTGTCACCAATTGCTAAAGTTTTAAATTTTTCCTGTGACAGATGCAGTGGAATTTAGACAGACAAAGGGAACAAAAATATTCTCAATGTGACTAGATACATCTGCAAGTTTGCAACAGAGTAAGCAGATAATGAATATTAAAGTGAAGGATATTAATGAGATATGATCTTCCACATAAAAACTCACTGATGTTTTGCATATTTTTGGTTGCATACATGACAGACTCCATGAAGTGTGCAAAGGCTCCAGTTGCTACAGTGCTACTACTGCACTGCAGTCAGTTCCAGAAGTCAACATATTTTTTCTGTAGACCATGACTATGGAATCCAGTTATGGATTCCTTTAGCTATTTTCCTTTATTGACATAACAGGTTGGTGGATGTTTAGAGAAGCAAAGAGAGGAATCTGCTGAGGATATGGAAATTTTCAAATGATTCTTTGAGTCAATTTTTATACATTTTTTTTTCATATTGTTCTAAGCCAGAGCCTCCTTGTGCCCTTACATAAATGTCATACTTTAAATAACTCCATTGAGTTTTAACTCTATCAACATTCAGATACCTTCTTGATGTTTGTATCTCAGGCTCCAGTGACTATTAGTCATCTTTTTTCTGCTGTTTTCAAGCACTGATATTGCAGATCCTATGTACTGATACCTTTTTTTACCTGCCTTTCAGTTTTGAAGAGCGTGATCTTTCTGCTTGATTGTCCATTTTATTTGGAATTCAGTTGTCCTCCCAATAAATCAGAGATGAAGTCCATGTCAAAATTTCTGAGCAACTGAAATTATTTCATTATGCATTTCAATTAGAAAAACATGACCAAGATAAAGGCTTTCCAACCACTCTGCTTCATTTCATTTCAGCATAGAGTTTTGCTGCAGAACCAGCTACTACCTCATAGCATCATGTATCTATTTTCTGACAAACATGGGATTTAAACATTGATCAGTTGGAATTGATGAGTTCAGTGGCTAAGATTCTTCATGTCTGGGAAATATGTTTGGCATCTTCCAGAATTATTTATGACTTCAGTTGCCTTCTGTTTACCAATTGTTCTTGATTAAAAATAATCATGACTCTAAGCTTAGTGTGGGAAATCTAATGCTAATTCAAAAAAAAAATAGACAAATGATGAATTTTAAATATCTAATAACAGCTAAAATAAACCTGGTGGTTTGCCATGTCAGTGGAAATAGATTGTTATTAATTCACAGTAATTGGTGAATTATTATATCATATATAGGTGAGATAGTCACAAAAAATAGAATAAATTCTAGGCCACACTATGAGATTCATCACTGTTTCTATTAGTCAGCAGAGTGAATCGTCTACCCAGACAATTTTAAGAGCGGCCAGTCATTTTAGAATGTTTGCTTTTCAACATCAGAAAAAACAGTGAATTCTTCAAATTTTATCTAAAAACTCTTAGTGCTCATATGTAAGTGCAGACAACATATTCTAAGTTGTAGACAAAGCATAAGTCTTGCTATATCCTGTAATAGCTTCATACTCTGGGAACTTCATACTTCTTTCAGTGAGTAAAACTATTCTAAACAATACAGTAAAAATACTGGGCTCAGAAATCTCAGCTCCCAATGAAATGTGTGTTAAACGTATTTACGAAGTACATGGAAACCATAGGTTCTGCTTTTCTTGTAAAAATGACAAGAAATGTATCTTTTTATTTTTTTAATGTTAAATTTTCATGGCCACACTGGTTTTTCATATCATCTCCCAATAAACCTTCAGAAATCCATTCTGTCCCTGCACTTCCAAGACCAATTGGCTGATGGACAGAGCCCTGTGAAAGCTAGAGATAAATTAGTAGTACAGAAAATGCTCTAGGACCATGCCTGGCTGCTCTTGAAATCCTACTGAAGGCTGAATTATTTGTATTAAGATAGGCCAACATTCAAGCCTCTATGAGTCAATTCTTTGTAACAGTTGCCAATATTTTTATACCTGAGAGAGCAGCTTCATTCTTTATTATTGCTCAGGAATCAATACTCCCATTGCCCTCACAAAATGCTATACAAGCATTATTGGCATTTCACTTGGCAGTGAAGGGTATCAACATCAATCTCGCCAACTGCACACTTCACTAACCCTGTTCCACCTCTCCTGTGAATTTGTATTCTGTTTGCACCATGTTTTCCTGCTCAGTCTGAATGGGAATCCTTAGCAGAGCCCTGATGCCTGTAGAGACCAAAAGATGAAAAGACATTACTGATAGAAGTAGTTTTCTTAGCATGTACACATGTGTGTTTTGCAGGACTTACATGGAAGTTCTGAATGTGTCTGAACTCTGATTAAAATTAAAAACCAATCCAACAAGAAATACAAAAAACTCATAACAAAATAAATGAGCAGAAAACACTGCTTCTTACGCCAGTGTGGTACAGCTCTTAAAAAGAAAGAAAACTAGATCAAATTGTAGATATTTTTCCAAAGAGATACCATTGATTACAGGGTGTTTTTTTCAGAGCTTATGAAATCCTTTGAAATCCCAATTATCAAATACATGTTGGGAATAAGTGATATATTGCTAAATAAACTAACATTTTATGCTGGTTTAAAGGAAAGGATTTTTGGAACAGCAGTCACATTTTGCTCTATCTGTGTACAGCTGCAACCATTTGATATGCTAGCTCAGTCACAAATATTTGCATTGAGCATGTAAATTCATCTTTAAATATGCAATTTCTAGGTAGTTTAAAGTGCGAATTGTTCAAAGAATCTTTTCTTCTGCAGAGCTTTGTATCACTGCAGAGCATAATAGAAGGTATGCTTTGTTCAAATAACACTACAGTCATGTCAGTTAGAGTACCATTAATAAAATAATAAACCCATCAGTGTATAAGCTCTAAAACAAGAAAAATGTGCTATTCTTCTGCTTGCTTCTCACATTTTGATGTTGAATCTGTGTATGTTTCCCTCTATTTTATGATTATGGCACATCATATCTTAAGGTAAGTGTCTAATAAAAAAAAATAATAATGTTAATTATTTTTATTCCAAAGTACTGGGATACATTTGCATATGTTTATGTGTGGGAAACTGGGTGAATGTGAGGCTGTAAGACATCTAAATAATATGACCATTTTAATTATATTCAGGATTTTTCAGGTTTTAATTTTATGATATGCAAAGCTATTAGTTTCTTGTGATATTGAAAAGTTTGATTTCTTGTGTATTGTTCGCTGTACTTTCCTGATATCAGCACATGTCAAGGGAGCAGTACTTTCCCAGTCCTGTTTTTCCATCCAGTCTGACCTGGTTCCATCTGATTATACTTTGGAAATCTATGGAGCAGGAATTGAAAATACCTTTGAAATGTTTCAGTTGTGTATTTTATTTGGGTATAAAATTGCTTACTCGCTGAGTTTTTATTTGATGTTAGTTTAGCCTACGTTCAGGCATCTTCTGTGGCACAGTTCTTCTTAGCTACATTAAACACTGCAGTGCTCCAATAGGCTGTTTCTCATTATTTATAAGGAAGAGATATGGTAAACCAAGATCTGTGCTTCACCATCCCTAGAAAGTTCCTCCTAGAAAGTGAGACAGAGATATAAAAACATGTTCCTGACAGGAATAATTCTGTAGGATGCAGAAAGAAAGATGTAGAAAAGTCATAGACAGGAAGATTCCTCTCTGATTATAGTACCATTCATTTAAACTGCTAAGATGTACTACCACTGATTCAAGTAAACAATGGAAGGATGGAAAAGGCAGAGGATCTGTAAACATCTGTCAGTATAACTCAAGAACAGAAATAACAAGCAAGGCACAAGGAAAATATTAGGAGATTAAATCTGGCAGACTACATATTTTCCATGAGTTATAATTGCACTAATATTATTATTATTAAAAATCCATGCTTGATATGAAAATAATAATTTTTAACATGTAAAACAACATGGTGACAGTTACTATTAATTTTCTCAGTCTCTCCTGAGTCTGTATTAACAATGGCAGTGTCCTGCTTATTTTGGAGGGAAACTCTTATTTCTTTCAAATCACATCTAAATGCAGACAGCTGAAAAATGAAATGTAGTATCAGGTTTTTAATCTCACTCTAAAGATCTTTATCCTTCTCTGTTTCTAGGACATTGAATCAATCTGTGGGTGTTTTTAGGTAAATGACTCATCCCATCCTCCAAAGAACCTGAGGATGCCCCAGATACATCTTGGCTTCTAGGACCCAAGATGTTGAATTTCAACAGATTTGTCAAGTGGTTGTAAAAGAGCAGTGCTTGCCAGATACATTTCATAGAATCATAGAAGGTTGGAAAAGATCTAAAAGATCACCCAGTCCAACCGTTCACCTATTCCCAATAGCTCCCACTAAACCATGTCCCTCAACACGACATCCAGCCTTTCCTTGAACACCCCCAGGCTCGGTGACTCCACCACCTCCCTGGGCATCCATTCCAGTGCCTGACCACCCTTTCTGAAAAGTAATACTTCCTAATGTCCAGCCTGAATCTCCCCTACTGTAACTTGAAGCCATTCCCCCTGGTCCTATCACTAATGACACGAGAGAAGAGGCCGACCCCCAGCTCACCACAGTCTCCCTTCAGGAAGTTATAGAGAGCAGTGGGGTCTCCCCTGAGCCTCCTCTTCTCCAGGCTGAACATTCCCAGCTCCTTCAGCCTCTCCTCATATGGCCTGTGCTCCAGACCTCTCACCAGCTTTGTTGCCCTCCTTTGAACACATCCCAGGGCCTCAATGTCTTTCTTGCAGTGAGGGGCCCAAAATTGAACACAATACTTGAGGTGCGGCCTCACCAGAGCTGAGTACAGGGGAACATTCACCACTCTGCTCCTGCTGGCAGCACTGTTTCTGATGCAAGCCAGGATGCCATTGGCCTTCTTGGCCACCTGGGCACACTGTCGGCTCATGTTCAGCCGAGCATCCATCAATACCCCCAGGTCCATTTCCTCTACGCAGTCCTCCAGCCACACCGCCCCAAGCCTGTAGCGTCGCCTGGGGTTGTTGTGGCCGAAGTGCAGGACCCGGCATTTGGCCTTGTTGAAACTCATCCTATTGGCTTCAGCCCAGCTCTCCAGCCTGTCCAGATCCCTCTGTAGGGCCTCGCTACCCCCAGGCAGATCCACACTTCCAGCCAATTTGGTGTCATCTGCGAATTTACTGAGGGTGCACTCGATGCCCTCATTGAGGTCATCATTAAAGATATTGAAGAGGACAGGCCCCAGCACCGACCCCTGGGGAACACCGCTCACGACTGGTTGCCAGCTGTATTTAACTCCATTCACCACCACTCTCTGTGCCCAGCCCTCCAGCCACCTTCTCACCCAGCCAAGAGTGTTACCCATCCAAGCCTCTGGCTGCCAGCTTCTGCAGGAGAATGCTGTGGGAGACAGTGTCAAAAGCTTTGCTGAAGTCTAGGTAGACCACATCAACAGCCTTTCCCTCATCCACCAGATGGGTCACTAGATCATACAAGGAGATCAGGTTGGTCAAACAGGACCTGCCCTTCACGAACCCATGCTGGCTAGGCCTGATCCCCTGGTCATCCTGTACATGCCACATGATCTCCCTCAACACAATCTGCTCCATAACCTTCCGTGGCACCGAGATCAGGCTAACAGGCCTGTAGTTCCCTGGATTCTCCTTACGACCTTTCTCGTAAATGGGAGTCACACTGGCAAGCCTCCAGTCTTCTGGGACCTCACCAGTCAACAAGGAGCTCTCTGACCAGCTGCATCAAGAAGTTGTCCTCTACGCATTCCAGAAACCTCCTAAACTGCTTCTTCTGTGCTGTGCTGTACTCCCAGCATATGTCAGGGAAGTTAAAGTCCCCATGAGGACAAGGGCTGGCGACTGTGCAGCTCATGCCAGCTGCTTATAGAATACCTTGTCTGTCTCTTCATCCTGATTTGGAGGTCTATAACAGACGCCCACCAGCGTGCTTGTCTTGTCAGCCCTTTCTCTGATCTTTACCAAAGGGATTCAACGTTATTGTCCCCAGTCACAATCTCAGTAGCATAAAAGCATCCCCTAACGTAGAGAGCCACATCGCCACCCCACCTTCCTTGCCTATCCTTCCTGAAGAGTTTGTAGCCATCCATTACAGCGCTCCAGTCGTGGGAGCAATCCCACCACATTTCCATTATGGCAACTAGGTCATAGTTTGCCTACTGCAAAATGGCTTCCAACTCTTCTTGCTTGTTGCCCATGCTGCGTGCATTAGTGCAGACGCACCTCAGCTGAGCCCCTCGCATCTCACCTAATCCCAATACCACTTCCCCAGGCTGATCTCTAGTAGGCCTGGCTTTATCCCCTTCCCCCTTCCTATCTAGTTTAAAGCTCTCTCTACAAGTCCTGCAAGCTCCTGGGCAAGTATCCATCTCCCTTTTGGAGACAGGCAATTCCCATCAGCAGACCTCAGTCCAGGTGCCGAGTAGACCACCCCGTGATCAAAGAACCCAAAATTTTTGCACTTGCACCAGCCTCTCAGCCATGCATTTATAAGATGGCTTTTCCTGGTCATCTCAGTGTTTGTCCCTGCCACCAAGGGAATACTGGCAAACACTACTTGTATGCCCACTCGATCAACTAACTTCCCCAGTCTCCAAAAATTATTTTTTATAATCCTCAGGCTTCAATCAGCGATCCTGTTGCTGCTGGCCTGAACTATCAATAAAGGGTAATAATCAGAGGGGCGGATAAGGCTGGGGAGTTTTCTAGAAATATCCCTGACCCTGGCCGTGGGAAGGGAGCACACCTCCCTACTGGTAGGGTCAGGCTAACATATTGAACCCTCTGTTCCTCTCAGAAGAGAGTCGCCTACAGCTATCACCCTCCTTTCTTTCTTGGAGGAGGCAGTCTTCAAACGTGGAGCTGACCGCCTCACCTTAGGCAAGCTTATTTATTATAGACGTTCCCTGGCACTGCGGACAGAAATGACACTCCTCTTCATTATTCAGTGCATAAAACTTCTGGCAACAGTATTGGGATTGCATGTATGTAAAGCCATGTTTTAAGTAGTATAATTATATTTATAAATATATGATTAAATTTAGTTGTTCCTACATATCCTAGTTGAAGTTCTTGGAATATAGAGCAATGGCAAATACTGGGACATTAATTTAGGCAGAAGATTTTAAAGTCCATGACTTAGGTATTGAGAGGAGAAATATATAGAACAGACCATTTTCACATAAAAAGGAAAAGTTGGCAAGAATGGTTGTTGTTTGTCACCTTTCATGATTGCTACTGCTAAATGAATTGGAGATATGCTGGTACGTTATGTTGATATATATCCGATTCAAATCTTATACAAGATGGGGCTCAATGTGGACCTATTTGCATGCTATCATCTATACCTTTGTAACTATTTTCCAACATGAATGGATCATCCAGGTTTATAAATGCCTGATGTGTGGGGGCCACAGTGATGAGGCCAGTCTCTTTTCAGTGGTACATGGAGACAGGACAAGGGGAAAAGGACACAAGCTGCAGCATAGGAAGTTCTGCACGAATGTGCGCAAGGACTTCTCTATGGTGAGGGTGACGGAGCACTGGAACAGGCTGCCCAGGGGGGTTGTGGAGTGTCCTTGTCTGGAGATATTCGAGTCTCGCCTGGAGGCCTACCTGTGTGACCTGGTGTAGGGAACCTGCTTTGGCAGGGGGGTTGATCTCGATGATCTCTGGAGGTCCCTTCCAACCCCTACAGTTCTGTGATTCTGTGATATTGCAGTCTATCCATGAGCGTGTGTCATGGTGATTTGTTGCTCACACCGCACCAAAGGCCCAGGAGAAGGGTTTATGGGTGCCACAGCCACAGCGGGTGCAGAGAGCACCGGCTCTCGTACGGCACGGTGTGCGTAGGGTGCGTGCGTGAAGGATGAACCTCGGAAAGGACAGACACTGGGAACAGCGCGTGCTTCTGTGTTCTAATCTTTTATTGGAAACGCGTAAGCCCCGCTAGTGGCGACGGGGGCGCCGCCTCTTGCAGGGCGGAGGAGCGCGCTGGGCGCTGCCGGCCCTCCTCTTCGTGGGGCGCCGGGACCCCCCAGCCGAGCGCTTCCTGCGCCGGCCGCGAGCGGAGGGGCCGCGGCTGCGGCCGCGGCGCTGAGCAGAGGGACCGGGCTCTTCGGGAGCCGGCTCCTCGCCAGGACCTGTGCCGAGGGCCCCGCTGGACGTGCCGGGAAGCTCCTCGGCGTCGGGACCCGCGGAGCTGCCGGAGGGCACGGCGCTGCGATCGACGGCGTCTTGCGGGGAGGCGGCGGGACCGGACGGGGCCGCGGGGCCGTCCTGCTGCTCCTGGGCATCGCTGGGATCTTCGACGCCCAGCAGCCTGCGGGCCCCCTGGCCGCACCGGCTCTCGATAGCGGTGATGAGGCCGTCGATGAGCGGCGCGGAGCTGGGTCCCAGGGCGTGCTCTGTGCACTCCACCAGGACGTCCCGGTCCGGCCCCACCTGGCACAGGAATGCCAGGATCATGCCTTTGAGCCAGTTGATTTTCCACCAACGCAGCTCCCCGTTGCGGCGCAATTCTTCCTCCAGCCAGGGCAGCACCGGGTCCAGGATGTCTCTTCGGTCCCTGAAAAGTGCCGCCCACTGCTCCGGCAGGAGGCCGCCCACTCGCTGCAGCTCCTCGGCCGTGGGCTCAGGGGACGGCGGTGGAAGGGGTGGCAGAAGTTCCTCCTCGCCGTCAGGGTCCGTGGCAGCGGTGGCGCCGAAGCCGGCGGGCACCGGCAGTGCGGGCGGGGAGACGATGCAGTCCACGAACTGATTGTCTCCCCGCACAGAGACCCGGATGGTCTGCATGGCCGAGCGGCAGAGCGGGCAGCTGTCCCTCAGCCTCGCCCACCGCTGGATGCAGCCCAGGCAGAAAGTGTGATTGCACGGAATCACACGGGCCGTGTCCCGCCGCACGTCGCGGCACACAGGACACGTCCATGCCTCTTCTGCAGCCATGGTCTTCTCGCTGCAGGGGCTGGGAGAACCGAGGATGACCAGCTGTTCTCCCTCAACGCAGCCGCAGAGGTGCTGTCTGCCCTGCAAGAGGAAGGAAGGAAGGTCACGGTCACTCGCTGTGCCAGGGTGTGCGAGTCCTCTGCACAAAGCCCTCCCAAGGCCACGACTGGGCCTTCTCGTGCTCCCCGCTGGCACAGGGCCAGGCTCCCCACGGCTGCCCTGAGGGACCCAGGTGTCCCCGCACCACTCACCTCCGCTGCTGCGGGTGCGCTCCGTAGGGTCCCGGCTGCCTGCACGAGGCAGGGCCGGGGAAACAGACGCGATGCTGCGGGGTCAGGCACTGAGATGCTGCGAGCAGCCCCAGGCGCGACCCAGCACAGCACAGCCAAAACCTTGCTCGACCTCCAAGCCTCGCAGAGCTGCTCAGCACGGTCCAGGAACGAGCCAGACTGAGCCAGGCGCGGCCGGCACCCCACTATGAGCAGTGAGGGCAAGGCTGTCACAATCCGCCACCCGGCGACGTCACAGCCTGTTGCTCGGTGACATCACAGACTCATCCCGATTGGCAAAGACCTCCAAGATCATCAAGTCCAAACTCTAACCTAGCGCTTCCAAATCTACCGCTGAACAGTGTCCCTAAAGACCACATCTACATGTCCTTCAAGGTTGGGGACTCATTTTCCTACTTGTCCAGGAAGAAGAGACATAGTAAAATACCTTCTCCTGGAAGGCAAGCAATCTGTCATAGGCACGAATTGGCCAACAGCAGTCACCAGCACTGAGAGGAGAAATAAAGAATGTCATTTTAAAACGGACTTACAGGGCATGGTCTCCTACTGCATAATGCCAGCTCGATGTCACTGTAGTCCCACTGTCCAGTCTCACAGCAGCTTTATTCCTGCACATGCAAACTGTCTTACACCTTCTGCACATTGCAGTTTCTCATAGATGATGATACATACTAGTATAAGTATTCAAGGAGCACAGTGGTGAAACGCTTTACACGATACAACATCAGATAACAATTGTCAATTCCAGAAGGATTATACACTGAGAGGCATTCGCTTAATTAGTTACATGTACATGCGTATGTAGCCTTCCGCATCATGCTGTGAGATGGGTGCATCTGATGATCACTTATCGTGCACTTTGAGCAACGTGGTCCAAACATAAACATGTACTTTAGTGGGAAATTTACATAGCACAGCTATCCTGTAGGCTTTGGTCCTCCCACCTGTATATCTACCCAAGCTGTGCAGTTTTATGGGGAATCAAAGCAAGCCTTGAGTTACTTAACTTTTGGAAATCTTGCCATAGCAACTTTAGGAGGAAAGAGGGAAAGGGGGAGGAATGGAGAGAGATCGCCAGTCCTGGATCCAGCATCTGACCTGCCAGTGGGGTGTCAGGCATGGAGGGAAAGGGCCCCCCCAGACTGGTACATGTGCTTACCATTTTCTTACCTGAGTCCTTGTAATTGTTAGTTACACTTGTGAAGACTGCATTTGCTGGCTCTTATTTTCTTTGTCTTATGGTAGGAATATGTGATTGGGATTCTCTATGGAAACGAGAATGTCAGTTTCTCATACAGCTCTCTAGACAATGGCACAAATTGCAACCTTCCTCATTTTTTCCATGGGTTTGTGACCTCTTGTCGAGATAACTTTCTGATTGCTTCATCTTATAATCCTGTCAGCCGTCCTCATCATAATGAAATTTTATCCCTGTGCAAAGCTATTCTCTGGTTTACAGTATGGGCCTCACTGTCTGGGCTTTGTGTGACCAAACGGGCCCAGAGAAAAGCAACCAGTCTGGGCACAGACATTAGAGTACAACAGGCTAAAGAAGGAAAGTGTATTGATAAAATATTGTTTTCCACACCCTGCAGTGTTACCACAAAATTAAGAATAGAACAATCAGTATGTTGTGGATATCAGTGGAAGCGACAGAAATTTTAGATATTTAGTACATTAAAAAATAAAATTATATACATATACATGCATGTAGAAATCCATGATAGTGAAGTTTATACTTACATTGCTGTCAGATAAAAAGCTATGAGGTATTATTTTCTTGCATTTCTATTTCTTTCTCTGATCTTTTAATTTTTTTTTACAAAAAAAAAATTTTTTTTTTTTACAAAAATGCAACAGTTTCTTCAGTAACATCATTAACTTGCATCTCTCAGTATGGTGGATACATAAACAGGATTTAGGTGGAAAAAAAAAAGCAGCTCTTGAGGTGTGATACGAAGTGTGTTTTATCTTCAGCAAAAGGAAAAAAAAATGAACCAGGGACCGCTAGGCTTTGCAGAAATATGATAGAAAATTCCATGGACTCTTGATGAAGTATGACATCAATAGTACAAAGCCTTCAAAAGGGAAGATATTTTAGAAGTAGATGTTTGCTGAACTAGTGCAGCATTTTACAAGGCAAACATAAACTGTGAACTATATCTCACTTAGCTAATTAGTCAGCTCATGCTGATGAGTCCAACCTCCATTCTTCAAACAAAAATATTATCTTTGTACAAACTGGGACAGAAATATATATATATATATATATATATATAAATTGCTTTACATTTTTTTTTGTAAGTGGCCATTGTTTAGATATTACTGCGATGTATTTGATGAAGTCATACAACTGTATAGACAAGGCAGCTCACTTCAGGTTATAGCACCATGTTTATCTATTTGCTGTTTATCCAGACTATAAAAAGAAATCTGTTATTGGAGGATTTAAACAGGATAACTAGTAGAAGTTACTTATCAAAATACCGAAAAAGACAACCTAAAAATCAGAGAAGAATAGAAGTAAGTTTAAAAATTTGCATTTTAATAAAGTAACTGTATTATAAATATGTCTAGCATTATTTTGGTATCTTTAGTAATCAATATTGTATTTCTGCTTTACCTTCTTAAAGGAATAAAAAGAAAAAGTTTTCCCTGTAATCAAGTTGTCTTTCTTTCTAGATTTCTTATGAAATAACTGTTTTATGCCTTAATAAAAGATGACAAGCAAAATGGGAAAAGAGAGGGTAACAATCTTTAGAAAAACATTTTTTGGGGCTTAGTAAGAACTAATTTAATGTTCAGTGGAAAGAAGTGCATTTCATATGGATTCCTTCTGCTTTCAGGTGAGTTGTACTGGGGCTCTTTAAACTGATTGTGATGGCATGACATAGGAGAGAAACAGAGATAAGTTGTAATATATTTTGTAGTTCATCTTGTAACGATTTTGTGCAACGAGCATGATGAGGATGATAATCAACTTTTGTTTTTATGTTCCTTTGTAGCTTATTGTAAAATAATTTAATTAAAATATGTCTTTATTGGCATTTTACTGTCTCTGCCTGCTCTTATTACTGCTTCAATTTCCTGAAAGGGAGATGTATGACATCCTGTAGGCATCAATGGTAGCTTTCAATAGTCAGTTCATGTTCTTTGAAATTATTTTCATTTCATAGAAAGAATTTATTGTGAGGAAATACAAGCAGTTATCTAATGTAGATCTGGGGGAAGAATCTTTTCTCTCAGGGCATTTTGATTATGTATTGAGACTTTTGTGGAGGCTGGGAATGGAGAAGTGTGTTTTATTGAATTTTTTTTTTTTTTTTTAAAGTAAGGTTAGTGCCAGGATGAAGTCTGGAAGATCAGGCCATGGTAGATCTTATTCAGTTCACAGCCTACTACATATATTTCAATATAATTTTGCCAATGAATTTCTATGAATTTCTCCCTAACCTTTTATTTTTCATTTGTTTAAGTTCTTCAAAGGATTACCCAATTCTAGCAGACTCATAATTCTTCTGTAATTTACTGGTCTTTCTCTTTAGATAGGGCTTTATCAGTTTCTAGACATCAGGCAGCTCTGGAAAATGGCATCAATGTTCATGCATGTGTATACTACAAAGGACACATGAAATACATTGGTCTTAATGTCTTAGATCAAGAAGTGCTGGTGGGTCTGTCTCTCGCAAGTTTTTAGTATACCACTCAAATATCTCTAGTGTTCATCAGTTGATGAATGTCTGATTGTTTTGCTCTCGTTTTGAAGCCCCCAAAGCGAGAGAGACATGAAATTGTTGGAGCAGAACAGAGGTGGGCCACGAAGATGATCAAAGGGCTTGAGCACCTTCCCTAGGAGGACAGGCAGAGAGAATTGGGGCTGTTTGTCCTGGAGAAGAGAAGGCTCTGAGGAGACCTTGTCACAGCCTTCCAGTAGCTGAAGGGGGACTACAGGAAAGCTGAGTAGGGGCTTTTTATAAGAGCATGTAGAGGGTAAATGGTTTTAAACTGGAAGAGGATGGATATACAGTACATATGAGGAGGAAAGTATTTACTGTGAGGGTGGTGAGATGCTGGAATAAGAAGAGGACATTCATGGGCAAGCCATTTGGCGTCTCAGGCCAAGCTGGATGAGACTTTGAATGATTTGGTCTAGAGAGAGGTGTCCCTGTCTATATCAGGGGGGTTGGAACTAGATAACCTTAAAGATCCCTCCCTATCCAAAACATTCTATGACTTAGTACTGAGAACATTTTTCCAGTTCTGGCTCCGACCATGCAAGAGAAAAATGTAAGTACTGGAAGGGTTCCAGTGTGGAACCACAAAGATGATTCAGGAACTGTAGGATCTCTCTTGCAAGGAAAGGCTGTGAGGGTTGGGACTGTTTAGCTTAGAAAAGAGGAGACTCGGGTAGAATTTTATACATGTGGATGAAGGAGTGTGCAGCGAAGACAGAGCCAGTCTCTTCAGTGATGCCCAGTACCAAGCCAAAAGACAATGGGTACAAAAAAGAATACACTTCTTTTGTGTCTATAACTGAGCTCTGGCACAGGTTGCTCAGAGAATTTGTGGAGTCTCCCTCCTTGGAGATCTTCCAAAGCTGCCTGGAGACAGCTGGGTACAATCTCTACTAAGTGGCACTGCTTGAACACAGGATTAAACCTCCAGATGACCTCCAGATGTTCTTTTCAATCTCGGTCATTCTGTGATTATTTTTGTGAAGAGCCATTTATATACTGGGGAAAACCATTTTCATAGAAAATATGTTAATTCTATGTGCAGCAATTTCTTCATGGAAGTAGGAAGACAGAGGTGATTTCATTAAATACTTTATGATCGTGATACAGAATGTGTAGATAATTATTTGTTAGTAGAAACATATGAGTTACATGCATACTTTTCTAAAATACCATTGTAATTTTTTAAAGAATAAAGAATTTTAAAGAAACGTTGATTCTGGATGCGCGAAGATGTAGAAATCTGATAAAGAGGAGTCGGGGAAGCATACCACCAACTCTGTGCAAGATGGTTTATAACGTTTACATAATTTCTAAGTATTTTTCTCTTTTCATAAACTGGATACTCATAAGAGAAATAGAAGAGAATTTCTGAAAATCCAAGGCAAGTATTTAGTTAGTGTTTGCACACTGATATAGGTCATCAGAACTGCTAGGTCTGTTGGCACAAATGACAATGACATGTGTAGCATAATTCAGAAAGGAATTTTCATATCAAATAGCACATTAAGCTTTTCTTCTGGCCCACCTTCCCTGAGTGTACTTGTGAAATTTTACAGCGTGTATACATGCATGTGGGACACTGCAAAAGAAGAAATATTTTGTGAAGTTCCTGCTAGGCCTGTGCTAACTTTTCCCATGATAAATTCCTGTTTCATGTTCTTGTCTTGCACTTAATCTAGCTAAGCTATAGTCACAGATGTTGAGGCCATTCTCCTTACTCTCACTCCAAAACTTTCCTATGAAGAGATTGTACAATTACTGTAAACTGGAGATTATATTGTCATATGAACAGATGGACATAAGATATTTCCCAAGTCAGACTGATGTAATATTTATAAGATGCTGCTGAAATGATCTGGGATGAATATGTAATGCTAGAGCCAGAAAAGCCAGTTCTTTGCTTCAAATGCATGTGACTCTAAAGTCTGGCTCATCTTCTCATCTCTCTTCACAAGGTCTGATGACTTATTTGTGTGGTGACCCTAATCATCATCATCCAAGTAGTACTGATCTCTTAGAGTCTCTATGCCAGTCATCTTCATAGAACATATGCTGTCGCCACAAAGCCTTCTGTTAGAAAGCTTTACCTGAAAATAAGGCTATTAGCAGTTGGATTTAAATTCTGTCAGTCTGCTTTCCACTTCCCAATGCATATACTTTAATATAATGTATGATTATTACCACCAAGCATTAGCAACTTGAATACATTCCCAGAGGAAAGGAAAGTATGAATGAAAAAAGAAATTCTTTACTGTGTGATTTTTGTTTTGTTATCATTATTCAATGGTCTTTAGAAAGAGAAAACTGTCAGGCAGAAGCTACAAGGGAAAAAGTTTTTGATAAAAGTGCATCGGTGTCTCATAAAGGCAAAAATCGTTATATTTTTACCTCACAGACCATAAAAATATGGAAAGAAAGATAAATTCCTAGAGAATAAATTTCCCTTAATTCACACACCATCTCCTCTCCTCTTCTCTTCTCTTCTCTTCTCTTCTCTTCTCTTCTCTTCTCTTCTCTTCTCTTCTCTTCTCTTCTCTTCTCTTCTCTTCTCTTCTCTTCTCTTCTCTTCTCTTCTCTTCTCTTCTCTTCTCTTCTCTTCTCTTCTCTTCTCTTCTCTTCTCTTCTCTTCTCTTCTCTTCTCTTCTCTTCTCTTCTCTTCTCTTCTCTTCTCTTCTCTTCTCTTTCTTCTCTTCTCTTCTCTTCTCTTCTTTCTTTTTCTCCTCACAGTTTTTGTATTTGGGCAAGAGGAATCCCCAGCATATATACAGACTGGGAGGAGCAATCCTTGGGAATAGCCCTGCAGAGAAGGATCTGGGGGTCCTGGTGGATGAAAAACTGAACGTGAGCTAGCAGTGTGCTCTTGCAGCTTGAAAAGCAAATGGTATCCTGGGCTCCACCAAAAGAGGGGTGGCCAGCAGGGACAAGGAGGTAACTGTTCCTCTCTACTCTGCTCTTGTGAGGCCTCCTTTGGAGTACTGTGTCCAGGTCTGGGGCCTCCAGTACAAGAAAGACAGAGAGCTGTTGGAGAGGGTCCAGAGGAGAGCCACAAAGATGAACAAAGGGCTGGAGTATCTCCCCTATGAAGACAGGCTGAGTGAGATGGGCTTGTTCAGCCTGGAGAAGAGAGGGCTGTGGGGTGATTTAATTGCAGCCTTCCATGACCTAAAGGGAGCCTACAAACAGGAGAGGAGTCAACTCTTTGAAAGGCTAGATAGCAGCAGGACAAGGGGAAATGGCTTTAAGTTGAAGGAGGAAAGATTTAGGTTGGATGTCAGGGGTAAGTTCTTTACAGAGAGAGTGGTGAGGTGCTGGAACAGGCTGCCCAGAGAGGTTGTCGATGCCTCATCCCTGGAGACATTTAAAGCCAGATTGGATGGGGCTCTGGGCAGCTTGGTCTGGGATTAGATATTGACATTGGGAGCCCTGCTTGTGGTAGCAGCACACCCTTGATGTCCCTTCCAACCCAAGCCATTCTATAATTCTATGATATGATGCATAAAATTCTTCATAGTCCATCAATCAAAGTTTAACCACTCCCTGAATTACAACTGCCTGCCTTATCAACTCCCCACCCCTTTCTAATTCTTCCACATGATGTCATAAGTTATAGAATATCCCTTTAACTTGATGAGGTCAGCTGTCCTCGTTCTGTCTTTTCTCTCATTCTTGTGCTCCTTCAAGCTTCAATTAATGGTGGGATAGAATGAGTGCTCTGTTCACAAAGCAAAATTCTTTCCAACAGGCTGTCGGCAATAACAGGCAAGGTATTTGTGAGTAAAGAAACAGTCATGTACAGAAAGAAGAGCTGAACTTAACCAACTGGTGAATGGACACTCTGGCTATGCAGTACTCCTCCAGAAGTGGTTTAGGCCCAACAGATGATCTCCCTTCAGGGGCTTGTCCTTACATGAGCCCAGAGTGGTTCCGCCCAGGGTGGTTCCCTTCGCCCAGGGTCCACCCTTCTAGTCATGTGGAGAGTAAGGATGCAAACAATTTGCTTGTGCTCCTTGGAGCAGTCACACCCCTTCACCACATGCTCAATCACTGCTTCCAGCTGTGACCTAACAGTTCTCCTACAATGAGAATCCGAAAAACTTAAACTTCCTTGGCTCTGTGCAGCACTGATCAGCAGTAAGAAACATGATGCATCATCAACATTATTTTTTCTTCTAAGCCAAAACACAGCATCATACCAGACACTATAAAGAAAATATATCTACACTCTGCAGAAACCAGGACACGAACTTATTAGGCATGCATATGATTCCTAAAGAATTTAATGATAATCAGTGGCTGAATCTTTAGCTCTTCTAATTTTATATTGAAACTTCTGATTTCTTAGGGCAAAAGACTTTTTATTACATATTTCACACAAAAAAAGTCTTTTAACATGTAATAAGTTTTATGAAGATTTTACATTTTGCATACAGCTGACCTGCAGAAGAACTAGGTTTTGAATTCAGTGACCTTACTACATCCCACCCTCAGCCAAAAGAATAGTTCAACTCACAACCAAATATAAATTTCTGTGAACACCATATGTCAAATTTTGTAGTTCAGTTTTTGCTAGAAATATTCTAGCAAATCTGCCATGTAAACCCTTCTGAGGGGACAAATTGTAATGAGCTTCTATTATGTTATCAGCAAAAAGTAAGGCCAAGTAGTGATATCAGATCGTCAAAGTCATTGAGACAGTCTCTGCAAGATCTACATTTTACTTGGAACCTCCTAATCATAACATTTTTAATAGAAATCCAATAATATGTTTTTTGTTGTTGTTGTTTATTTTGTTTTGTTTTGTTTTGTTTTTGTTACAGTGATGTCTCCAGAAGATGACAAAATCCTTTGAAATACACAGAATATTTCTTGGATTCAGTTTAGGGCTTAGAGAACCAATGAGAAGCACTTTATTTGTGTTATGCCTGGATTTGTCCCAAACACTTACCAGATAAGACCACTAACAAGACAACAAAACAGAAGGCTGAAGACTAGGTTCAGAGAAAGGAGCCTGTAAGAAGGATGGCCTTCTTCTGTTCAGAACTCTCGTTTAGTGGTAGAAGTTTTGATTGCAAACTTGTTTACAGCAAACTTATTTATGGCAAACATGTTTGTTGTGGACTTATTGATGAACTTGTGATGTGAACCTGGTAAATCTAGTAGGAATAGAAGAGGAACTCTGAAATCCTGAGAAAAGCTCTGAGGGGCTTTGAGTCTTTGAAACTACTGCATGAGCACTCACACAGATCAAGCATCGATCGCTGACCTGACCAATGCTGTAACCTGGACTGGTGATCTCTTCCTCTGCTCATCCTCTCTCTCTTCCCCCATCTCTTCCCCTATCTCTTTTTTCCTTCTTTTTAACTTGTAAAATTAAGTAATGCAAGTCCTATGTCTTATAAAGTCACATAATTTAGCTGCACAGCTTAGGCCAATACAATTGTAATAGTGCCAATACTTTTAAAAAAATTTTATAGAGATTCTTATTAAAACTGACTGTTATATTTGGACCTCAAGGATTGTTTTACCTTAATCTAACCGGGGGGATTTGTGAATCTCATCCCCCTCCCCCCCCTTCATGGGAGGGATATGACAGAGGCTCACCCATTCTCTGCAGTTATGTTCATTTGCTGGGAAAAATCCCAGCAATTTTTTTTTTTTTTTTTTTTTTTTTTTTTCCAGTAGAATAGTTTGTTTTTCCAGTAGAATAGTTTGTTTTTTCCAGTAGAGAAACAAAGCTAGTGCTAATCCTTAGACAGCGTGTTCCATCAGGAAATTAGGATACAAGTGAAGTCAAATGATAGGGTTCTGAATCTTTGATCAGATCACTGTTTCAGTTGCTCCATCCAAAGTGATAAGTGGTCAGCTTGATTTGTCATCATCTGTTTTTGTTTGTTTGTTTGTTTGATGAGGCTTACAGTAAAGTTTACGTTTGTTGACACTTGATTGGAAAGCATGTGTCACTGCATGAGCCTGTGGACAATGCACAGTGCAGAGGAATGGTACAGCCTGGTTTTATTACCAGAATGAACCCAATAAGAACCATATTCTGCTAAAGAAAAATATATGCTTTTTTTAATGGTTCAGCATAATAAATATATTGAAACAAAAACAAAAACAATAAACAAAAAAATCCTACATGCAAACAGGATAGAAACCAGATAGGAAAATACAGGGGCATCTTGCAGAGACATAGACTGGTAAAGTAAAAGCCTGCTTTATGCTATTCCTTTTTGTCATGGATCTCACATGTCTAATAAGAACCACTCTTGCAAAATTTTGGGGTTTTCTACTTCCAACCTACCAAAGTACTTTTCCATTTTAGATTTTACTCAGGAGTTTGTTTGTTTGTTTTTACCTAAGTCCCATTCTTTTCTCCTTATTAGTCTTTTTATCAGTATTGAAAGCATGTTGTGGTTATTATAGATCAACCTCCAAGACAATTAAAGGCAGAAACAATACAAGGGCAAATCTGAAGGAGGACTTACTTCTTTGATTTGGAAATGTGATTTTCCTGAATCAAATTTCCAAGTTGGCAAGTCTTTGGCAGTCCTAGAATCTCCTCAACAGATTCCTGTATTTGCATGAATGCATGAACATCAGGGAAAGACAAGGAGAGCATAGAAGGCCCCAGCAGAGAAATCTAGTAAATGAAAAGGTCTTTTGTGATCTAAGATTCCTCACTGATTTGCAAGGCACTTCACTACTACCTGCCTCAAGTTATTTAGGTAGTCAGTGACAGATCATTTCGGCCCCGAAGGCAGCAAGATCAGTTTGCTTATAAAGACAAATAAATCCATGCCTGAGGCTGAAGTTGAAAAACATTTACAAGGCTCACATATGCTCTCTCAGAGAGGGTTTTGGCTGCTGGATCTGTACGCCTATCCTGTTACATATTTGCTACAAGTTGCAAAGAGAATTAATAACTTTCATCTGATTGCAGAAAGTTATCTATTGTTTACTAGCAATTGCACAGTAAACAGACAAGAAACAACATATACAAAGGCAAAGAAGAAAAGAGAATGAAAGGGTCTTTTACAAAAACTCACATAAAAGAAAACATAAATCTTTTGATGTCTGACCTTTTAGTCATACATTTTCAGGGACAGATTGAACAAAATAAAACTCATCAAGCTGTTGAAAGAATTATGTCTTCTGCATAAAAACAAAAGGCAACTGCTCTTCTAATTAAGACAGGAAAGAAAACACAGAGAACCATTATTTTGTGAAAACAAATACTTGCAACCTACTTTATGTACTAGGAAATAAAATGTATTTTTTTAATTGAAAGAGCTCTTAATTAACCTAGAATTGTTAAGGCCAATAAAACCTATCTTCTGATAGAAGTTAGAATTAGTGGAAAAAGTTAAATGAAAGGTCTGATTATGATTATTCTTTATCCTTTCTGAGATCCAGAAGAGATTAGCAAAATAGATATTCATGATAGGAAGATGATGTAGGAAGCTGTGCAAGGTTACTTAGAGTTTAATTTAATCCTTTAGTGTTGAACTCTTTCTTATGTCTGTTATCCTGGCATTATTCATAACGTCCTAGAAATACAGTCAGCACTGAACTTCCACATAGGCTATCCAGTAGTCAGTAGAAAGTTAGTAGATAAGATCCTCACTACACTGAACAAAACAAGAGGAAAATTTTGTTGAGAATATTAAAAAAACAAAGTAATGAGATGGTAGTATTGCATATTAAAAGTGATATCCATGCTCTCTTTAATGACTCATATCATGGACTTGCTTTATTTGAAGAAGTGGAGAGATCTACTCCAGAGAGTCACGCACTGTTGTTTGTCAAGTATAGTTACGTTTTGATCTTAGGGAACAATGCAGTAAACCTTGAGGCCCTCTTTCACTTCCAATGTTACTAATACTCTTTCTCTCATCTGGGGAACTTATATTTATGTTTGATTAGAACAAGAATATATGGAGTGGTTCAGCATTCAGAGGCAGGTGGGATTTATCAAGCTGTGTGCACAAGTTAAGATCTAAGGAAAATTCATCTTTTGCAAAAATGTCCATCTTCTGAATGATAATGTGTGTTTCTGTTTTTCTTTTGACTTTGTATATTTTTGTTTATTGAAAAGAATTTTAAGAAAAGTGAAATCAGTAAGAGAAGAAAAGTGAGCACTAAATATTTTGGACAGAGACTTTTGGTTCTCTTTTTGAAAAGTGGGTCTGTGATTGACTAGAATATCCAGGCACAGTTAGAATATAAACAATACTACGTAGCAACCAGTTACTATCACAACTGGGTGGAGAGAGTTTTAGAAAAATGTAACCAGTTTAGTTTTGGACAAATGCATTAGTTGAATAGTGACAAGTTTTCTTCCTTTTATTTCCTATCTGTTTCTGGCTCCATGATATTTGTTCTGCTGCAGAGCCTGTCCATGGAAAATAATGATGCTTCCAGAGTTGGAAACTTGGAAATGAAGAACAAAGTGCAACAATATCTCAATGTGTTTCTGCAGAAATAGTGTTGAAAGGACGTATACTACTGATCGTGTTCTTGATGATATCTAGAATGTTTTTGCTTTGGAAAAAGCCATCTCTAAGATCAGAGACTGCTGTGGTCATCTGTTGCCTTGCAGGCAACAATGTTAGGATCTTGAAAGAGCTTCTTTGTGCTGTTCAGAAACTGGAACATGAGAAAAACAGCTGGCTATAAAAAAGTGGATGAAATGGTTCTCCAATGATTTTAATGAAGAACTAGGTGCTCAAGACGCTTCAATCTAGTATGTCTAAACTTGTTATTGAATCTTCCAGTTGATCTTATTTTTCAATGGCAACTACCATTATTCATCGCAATATGTGAATTTCTGATCAAATCTAAACTACACATACAAAAGCAAATAACAATATTTTCTCTGTCCTTCATAGAACAATATCCATATATGACTAAAAATCTCATTTTCTGAGACATACTTATAAGTCCATTTCTATAAATTCCAGTGTGTATGATTCTTCTCATGAAAGAGCATGGATCTGATTTAGGATCTAGACTATGTACATAAGAAATTTTTAATGGACTGAAAGACAATTCACCTTCTCCAGATGAAGGTTGAGGTCACTGTTTTTTGAGCGACGTTGTACTTCTTAAAAATACAGCTTGCTCTTTTTTGTTTGTTTGTTTGGTTTTTTTGTTTGTTTTTGTTTTTGTTTTTGTTTTTGTTTTTCTTACATAAAATGTATTTTTAGAACCCCACAATAAAACTCTGTTACTGCATTCTTGAAATGTGAAAATACTCAGTTAAATAAATCAAATCTTATTTTTTTTCCTGGATGTTTACGAATACTCAGCTAATAAATATCCCTAGCGAATACCATCATGATGTTACTCTAGGAGGGGAAAGACAAACATTGCCTCCCCTTAAGAGATATTTCTAAGACCACCCAACTCAATGAGCTTTTTCCAACAGCATCAAAGATATGATAATTTAGTTATTTTGAATTATGTTGTTTTCCAGAGGAGATGAGGGACTATGCCAACAATATATATCTAAGGATGATACAACAAGTGTATCATGGTGCTTTCTAGTCAAAACTTCACAGGTTCTCCGAGATATTATGTCGATACTTAAAGAGGTTATGTTATTGTGTTGTAAGATAAAATCTTATGTTACAAGATGAAAATGGTTGTGACACCTTCCAAGATAGAGACATTTTCAGTGTTTTCCTGTTATTTCTTTGCCATGGAACCATAAACTCAGACTGCACAGGAAGTCTTGAAGTTATATAAGCTGTTTGTGAAGCTATTTGCAGGTAAATACCACTTATATCTCCACTCCTATAGAACAGGGAAGAGTAAGTACTGCTTAATACTGTGGTATAAAAAATGCCTTAACAGCAGCTGCTGTGAATGAACTCCTCTAATAAGATCCTTTGGTTTGGTTTGGTTTTTAATATAGCAGTCACTAAATTTCTGAAAAATTTGCTTTTATTTTGATAGACTTGAAAACAATTCAAATATTGTTAATTACTGCTTTTGTACTTCAATTAAGTTTTTAAACTCTACATTCAATGTCAGTGATCTCAGATGATGGATACACGAGTAATTTTAACAAATTTCTTTTTCAGAAGGTTTCACACTGTAGTTTCAGCAGATAGTCAGTTCCTTTTTTATTTCTATATTTTGACATATATGGTGTTGCGTTTTTTTTTTTTTTTTTTTAATTTATTCGTTTGTTTTAGTTCTTCCACAATTTCAGATCTAATTTTTTTTTTTTTTTTTTCTTTGAAATGTGCCAATCATTTTAACTGTGAATAGGAGTCCTCTTCATTACGGTGAAACAACCTAATCTCTTTCCTTTTTTAAAAGTTCCTTGTCAATTCATATTCTATAGGAACATCTATGGAGATTAGGTCTTATTTTGTTTTGTTTTGTTTTATTTTTTAATACGAAGTGTTTTGAGGAACAAGCCAAACTAAAACTTAACATGAATTTAGATGATCCATGCTTCTAACCTGCATGGCATTAAGCACGGTCTTCTGCTTGTGAAGATGTCCGACATTCTTATGTACCAAAAGCATGACAGATAGAAAGATCTGAATTCCAGCAGGATATTTGGTTTCCAAGGAAGTAGAATCACTGTTTGTACATTCCCCAAGCGATAGTGCTTACTTGAAGCTGACGACATATCCAGTCTCAACAAGCTAAGTAAGAGAAAAAGGAGGAGGAAAATGTGTAGAGTAGTAGAAAAAGCCTAGAAAGGCCCTTGTGCAGGGTGAACATTTTAGAAATATGTGTTCATCACTCAAACCTTCCTCTGTACGTTGTCAGTGTGAATTTTTTTAATGCATTCATTGCTCCTGCTCATTCAGGCACATCATTTATGTGGCATAGTTGGCAAGGTTTTACAAGCTAATGCAATTTGCATTAAAAATAGCTGAAAATGGTAATAGTCATTATAATGCCTATTTGACCAAGAACAAGTAATGGCTTGCGATTAATCAGTTGTAAAAATTGGTAATTGTTGCACCCTCTTAATCTTTTTCTCTCTCAACCAGAATGATTACACCTCGTTAAAATCTGAATAAAACATCATTATCCTGTATCATTAGGAACCTTCAGCCTCCCTTGCATAGTAATTTGTACTCAGTCTGAGCAAATGAATGGCCTGTGAGAAATGTTATTCTAATTCCAATTAGCACTCAAACCTTGGCAAGGAGCCAACTCACAAAACAAAATAGCTGTTAATGTTATAGAAGGAGCATCCTCGCAGCAAACTGAAGTGCAATTAGGGATTCCTTTTAAATTCCACATCATAAATTGTTCCCTTATTAGCTATTTTAGATACTGTAATTTAACTAGTGTTTATTCACAGCCCCTAACAATTTATCACAATCAGAACTTTAGTTTTTTAGAAAGAGAAGAAGCGTGTTGTCAAGACCCTTGGGATATGTTAGGGCAAAAGCTTGCAAAATAACGAGAATAGCAATTAAACTGAAGCTTTAAAAAGAAAGCCCTCTGTTAATGTCAGGAGATTCATTTTAATGAAATCTACATCCTAAATTAAAGACAAAACTCAACCTGCCCTACAAGTATAAGAAATCTTAGAGATATCAACGACAAATAACAGCAGTTCTGTCAGATTCTTTGGATATCTGACAAACGAAAATTATTTGACTTGATATGCTTCATAAATTCCTGATTTTTTGAGAAGGGGGTGATTGAATGAAAATAAGTCAGTTTTATACTGTGAACAAGTAAACTGCTTTCAGATTCAAGGACTAACCTGGAATCGTTCCCTAATAAGTGTATTCAGATGTGTATGTGTGCATGTACGTATGCATGTATGCAGAGAAGAAAAGGGTAAACTGTGTGATTTCTTTGGTTTTGTAAAAGGAAATATTTAATTATGACAACACAGTCGTAGGTAAATTTCCCTTTGGTCATTTAATCACATGCTACTAGCTGATTACCTAGTCTGTTGTATTAAATTAAATTCCAATGAATTAATAAATACTATTAAGATTATACTTGGTCAAATAGTATGTCAAAATAATGTTATCATTAAGTATCAGCTGTTCTTGTGTTTCAAACTAATATTCTACTGCAGTGTGTTTCAGTCAGGTGAATGTTTTGTAACTTCCTTGCTGCAAAAATCCATGTGTCCTCCTGTTTGGAGTTTGTGATCAGTCATCTCAATCACTGAATGAGTAAAGGTGTGTTTTCATGATATATGTAAATTGATCTAAGACCACATAACACCAGAAGCAACTGACCTGAACTTGCTGCCTTTTTTTTGTTCCTGTCCACTCTCATTGTCAACACTAGAGCATGTAAAGCTGTATCAGGTCTTTGAACTGGTTAAAAAAAAAAAAAAAATTCTTATCTCAAAAACAGTTTTCATTTGGATGGAGGATTTCGTGCATTTACACTAATGAAAAAAATTGAAATGCTGTAGACAGAATCAAGTTCCTGAAGGCAGTGTTAGCTTTCTTTCCCTCTCCACTACTAATGTGAAAAGCTATTATTTGAAGGGAGACAGAAGAATAAAAGAAATGAATAAATTAACAAGGTTTCATGTTGTTTCTTCATCACTGCTAAAGAAAATAACTCAGCAAGACGCCATAGCCATTCACTCACTCTACCCTCATCAAGTCTGATGAGGGAGAGAACAAAAAAACAAAACAAAACCAAAACAGAACTCATGAGTTGAGATAACTTAACACAGAGGAAGAGAAAAAATAATAGTAATGATAATAATAATTGTATTAATATTAATACAATAATAATAATATATATAATACATTACATATATATAATGTTTGTCATATGTTGTATAATATATATAATATATATAATACACATACATAATACTAATAATATTTATTTATATTATATATATAAATAAATACTAATAAAATTTATTTACAGAACAAGTTATGCACAATTTAACTAACTGTTCACCATCTGCCAAGTGATGCTCAGCCAGTACCTGAGCAGTCATTGTCCCCCCAAGTAAACTGTTCACTGTGTTTTCAAGTTTTGTGGGCTTTTTTTTGTTTGTTTTTTGCTTTTTTGCATGATGTCATATGGTATGGAATGATTTAGGTCAACTGTCTTGACTTTCACCCCTCCCAAATTCTTGTGCCTTCTCAGCACTCCCTCACTGCCAGGATGGTACAAGAAGATGAGAAACTGAAATATCCTTGACTCTGTGCAGCACTGATCAGCAACAATTAAAACGTCAGTTTGTTATTAACATAGTTTTTCTCCAATAGCATCCATAGCATCACACCAGACACTGTGAAGAAAATCATCTGCATCCCAAATGAAACCAGAACAGTTCCCTTCCTTGCTGAATGCCCTAAATTTTAGTCTACATAGTCTGTTTTCAATTCTTTTTACAGCCTCACTGGTCTAACAAGTCCTTCTGTGGAGTGGTCTAGTCTCATCCATTTAGCATGGGAAATAATGTCCTAAAATCAAGTTAATCTCTGAGTCACCTGAAATCCTTCAGGCTGAGAATTCATAAAATCTACACCCCTTTCCTAGATAAGTGCTGAGTGTTTCTCATTTACCCATTTTCTTGATTTTAGAAAGGTTTTCATGGGCCTAGGTAACAACTGAGATATAGACAGATTTGGACATATGCATAAGCAATCATCTTGGAAATTTTCCTGTCAAACCAGATGACAGACATTAAAGGAAGATCATGATTTTTTTTAACAATCTGCCTTCTCTACTCTGGTACTTAAGCTTTTGGCTCTCGAGGTTTATTAACGTTAATGGGTAGGAAAATGGTAAAGTTAGGATGTTCAGTTTACTCATGTTAAAATTAAAATTAGTGCTAGATATTGTTTTTCGAAATAATGAAAATAAGAGACATAATATGGCAGGAAATACAGTAAAAACTGTGGTAAAATCTTAGCTCTGTCCTTTTCCAAAGATAATGCACTCCGTTCTGTTGGGCAAGATACATTTACTATTTCAGTGATTAAACACAGATAATTATGATGTATTTTTTTCCCATTTGTTTCTGTTTGTTTTAGCAAACTGCATGCTATTTGAATTTAACTATGTGATCTCTCGAGGTCATCACTTATGGAGGGAAAAAAAACCACAAAACTTCTCAGCACTGATTTAAATTGTCCATTAGAAAACCATCATCCTACTCATCAACCTGTAATATTCACTTGCGGTCTAACATAATATCTTACATAGAAATACAGTTTGACCTTGCTTTTCTCTTTTCATGATTGAACTTGTTGTAAAAGACCTAATTACAGACAATCCTACACATTAGCTTTTCACAGAGTCACTGAATTCAGGGTTTGGAAGGGAGACATCATGTCCAACCCTCCTGCTAAGGTAGATACCCTACTATATGTCTCACAGGTAGGTTCCCAAACAAGTCTTGACTATCTCCATAGAAGGAGACTCCACAGCCTCTCTGGGCAACCTATTTCAGTCTCCATCAACGTATGTTTATGTGGAACTTCCCATGTTCAAGTTTTAGGCCATTGCTCCATTTCATTGCTCCATCAATAAGAGCCTGGCCTTGCCTATTTGCTTCCCACCTTCCTTCAGGTATTTATAAACATTAATCAGATTCCCCTTCAGTCTTCTTTTTTCCAAGCTAAATATAACCAGGTAACTCAGCCTTTCCTCATAAATGAAATGCTCCAGCCCTTTTTCAACTTTGCAGCCCTCCATTTGACTCTTTTTGCTGCTCTCCGTCTTTTTTGAACTGGACACAGTAGTTTAAATGTGGCCTCACCAGGGCAGACTAGAATGCGAGGATCACCTCTTTCTATTTGCTGCCCTCTCTTTTTAATGCATCCCAAGATACCTTTGGCTTTCTTGGCCACAAAGGCACACTGCTGGCTCATGGCCAACCTGTTGTCCATCAAAACACTCAGATTCTTCTCAGCAAAGCTCCTCTCCAGCAGGTCATCCATTAACCTGTGCTCATGCATGTGGTTATTCCTCTCCAGGTGCAAGACTCTACACTTGCTCTTGTTGAACCTCATCTGATTCTTTCCTGTTCTACTCTCCGGCCTGTCCATGTCTTGTTGAATGGTACATAGGACAGTCTTCTGGCGTATCAGCCACTTCTTCCAGCTTTTTATTATCAGCAAACTTATTGCAGGTGAACTCTATCCCTTCATACAGGTCACTAATGAAGATGTTGAACAAGACTGGACTCAGCACTGACCTTTGCGAAACACTGCTTGTTACAGGCCTTCAGTCAGGCTGTGCTACTAGTGACAACCCTCTGAGCTCTGTTAGTCAATCAGTTATTAATCCACCTCACCTCCCACTCATCTGTCCCATACTTTCTAAGTTTCATAACAAGACCTCATGGGAGACGGTGTTAATCATATGATACTGTTTTCCTGCTCACATATGACCAAATTAATAAGATTTGTTTCCATTCTTCAATTTTCCTTTCACTTTTAAAAGTATTTGTGATCTTCATGTCTTTTCACATTTTTTTCCTACTCTTATCAAAATTGCACAGTTTAGGCACTCAGTGTCTCAGAGATGATAAACAATAATCACATTCACAAATTTATAGAGATTCCACTTTTTAGTAGACCTATAGATTAAATAAATAATCTTCACAATCAGTGGTGATTTTTCTTTGTTTGTTTGTTTTCCTTTCATTAGCCTGCACATTTAGAGGCAGACATTAGTGCATTTCTGCTGCTGATACATCTCTAGTTATTATTAGATTTGCAATTCAATTACTTGAAGAGCCTCAAGTACCATTGATTATTCATGGGATTCTTGGGCTGGGCTGGCTACAAAACTACTCATTAATCTCTTGAGTGCCCCTGGGCATCCAGTATGCACTTAGCATAGCAACACTACTGCATCTGTGGAATGTAAGAAGCGATAGCTAATATAGAGGCTGGGGCAATGGTAGGCCTACAGCCAAGTGACAGATGCCAGTAGCAGGTGCTCCCCAACCATTCAAAACCAGGTAGCCATGTCTTTCTGCAGAATGCCCATAGGGTTAGGTTAGCCCAAGCCGGGGTAGCTTGTTATGCAATCGCACAACTGCCAATGTCTTTTTAAGAAAAGTCAGGGAAATAATTTATTTTTTTCCTCTATTTTCCTCACAGCTGTCACCAACTGCACTCAAGTAAGAGTTTATTTTACTAAATCTTGTGAAAATTTGCTGGAGTATGACATAAAGACAGGGTTTGAGTTGCTTGATGCTCCTCCTCATTCTGACTTCTTGAAGATCAGTAGGATGCATGTTCCCTTGCAGATGTTCCAAGAAATCCTAGGAAGAACCAGGAGGTGGTGCGGAGAGTAGGCCATGTTGTGCCTTATTAACAGGAAACTTTTGTTCAGTTTTGGAATCACTGAGTAATAATGATGGTAAAAGAAAGGACTTGAGTTTATCATGGCATTAAAGTATAACATCCACCACTTTCATATTCATATTTCACATAAGTTACAAGTGCTACTAAGAGAATACTATCTGCTTTTTCTTATGTTAGACTACAAAGTCAAAGGCGGATCACAGAAGCATAGAATGTCAGCAATTGGCAGGGACCTCAAATGATCATCCAGTCCAATCCAGCTGCCAGAGCAGGAACATTGAGATTAGGTCGTACAGGAATGCATCCATGGGCAGTCTATTCCAATGTTCTTTTACCCTTACTGTGAATTTTTTTTCTCATATTTATGTGGAACCTCCCATGTTCCAGCTTGTACTTGCTGCCCCTTTTCCTAGTATTGGATGTCACCGAGAAGAGCCTGGCCCCATCCTCCCACCACTCACACCTTATATATTTATAAACATTAATGAGGTCACCTTCAGTCTTCTCTTTCCATGCTGACACAGCTTCCTCAGCTTTTCCTCATAAGGGAGATTCTCCACTCCCTTAATCATCTTTGTGGTTATGCACTGGACTCTCTCAAGTAGTTCCCTGTCCTTGAACTGAGGGGCCCATAACTGGATTCCAGATGTATTCCAGATATGGTCTCACCAGGGCAGAGTTGAGGCACAGGAGAACATCGACTTACTAACCACACGCCAGGATGCCACTGGCCTTCTTAGCAACAAGGGTACAGTGCTGGCTCATGGTCATCCTGCAGTCCACCAGAATCCCCAGGTCTGCTTCCCTTATGCTGCTCTCTAATATGTCAGACTCCAACCAACACTGGTACCTGGAGTTGCAAGACTCTACACTTGCCCTTGTTACATTTCAATAAATATCTTCCTGCTCAACTCCTCAGCCTGTGTAAGTCCTACTGTATGGCAGCATGCCTTCTGGCTTGTCAGCCCCTCCTCCCAGTTTCATGGATGCTGGAGGTATGGCAGTAGAAGTTGAACCTTTCTGCCAATATTTTCTTAACATGTTGTTGACGTGTAACAGTGTGAGAATCCTTCTTTATTTTCTGGCTCAAAGCTTGCTTCCTAAGGTATTTCTTGTGATGAGACCCTAACTGATCTATTGAGGAGGCAAGTAATGGGTGCTACCATGTGACAATCAACATAACTTTGTGGACATTTGAAAGCACCTTCCTCCAGAGCTGTTTGCCTCTGGAAGAGAGTGCTCAAAAGTATTTACTGGTGAAAGATCTGGCCTGTGACTAAATAGCTCCAGTTTGGCATGGGAAAACTGGGGAATTATACCATCGTTTCCTGTAAAAAAACAGGATGCAGATTGGCATCCCTGCTCTTATCTGCTGGCAAGGTGTCACAGAGTTGATCAGATCAATCTATGTCCGTGACAGGGGCGGCAGGCCTCTGCCCTCCCCCCCCTTACCCCGGTCCCACAAAAATGGGAAGGAAGGAAGGGAGGAAAAGAGCAGCGGCAACAATCTATGGAGGAAAACTTATTTTACTATAATATTGGAATGCAAGATAACACAATATGTACAATTTAATTGAAATGGAGATTAATAAATCAGACAAGATGAGAGAGAGAGTTCCCGGGACCGATTCAAACCTGAAAAGCTTGGAACGGCCAGGAAAGCACCCTCCAGCACCCGCTGCCAGGCAGCAAGAGAGCGCCCCCCCCACCCGGAAGGGCCAGATCCCGTGACTGCTGTAATGTACAGGGATAGGTAGCTGGGATTGGGGCAGTGACACTTTAATGCCCCGTACACTACATGATGTTTTGATGTGGAATACTGAAATCCAAAAACGAAAAAAAACAAAAACAAAACATAGAACCATGACACAAGGCCTGGAAGGTGGGGACAAAGGAGCTTCTGCTGAGATCCCAGAGCCAGAAGCTGCCACTCCAAGGAGAGCTGACTCAACCACTTTGGATTTGAGCTGTCACTCCAAAGAGAGTTGACTCGTCCACTTTGGACTTGTAAGTAAGTTTGTACTGCCATTGTACATTGATCACCATCATTGCCGTGATCACCGCCACCGTCAACAGAACAACAATGCTGATGACCCACCTCTACTGAAGATCAGTGACTGAACTACGAACCCTGCTGGACCCATGGTGGTGACCATATCCCTCTTGCTTCTTATGGAGACTCCTTGCTTCTATTCCCCTTCTATTCCATCACCCTTCTTCCCTTCCCCATCACTCTAATTTGTAATAGTGTTCATCCTCCCCTTCCCCATCTCCCTGATTATGATTTGTAATAAACTGTTTGGACCAACATTTGAACCGTTGTTTCTTAATCTCACGCCAGCTATACATATATCAAAGAACCTCCTCTCCCTCCTATAAATTGGAGAGAGACAAACAGTGGCAGTAGAAGGACAGTCTGGCAAAAAGGCATCTGTCACAGAAGTATGTATGGAGCAAAGCTGTTGAACTGAATTCCTGCATGTGGAAAAAATGGCACCCATTGATGTTCATCAGTGCTTGCTGAACATTTATGGAGACCAAACAGTGTATGTTAGTGCAGTAAGGTGGTGAGTGGTGAGTTTCAGCAGTGGCAACAGAGACAGTGTGTCACTTCCATTGATGCAGGAGCTTACAAGTGTGGCATGCAGGCACTTTTCATTGCTGATGAAAATGCATGGCTACTGCAATTGACTATGTTGACAAACACTATTTTGTAGTTGAGAATTTGCTCTATCAAACAGTATTACTGTGCTGTCTGTATCTGCTGAAATTTCCATGGGAATAAATAGGAGGCATTACTTTTATGTACTTCCACTGTTTTTATTGCCATAATTAGCTTTGCTAATTTACTATTTCTGAGGAGATGTAAAGTTAATTCAACAATAACATGAATCTAAGACCCTTTCTAACCTGACTAATTTGTGAGTGGAGTACTACGCATTTACTGTTGAAAAAACATACAAAGCTAATAGCAAGTGGATGAATGTCCAAATAAACTAATCATAACTAAGGAAAAAAAGTGTGTTTGTCATTATTTGCATCCAAATACAGTCCCACAAAAATTGACAAATATGAAAGTAAAAATTCTCTGTTCTTCTTTCACTTGTACGCTCTCTCCTGTTTCAATCTTATCAGTTTGCCTCACACAACCATCTTATTACTTCTACAAGCTTCTTGTGTTCTGTTTTCCTTCACAAGAAATTTAGAGTTTTTCTTTTCAGTCTTTATTATGTGAATGGCAAAGTCCTTGTAGGCTTGAACAGTCTAGGCTTTGTAGCCACATAGACTGGTTTTTTTGCAGAACACTGCCCAAGAGACATTCATTGATCAATAAGTCAGTGTTGAAGCACCTTGGCACAAATATCTGAAGAAGCTTTTGTGACTCTAGCTTCACAACATCTCACTCAGGTTAATGATGTCAGTGCATAATTTTTGAGTGTTTGGATTAACTTGAATTTCTCTCCTGAGTAGGACGATAAACAAACAAACAAACAAACAAACAAAGGATGAACTTCAGCTTTTTCACTGTCTCTTTTAACAGATTGTCATAGTTTTATGGCTTTTTGTTATCAGTATTCCACATCATAACATTATGTAGTGCACTGGGAATTAGAGAGTTTATGCTTTGTGTGCCTGGTTCTGAGAAGAAAAGAACTACATACCCCAGGGGAGTTTACAACTCTGTTTTCCATTCAGAAGAAATGACAAAACCTGTTTGCATATATTGAGATGTCCCTCTTTTCCCTTTTTGCTCATTCTAGCAGGGTCTGCTCGTCTCACCTTCAACATTAGAGTTATGGGTTTAGGGCACTGCTATTTTATTTGATTTATTAGCCTCAATTCTAATTATACTGTATTATGTTATCTTGCATTCCAATATCTTATTTAGTAAATTAGTTTTCCTCCTCAGGTTGTCACTGCTGTTTTGTTTTTAGGCCCATTTCCCTACCCTTTTCCCTTTTCCCTTTTTCAGTTTCCTGGAGCATGGATCTGTGGGTCTACCTGCCCCATTAGTCATGGAACCAGGTTGAACCAGCCTGTAAATTGTTGACACAGACATATTTTTGAGTGCATAAGCATGCTTCAACACACATTGCTCTTTGTTTCAATGTATAGTAGAAAGAGAAGGATGAGGAAGGGGAAGAAATAGAAAGAAATGTAAAATAGGGGCAGCAAGTTCTATGGTGCTTCAGAACTTTTCTAATTTTATTTTCATATGTCAATTCTTATCTTTCTTTAGGTGGAATGGGCAGACTAGTAGCTAAAATGGGTTGATCATATACTGTGTCTATGTTATGGATGGTTACAAAGAGAACCTGCAAGTGAAGTGTCTTCTAGATCTTTATGTAAATCTTTACAGTAAATCATTACAGAAACTCACAGGATAAGGAAATTTTTTTTTAATGCTTTTGCATCCTAAACTAAATACTGTAAATTTTCTGCATTCTTCTAATAGTCCTTGATGCACACGTTGCCAGAGTAGCTTGAGAACCTTTTCTGGTGGATAGAAACCAGAATATAATCATTGTGAATCTTGTGAGAAAACAGCAAAACAAAGTCACTGCATTCCCACTTGATCTTTTCTACAAAAGATTCCCTGAGACTTTGGGAAAAGTAACTCCTGAACTAGGAGGTTTGGAATGTCATCAGGGAAATGTAATAGCATTGTAATATCTAGTCATACAGTGATTTGTTAGAAAAACGCAGTCTGAATAGTATGCGGGAGGAGAAAAAACAGTCAGTGGTTTACGGGCTGGTTCTGCCCAGTTCCATGACAGCAGTGCAGAGGGATTTTGCGAATCTGCACTTCCAGAAAAGGGAAAAAGGGGACCCCAAAATAATTAAAAACACCAGCAACGATCTGAGGAAAAACAAACTAATTTACTAAAATAGTATTGGAATGCAAGATAACATGCTATAATACAATACAATTAGAATTGTAGCTAATAAATCAAATATAATGAAAGAGAGTGTTCAAAAGGCAGATAGGTCTCACCGTAACACTGAGGTGAGATGCGCAGTCACGTCGAGCAGCAGGGAGGAGAGCTTGATGAAGAAGGGCTGTCAGATGACCTTCAAGGCCTTACATCTGTTCCCCCTGAGCAGAAATGATAACAGTGAGGTAAACAGTCTTCTGTGGAATGTAGATCTTTTTCTCTTCTGGTACAGGTACCCAGAACTGGAGCATTAATACTTTAACTCCCAGTGCACTACATGATGTTATGATGTGGATAATCAAAATAATAAATTTATATAATATAAATAAAATAATAATCAAAAAACATAAGACAAATATATACACTTCAATGTCAAGAAAGGGAAAGGTAGGATTAGTGAAACAGGCTTTGTGTAGAAAATAATAAAGAGTACATTTCTAGTCAGGCAGCTCAGCAGCTTTCTCTTCATGAGGTGAAGCTTGAGAAATTTTTCATGATCAACCCTGAAAATACTTTAGTGCTATAATAATATAGCTATTGTGAAAAAGGAAGGTAATACATGAGGCATAGCTACTTTGCCCTTTTGAAATGGAAAACAGGGTGCTAAGCTTTCTCTTCTGATTTAGCCCATTGCTTGCATACAACGGAAATAGCCATGTGTTTTATGTTATGCTTGTGTTTAAGTGACATATTCAAGCAGATCTAAAATATCGAATACTTGATAGAACAGAGCTGTAGGGCACCACTCTGTGCGTACACTTGTCCTGGTTTCAGCTGGGACAGAGTTGACTTTTTCTTCACATTTTCTGTTATAATATTTTGTCTGTAGAATAAGAACAATACTGATAATACACTGTTATTTTAGTTGCTGCTGGAAGAGTGAAATTCCAGGCACTCAAACCAAGAGAGTAGTACGAGTGCACACTATTCCAAATAACTAGAAATTCATCAGGCTTTGATAAATACAGTTAGTATATTTCTAGTAGTGATTTTCAAGTCTAAGTATGCCCACATTACCTGATCACAGCTATGTGAAAGCAATTGGAAGACCAGTTAGGGAGTCAAAAGCCAACACTGAGATTTCACACTGTTTTGCATGTCTGTATGTAGCCACTGTTATGATCCTAATTTCAGATTTAGAACTATTTGCTAACATTTGAGAGTTTGTAAGGAACTTAAGTAGTCATTTGAAAGTTTTGAAATAGCGAGTGGGTGCTGCTGGGATGAAAATTTAGCATTATAAATGGTGGGAAATCACAGAACCACAGAATGGCCAGGGTTGGAAGTGACCTCAGGGACCACGAATCTCCAACCCCTCTGCCACATGCAGGGCCACCAACCCCCACATTTAATTCTAGACCAGGCTGCCCAGGGCCCTCGATCACCAAGTTGCGCTGCTTTGGAGCTGCTCCAGCCAGAAGCGCAGTGACTGACAGCGAGATACAGGGGTTCCATCATTCAGGGATCCCCAAGACAGCAGAGAGGCCGGGTAGCTCTTGGCCGGGCAGTTCTCCGAGTGCGGCTGACGTGGCGGGGACGTTGCCAGGGCAACGGCTCTGCGCCCACCTCTCGCGCCTAGAAACGGAGAGGAGGAGTCGGTGTGTGAGAATCACCTGGGCTGTTTTAACGAGGAGAAGCAGTAAGCCACTCCTATACGGGACTCCCCAGCAAGGACTATTGTTATCACTCTCAAGTGAGTGATAAGTGCGCTGGTTCCTGTTAACGGCCCGGCAACAGGGCGAGGACAGAGCCAGCACTACCGGCAGCAGGGCAGGGCTGATCAGGCGCACCTCATTAAGACTATCTAGCAGTGTTAGTGTGCCCGCTGGTTGCCAGTGGCTGCACCCTGGCGGAAGGCTAATGCCACAAAAATTGTGGGGACCCAGACGAAATTCCATGTTTACACAGAAAGAAGACTGCAGTCAAAAAGAGCGTGGAGACCCAGACTGAGGTCCTGTGCATGCTTGAAAGGATTACTGATGCTAAGACAAGTGTGGAGACTCGGACTGAGGCCCCAACACAAGATGCAAATACACAGGTCACTGTATGTCACGAGTGCCAGAGGCTGGTGTTCGCAGTTCCGGGCGATGGTGGTGGTAGTTGTATAAGATGTGACCAACTACATGGCTTACTCAGCTTTGTGGTCGACCTGAAGGAGGAGGTAGAGAAGCTGAAGACCATAAAGGAGTATGAGAAGGAGATTGATTGGTGGTGCCAGTCCCTGTCGGCCCCGAGCTCTTGGCACGTAGCTGAGGCACCACATCGATCATGTCACACCTCACTGCTTTGTAAATAGGTGGGTGAGAGAAAACGGCAGGTGGGAGAGGGGGACCGGCAGGCAGACAGTGCTGCAGTGAGCCTCTTGTCCTCTCTTCCCCCTAGCAACAATTTGAGAAAGGAGGAGGAGTGAAAATGGGTACAGGCTCGATGAAGTGGGCATCCCCCATCCTGACCGTCCTCAACTCCCCAGGTGCCCCTACACAATAGGTTTGAGGCCCTGGAACTTGAGAGGTAACTGGGGGTGTGGAGGGAGATCCACCCGTGAGGTTGCCTCAGGTGAAGCAGTCGACCCTGAGCCTCAAGACTGCCTCCACCCGGAAGGACAGAAGGGTGGTTATCAGAGGTGACTCTCTGCTGAGAGGAACGGAAGGCCCTAGATGTCAAGCTGACCCTACCTGTAGGGAGGTGTGCTGCCTCCCTGGGGTATGGGTCAGGGTCATCTCTAAGAAACTTCCTGGACTGATTTGCCCTTCTGATTATTATCCCTTATTGGTAGTCCAGGCTGGCAGTGACAAAGTCACTGAGAAAAGTCCCAGGGCTATCAAGAAAGACTTCAGGGTACTGAGGCAGGTAGTTGGTGGAGTGGGAGTGCAGTTGGTGTTTTCTTCTATACCTTCAGTGGCAGGGCAGGATATTGAGAGGTACCAAAAAACAAACCTCATAAATAAATGGCTTGAAGTTTGTGCAAACACAGGAATTTTTTTTTTTTTTTACCACAGGGCAACTTACTCGGCACCTGGCATGATGGCTATAAATGGAACTAGCCTGTGTCTGAGGGGTAAGAGGATCTTAGCCGAGGAACTGGTGGGACTCACTGAAAGGTTTTTAAACTAGGTATGAAAAGCAAAGAGGACAAAATCAGGGCTGCTGGGGTTGAGTGGGTCATTCGAAGGCTCGTACCAAATTTGATGGGCAAGGACGGTGAAGTTCAAAGGGGTGGAGTGGGGCAGGGGGGTGCTGAGGATGCTACTGTTCTAGGGGCATCTCTGTCTATAAAGGCGGTGAGACGGAAAGCCAAGCTGTGTGCATACCAATGCACACAGCCTGGGAAATAAGTACGATGAGTTGGAAACCGTAATGCGCTTGGAAAGTTATAACCTTGTTGCTATCACGGAAACATGGTGGGAAGACTCCCATAACTGGAATGCCACCACTGGGGAATACCGGCTCTTTAGAAGGGACAGGCAGGGTAGGAAAGGTGGGGAAATTGCCCACCAAAGAGTGGATAGTGAGGAGCTTCCCCTGAGAAACTGTCAGTAACAGGTTGAGAGCCTGTGGGTTAGAATTAGGGATGGGTCTAACAAACGCCAACTAGTAATAGGAGTACACTACAGACCACCTGATCAATGAGAGACTGTTGACAAGGCTTTCTTGCGTCAGATGTGGGAGGCTTTGTGCTCACAGGCTCTTGTCCTGATGGGGGACTTCAATCATCTGGATATCTCTTGGAAAGACCACCATGCGAGCTGCGAGATGTTAAGGAGGCTCCTGGAATGCAGTGATGATAACTTTCTGGTCCAGGTACTGGACAGAATGACCAGAGGTGAAGCATTGCTGGACCTGCTGCTCACCAATGTGGAGAAAATCATTAAAAGTGTTAAGTTTGGAGGCAGCCTGGGCTGCAGTGACCACGCCCTGGTTGAGTTTGTGATCTCAAGTGATGTGGGCCTGGCAAAGAGTGGCATCAGGACCCTGAACTTTGGAAGAGCCAACTGTAAGCTCTTCAGTGGACAATGGCTGAGATCCCCTGGGATGCTGTCTTTAAAAACAAAGATGTTGAGGAGAGCTGGCTACTCTTCAAGGGTGCCTTCCTGAGAGCACAAGAGCTCTCCATCCTTCTGAATATGAAAGCAGGCAGAGGAGGTAGGAAGCCTGCATGGCTTGGTGAGAAACTGCTGCACGTGCTGACCGCGAAGAAAGGTGCATACAAGCTCTGGAAACAAGGGCGTTTCACCTGGGAAGAATACAGGGATGCTGTCTGGTCTTGCAGATGTGGGATCAGGAAAGCCAAGGTGCAGGCAGAACTGAACTCGGCGAGGGACATGAAAAACAATAGGAAGACTTTCTACAGGTACATTGGCCAGAAAGAGAGGTCAAAGTGAGTGTACCTCCTTTGTTAAATGTAAAAGGAGAACTGGCTTCAACGGACAAAGAGAAGGCTGAGGTACTGAATGAGTTCTTTGCCTAGGTCTTCACTGGCAGCCAGGATTCCAATACTTCTCATATCCCCGAGCCCTGCATCCCTAAACCTCCAGGTGGGAACCAATGTGGTAAATCCCTCTGCTGTGAGGACAGAGCAAGTCTGAGACCACCTCATGAGACTGAATGTGTACAAGTCTATGGGGATGGATGACATGCATCCCAGGGTTCTGAAGGAGTTGGCTGAGGTGATTGCTGAGCCGCTCTCTATCACATTTGAAAAGTCATGACTGTCAGGTGCGGTCCCAGATGACTGTAGGAAGGTTCACATCACTCAAATTTACAAGAAAGGGAGCAAGGAGGATCCTGGGAACTACAGGCCAGTGAGTCTCACCTCTGTGCCTGCAAAGATCATGGAACAGATCATCCTGGACAACATGCTTCGTCACATGAGGAATGAGCATGTGATCCGAGACAGCCAGCACGGCTTCACCAGGGAAAGGCCATGCCTAACCAATCTTGTGGCTTTCTATGAAGGAGTGATGGCATTGATGGACAAAGGGAAGGCGACCAATGTCATTTACCTGGACCTGTGCAAGGCCTTTGGCATGGTTCCCCACCACATTCCTTCTCTCCAAATCAGAAAGATGTGGATTTGATGGGTGGACCATTCAGTGGATAAGAAATTCGTTGAAAGGCCACAGACACAGGGTGGTCTTCAATGGCTCTGTGTTCAGGTGGAGGCTGGTAATGAGCAGCGTCTCCCAGGGGTCTGTCCTGGGACCGGTCCTCTTTAACATCTTTATCAATGACATCGATAACGGAATCGAGTGCACTCTCAGCAAGCTTGCTGATGACACCAAGCTGAGTGGTGTGGTTGACACAGTGGAAGGAAGGGATGCCATTCAGAGGGACCTTGACAGGCTTGAAAGGTGGACCCAGGTGAACCTAATGAGGTTTGACACAGCAAAGTACAAGGTTTTGCATTTGGGCAAGAGGAATTGCAGTCATTTATACAGACTGGAAGGAACAATCCTTGAGAATAGCCCTGCAGAGAAAGACCTGGGGATCCTGGTGGATGAAAAGCTGAACATGAGCCAGCAGTGTGCCCTTGCAGCTTGGAAAGCAAATGGTATCCTGGGCTCCATCAGAAGAGGGGTGGCCATCAGGGACAGGGAGGTGAGTGTCCCCCTCTACTCAGCTGTCGTGAGGTTCCATCTGCAGTACTTTGTCCAGATCTTGAGCCCCCAGTACAAGAGAGATAGGGAGGTGTTGGAGAAGGTCCAGAGGAGAGCCACAAAGATGACCAGGGGACTGGAGCACCTTCGCTATGAAGACATGTTGAGTGAGGTGGGCTTGTTCAGCCTGGAGAAGAGAGGGCTGCAGGGTGACCTCATTGCAGCCTTCCATGACCTAAAGGGAGCCTACAAACAGAAGGGGAATCAGATCTGTATTTATCTGCTGTAGATAGCAGCAGGACAAGGGGAAATGATTTTAAGTCAAAAAAGGGAAGATTTAAGTTGGAGATCAAGGGGAGGTTCTTTACTTTGATAGAGGTAAGGTTCTGGAATAGGCTGCCCAGAGAGGCTGTGGATGTCCCATCCCTGGAGATGTTCAAGACCAGGTTGAATGGAGTCCTGGGCAGCCTGATCTAGTATTCAATGGGGAGGTTGGTGGCCCTGCCTATGTCAGAGGAGTTCGAGCTTCATGATGCTTGAGGTTCCTTCCAACCTGGGTCATTTTGTGATTCTGTGATTTTGTGATTCCAAAGATGCGTTATGGATACCTTTCTTTTTCACATAAAAAGGAGCTTATTAATACATCAGATTCGAGATTATTGTATGCAGGAGAAGATAGCTAACTAGTAATGAATTGAAATTTCCGTAAAGCATATTTGTTTGGCTTGGGAATATGAACATAGAAGCTGATGCAATAGTTTGATGTTTTATTTCAATGTGAATACTGTAAAGAGCTAGTGTTATTTTACAGGTTTGACTGGTATGCTGTGAAAGGTAAGGATATCTCAGGGAGCATGGGAATGGACATTCAAATTGTGGAGTGCTAAAGGTTAAAGGTATAACAAAACACTGCTGTGATAATCCATGATTCATTGCCTGAAATTGTTCAGGAATGTCCTAAATTATATACAGAGATTAGATAGGAAAAATAGATGTCATACATAGCATGGCACACCTGATAAATTTTCTCTTCAAAGGGAAAACTGTTTTATGTTTTGTGCCTGATCCTGATCCTAAGGACTGAACAGTAATAAAACTGAGTTCAGAGGAATCTTTAACCTGATAACTAAATATCCCCTTGCTCATAAAATATTGAGAGACACAATGTATTTGTGCCACTTTCCAGGGGTAGGGGCAAAACCTGCCTGTCCTCAGGGGCTCAGCAGGCTTCCCTACTGCCATATGGGGCCACCTGCTGCATTTCTGAACCAGATTGTTTCAACACAGGACTCAGTGGAGCAAAGAAGATTAACTTTCTGAAAATGAAAAGGACGGATTGAGGAAGAGAAACTGCTTATCAAATATGCACATTTCAGATGGAACTTCACACTCAGTAGAAAGATGTTAGATTGCTGTTAGCTCTCCAGAGCGCTCCTGACAATGTGTTATCAGGTCATGTTTGCATGACAGTAGCAGCCCATGCAGGAAACATTAAGTCATATGATTTCTAAGACGGAATCAATCAAGTGAACAGTACAGCTCCTGAAAACTAATTTCACCTTCATAAGATCTGGTTATCTGTGTGGCAGACATGAGGTTTGTCAGCCCCATTTCAGCCTGACCAGACTCAGTGCTGCATCAAGAATTTTAATGAACCGATACTGTAATATGTATGAAATATGACACTGAGATGAATTCATGAAAAGCCAAGTCTCCATGAAATATGAGGAATTACTGAAGACTTCACCCCCCACTTACCCAATATAAAATGCCCATTTAAAGGCCTTTGTCTTGTTAATCATTTACAAGTTTGAGTAAGGCTTTTTATTATCCCTAAGTGTTACTAGAACTGTGAATGTGGAACTGGCACCAACAGTTCAGAGCATTTTATAACAGCAAGCTAACAAGACCTTGCTAAACACAGAGTGCTAATTTTCTCAGGACTCTTCATAATGTCAAAAGTTTATTAGCTCACAGTAATTAGTATGTATTCAGAAAGCGTGAACAGACGTCAGAGAAAGTTGACTAAACCTGCTGTGAGCTGTGAGATCGTTTCAATTACTCTTAGCAGTGCTCCTGGCTGAATAAAAACTAGGAAGAGCTATTCTGTGATTCTTGATTTTGGTGATTTATTGATATTTTCATTCTAGAAGAGAACATACACGAAGACAGAGATCAGTTTATACGTTAGTTAGCTCGTCAGTGAGTTTTCATACAGACATAGACTCAAAGAATAGCTGAGTTTGGAAAGGATTTCAGAAGATCATCAGTTCAAACATGCAAAATGGGGAACAGGATTAGCCTGTGAGAGGGCAAGAACACTGTTCCACATTTTGGAATTACAGCTCAAGTCCTTCTAGATAACACTTGTTTATCATAGAATGGCCAAAGATCACCTACTTTCAAAACCTCAGCCATAGGCAGGGTCATCAACCACTAGACCAGGCAGCCCAGAGCCACATCCAGCCTCGCCTTGAATGCCTCCAGGGATGGGGCATCCACAACCTCCTTGGGCAACTTCTTCCAGTGTGTCACAACCTTTCTCCTAATATCTAACCTAAACCTTCCTGTCTCAATTTGAAACTATTCTCCCTTGTCCTATCACTATTCACCCTCATAAACAGTTGTACTCCCTCCTGTTTATATGCTCAAGTATTGGAAAGCCACAATGAAGTCTCTCTGGAGCTTCCTCTTCTCCAAACTAAACAAGTCCAATTCCCTCAACCTTTCTTTATAGGAGAGGAGCCTTCTGATCATCTTAGTGGCCTTCCTCTGGACCCATACCAAGAGCTCCATGACTTTCTTGTACTGGGCACCCCAGGCCTGAATGCAGTACTTCAGCTGAAGCCTCACAAGAGCTGAGTAGAGGGGGACAATCAACTCCCTCTCCCTGCTGGCCACTTCTCTTTTAATGCAGCCCAGAAAACAATTGGCCTTCCGGGCTGCTACCGCACACTGCTGCCCTTGCTGAACCTCATTAACTTCTCATAAGCCCATTTCTCCAGCCCGTTCAAGTCCCTCTTGTTCAGCCTGGAGAAGAGAAGGCTGCGGGGTGACCTCATTGCAGCCTATCAATACCTGAAGGGAACCTGAACCCAGGAGGGGAGTAAACTCTTCAAAAGGGCTGACAACAGCAGGACTAGGGGAAATGGATCCAAGTTGAAGGAGGGAAGATTTAGGTTGGATGTTAGGGGGAAGTTCTTTACAAGGAGAGTGGTTAGGCCCTGGAACGGGCTGCCCAGGGAGGTTGTGGATGCCCCGTCCTTGGACGTGTTCAAGGCCAGGTTGGACGGGGTCCTGGGCAACCTGATCTGAATGTGTACGTTTAGTGGTCCTGCTAGGCAGGGGGGTTGGAACTACATGATCCTTGAGATCCCTTCCAACCCGGGTGATTCTGTGATTCTGTGTGATTCTCTGGATGACTTCCCTTCCCTCCAGTGTATCGGCTGCACAGCTCAGCTTGGTGTCATTTACAGACTTGCTGAGAGTGCACTCAATTTCATCATCTACATCATTGATGAAGATGTTGAAGAACACTGGACCCAAGTTGAGCCTTGGGTGACACTGCTTGTGGCTAGTCTCCACCCTGACATAGAACCATTGATTACTATCCTTTGGCACAATGGTTAATTTCTTGGGTTAACTGCACTATGTTTGTACTCTGGTTAATATTTTGTACCATTTGCATCTTGCATTTCAAAGCTAAGTTTGTTGATGTGGTGATCCTAGCAGAAAAAAAATGTACTCAGATTTTATTTTTTCCTTTTGTTTTTGCATTTAACAACATGTAGCTCAAAATATAAGGCATATTATGGATTTTTATCCATCAAGATGTGCTTTGTATCAACGTGATCTTACTGGATCCCTTTGAAATGATTACATAAAACATGCTATACACTTATCCTGTAAGAGCCAGCAATAGGAAATGTAGAGGTTACAACCCTTTTCATTAATATTTTTCCTCTTTATTTCTTTTAAAGTTGTTTTTTTTTTTTTTTTTTTTTTTAATGTACTACAACAGCATAAAACCTGTATTTTTTTTACATGCAATGTAATTTATCTCCATTCCTCTCCTCCCTCTCCTTTCCTGCTTCATTATTTCCCAACACCTTCCCCTGCCTCTTGCCCTCTTTAAAACTAATATTCATTAATGTAGTCTTATTTCTCCTTAAGTGAATGAAATGACTTTTGTTTGTTGTTTAGTTTACAAAGACTAGATTAAGCTCAGTAAGTCATTACTGATGTAGCAGTATCTTGTTACATAAATTTGGACCATGAGTAAATTGGACACTGTACATATTACTATATCAAGGATGCATTACAATTTGCCCATTACAAGTTTCTGGCCATCTGTTCTGCTTAATTAATTTTACAGTATGGAAAATCAGTCAGTTACCGTAACACCTCCATTATCCTTATCATAGAAAGTTAACAGATAACATCTATAGATAATAATTTAACATGAAATTTGGTGAAGTGAATGAAGAGAAACTTTTCACCTCTTCCTTCCCTAGGCACAAACCTACAATATTGTGTATGAATTTCATGAAAGTTTATATTCTCAAGAAACTATTTACTGTTGGAAAGTGTGATTATTAGTCAAAGGAAACTCATGCTCTCAAGGTTATAACCCCACTCAGAAAACCATCATATTGAATTAGCTGTCACCCCTTCTGTAAGTGAGGACTGTATTTTAGGATTTGATTATTTTTTGTTTCCTAATACACCAAACGAACATAAAACTGACCAAGTTGGAAGGTATCTGAAAGATCATCTCAGGTTCAGTCTTTGATGGGAAAAAAAGAGCATAGGTGAGGTCCAACACCCAATCCAGTAATAGAATCATAGAATCATAGAATGATAGAATCCTTGTAGTTAGAAGGGACCTTTAGAGTTCATCTAGTCCAAAACTCCTGCAGTGAACAGTGACACACAGGTTAGATCACATCACTGGGCAACCTGTTCCTGTGCCTCACCACCCTCACTGTAAAAGATTTTTGCCTTATATCTAAGCTAAATCTGCTACCTGTGAACCGTTTCTCCTTATTCTATCACCACAAACCCTGCTAATGTGTCTGTCCCCTGCTTTCCCGAGCTCCCCTCTGTATGCTGAAAGTCCGCTATCAGGTCATCTTGCAGCCTTCTCTTCTCAGGGCTGAACAGCTCCAGCTCTTTCAACCTTTCCTCATAGGAGAAGTGTTCCATTTCTGTTGATCATTTCTGTGGCCCTTGTCTGGACATGTTCCAACAGGTCTGTGTCTCTCCTGTACTGAGGACTCCACATCTAGATGCAGTACTCCAGCTACCTCACCAGCACAGAGTATAGGGGCAGGATCACGTCCTCAACTTGCTGGCCATGCTTCTTTTGATACAGCCCTGAATACGGTTGGCTTTCTGGACTGTAGGGGCACATTACTGGCTCATGTTCAGTTTACCATCCATCAGTACTGGCAGGTATTTTTGACAAGGCTGCACTCAATCCTTCCATCCCCCAGCTTGTATTGGTAATGGGTGTTGCCTAACTCAGGTGCAAGACCTTGTATCTGGACTTGTTGAACTTCCTGACATTCACTTAGGCAATCCTAAGTGTTTATGTCTGTCTATGTCCCTATGGATGGTATCCTGTCCTTCTGCTTTTTTGACCACACACCACAGCATGATGTCATCAGCAAACTCGATGACCTCAATGTCAATGGCAATGATGAAAAAAATAAAGGGTATTGGCCCCAATACTAAACCCTGAGGGATGTCACTCATCACCAGTCTTCATTCAGACACTGACTTACTGACCATCACTCTCTGGACTTGATCCTATAGGCAGTTCTTCATTCACTGAACACTTCACTCATCAAATCCACATCTTTCCAATTTGATGAGTAGGATACTGTGAGGAACCACGTTGAAGGCCTTACTGAAGTTCAGATAGATGACATCAGTGGCTCTTCCCTTGTCCATTGGTGAAGTGACACAATCATAGAAGTCCAATAGATTGGTTAAGCAAGGTTTGCCTTGTTGAAGCCATGCCGGTTCTCCAGTATCATGTCCCTGCCTTTCATGTGCCTCAGCATAGTTACCAGGAGGATCTGTTCCATGATCTTTCCTGGAAAAGAGGTGAGACTGAGACTGACAGGTCAGTAGTTTGTGGGGTCATATTTTTAACCCTTTGTAAAAATGGGTATGATGTTTCCTTTTTTCCAGTCACCAGGGACTTAATATGTTTGCCGTGACTTTTCAGATATCACTGAGAGAGGCTTGGCAACTACATCAGTCAATTCCCTTAGAGCTCTGGGACGCATCTCATCAGGACTCATAGACTTGTGGATGTTCAGGTTCCTCGGGTGATCACGATCCTAATCATCACTTACAGTGGGAGAGACATTTCTTCCCTGATCCTCTCCTACCAAAACAATTGTTTGAAAGCTGTGTGGTGAGCAGTTATCAGGGGAGATGGAGGAAAAAAGTTGTAAAGTACTTCAGCCTTCTCCTTGTCTATTGTTCCCAGCCTGCCTGTGTCACTCACTAGGGATTATGCCCTTCACTAGGGCTTATGCTTTCCTTTTCTGGTTCAGATATCTGTAGAAGCCTTTCTTGTTCTTTTTGACATCTCTTGCCAAGTTTAGTTCAAGCTGGTGCTTAGCATTCCTGACCAATCCTGTGCAGCTTAACAGGTTCCTCATGCTATTCCCCACATATATGCCCCTGTTTCCACTGTCTGTACATTTTCTTCTTTCTCTTCAGTTTGACCATCAGATCCTGGTTCAGCCTGATGGGCATTATATGCATCCACCTCCTTGCACTGTCCAGTTACATATTAAAGAAGATGATTTCCCTAACATTTGTAATATAGGGAGCAAAAGTCTCCTCCTTATACTTTGGTTGCATTCTTATTTCAAATATCATTTAATCTCTTTAATCTTTCTCCATTTCTAAAAGCTTCAAAAAGTACAAATTTATTGAAGGAATAAGTAGTATGATTAATACTGTCCTGTTTTTGTCTGGGATAGGGTTAATTTTTTTTTCATAACTGCTGGTACGAATCTGTTTTATGCTAAGCCAAAGACTTTTCCATTCATTTTTATTACTGTCTTGGCAGCAGAGAGACTGGGAGTATACAAGAAGATAGGATTGGACAGAACCAGGACAGCTGACCTAAACTGGCTAAAGGGAGATTTTATAAAATGTGAAATGATAAAACCTGGGGGAACTGGTAAAAGAAGGAAATAATTTCTTGGGAATTGGCTGTGCATCAGTCAGTGGGTGGCGAGAAATTGCATAGTACATAACCTGTTTAATAATTATATACCTATTCCTATTTGTTTCTATTCCTTTTCTGTCTCACTAAATCATCTTTATCCCAACCCAAGAGTTGTGTCTTTTTTGTTGTTGTTGTCCTTTTTTTTTTTTTTTTTTACCTGATTCTTTCCCCCATCCCTCTGGGGAGCAGAGTGAGCAAATGACTATTTAGTGCTGAACTGTTTGCTGGGCTAAATCATAACACACTCAGGAGAATACAAGCCAGACCATAAGATACTTTTAGATACTTTTCCAAAATAATTCACTGACCACTGCCTTTTTTTTTTTTTTTTTTTTTTTTTTTTCCCTTCTCATTAGCTGCTCTTGTCTTCCATCACAAAATATTCTTGCTGATCTAACTATCTGGCAAACTGACTGTTTTGCTGATAGGGCCAAATTCATCACAGTTTAACTTCACTAGCTTGAAAGAAATTCCACCAAGCACAGTTTTGACACAAAATATTTGTTTCCAAGGCGCTGTGTTTATTTACTTACCAGGAAAAGACATTGTATCATAGAGGAAAGGAATAAAGTAGGTATTTCCTTTGTAAGTATCAATACATCATGTGATTTCCAAGAAAACAGAATATAATGATTTGCAAGTACATAGTACAAGTACTCTTTTCATTTTACATTACCATTCATACTTTATTTTTTATTATTTTTTTAATATAATGTTTAGTTAGGGTGAATAAGATGCATTATTCTGAGATAAGAACACAATAACAGGAAAGTGATTTTACTGGGAAATAGCAGGATCTTACACTAAATTCTATACTTGGTAGTAATATAATCAAGCCTATAACTAGATTATAAAATTTAAATTATTGTGAGATTGGTAAAATACATTAGAGTTACATTAAATAAAATTACTTTTTTTTTTTTTTTTTTTTTTTTAACATTATTTGGGTTATTTTACATGTGGGGATTTGGATTCCCCATAAATGTCAAGTATATGAACAGAAAGTGGAAAGAGAAGAACAGTCAGTGGAAAAGTTTATGGAAAGGAAGTAACTGCAGTTAAAAGATTCTGAAATCATAGAATCACAGAATCATAGAATGGCCTGGATTGAAAAGGACCTCAAAGATCATCTAGTTTCAACCCTCCTGCTGCATGCAGGGTTGCCAGCCACTTCACCAGGCTGCCAGAGCCACATCTAGCCTGGCCAATCAACAGACTCTTGTGGACTGATCAGAATGAATACACACAGAAACACACACACACACAGACACACAAATCACCCTTGGAGGAAAAAAAAAAATCTTAATTTATTGAGTTGAGATCCATTATTTTTTTTTTCTCCTAAAGGAAGAAAATTTAAAGATGAGTAAGGATGAGTGGGAGTTGCGTGAAGTTAGAAATAACTTTAATGAATGATGGGAGGAAGAGTAAATACATTTTGAAAACCTAAAAGAATCTCCCCTCAGAACCGCCAAACATATCTCTGTGATATGTTTTCTAATGCCACTGTTACTATAGGTAGATTAATACATTTGTATTTTAACTTTTGGATTGATCAAGGGAAAGAGTTATTCAGTCTTGAAAGAGAACTGTCAACCTTTGTCTGTGTTCCAGTGAAAATTCTTTGTGTAATAATAGTATTTCATTACTCTTAAACATTTGTTATATTTTCCTCATCAGAAAGAAAGCTAAGGGGCATCAGGCTGTTTCTAACATGAAATCTGGTTATTGCCATTGGGTGACAGGAAGCAGAGCAAAACAAAATTGCACGTTAAGTGAGCTGTACTGTAACCGTTACTTTTAGCAGTAGGGAAACAGATAATTAATCCCGTTGATTCCTTTGTATCCCTTTGCAGAATTTTTCTGCAAGAAAGAAATTTGTTCCTGAAGAAAAAGTTGCCAAGCCTCTGGAAAAAAGTGACTGAGCAAGGTGCTGCACTAAATACGCAGTCTCAGTGTGTTGCCTCAACCCAGAAAACATGCAGAGAAGAAACTGCAGATCAAGGAGCTTCTCTCTCCTACCACTGGTAGCAGGCATGTGTAAAGGTAAGACAAGAAAGCAATATTTTGCACTCCGCTGTTCTATGTGTCTTCTGTCCTTTTCCTCGGAGGAAAGAAACAACTTTCTCCCAAGTATAATCACATTTCATGAGTTTACACAGAAGTACTTGAATTCCTTCTCACTATTTACAGCATACATCACATCCTCTGCTCTCGGTGCCAAAGGGGGGAGTTTCAATTTATGGTGCAGTACAAGATATCAAATACATATAATGGCATATGCAGTCTCTTCTAGTGTTCAGGAGGGAGATCTAACCATGTGTTAACTTCGTACTCTGATTTCTTAGGAAAATAAAATGTATGGAAGACTAGCTCCATATCTCTGCATAGGACTTGAACCATTATAATCAGAAATATCATAGTTTGTTGTACAGCTTACCTAATGATATTTGGGGTGAATGTCCTTGACTGTAGTCCAACCACAGATCCATTGCATTTACATCACTTATGCTATATAGCCACGCTGCAGCCATGAAGTGATGCATGATATTTGACACATTATAGGATATAGGGTATCTTAAAATTAAATATTGCCTCCTGTATTTTTTGCTAACAAAGCGTTAAAGAACATAAACAACTTATCAAAAAATGTAGGCATGCTTGTTATAAATTTGAAGATAACCCTAGAGATTTTATCTGCATTCATGTTTTGTTTATATAGGTATACATTAATTTTTGCCTCCTGTCCATTGTCTACCAATTATTGTTCTTTGAATTCTTACATTTCACAGAGGCTTTCCTAAAAACATCCATGCATTCCTTTGCGCCTTGCAGAACTGTAAATGTAATCCAATGCCAGGCTATCAGAGGAAGCTGTGGATGTGGGATACTGCAAATCAGAGGTGTGGTAGGAGAGATGAGTGTGTGCAGCAGATAACTGTACTTGATTAGCTAGATTTAAATAGTGTTGGATGAATTTGCCAGGTGAAAATAAAAATTGTCAGTTCAGTTTAATTTCATGGTGAATCAAACAAGGAAATTAGATTCTGCTAGTCTGTTAGTTTGACATCTACAGCAAGTGACAATTAGAGATGATGAGAGAGCTTATACTTATTCCAAAACTCTTCATTTCTTTTCTTTTTTTTTTTTTTTCCTTCTGATGGACATGTAAATTTTATTTGCTGTTGCTTTGCAGAAATGTCTACTATACCCTTATTTTATTGACAACATAAAGGATTTTAGAATTCATTATTTCATTAAGTTCTTTTTGGGAGAGTAATGCAGTAAGATTTAGAGGTAACACAGCAATTTCTGAAATCTGCATTTCATTGAAATAACTTTTCGAGGTCAGGAATTTGAGCCACAGGTATTCTAAATGGAAAAAGTTGTAATGAAAGAAGCACACTAATGGCTTGAAGAAAGAAAGATTACGGTATAATAAAATAAGAATGAAGACAGTGTGAAAGAATCTTCTTTTATTGTATGTTGATACTCAGTTCAGTCCTGATATTGCTCATTAACCTTGGAAGAAAGGATTAAATAACAAATCAAAACACAAAGATGTTCTTTAAAAGGACTCCCAAAGTCAAAATTCAAATTAAGTGAACTTCACACTTAAATTAGAGCTCAAAGAGCATGTAAAATCAAGCAGAACAAGGTGTGTGAAATGATTGTATATGATGTCATATTTGCTTTCTAGTCTTTGCAGTGGAGTTTGCATTTAGAAAGCATTTGCTTTACAAGCAATGCTGAAATAGATTGAGAAAATTATTTCCCACCTTATTTTTCTTCTTCAGATTGAAATATATTACTGTCTGAAAAATGTCAAACATAGAGAAACAGAAAAAAGTCATTATGACACATTCTAAAGGAAAACCATATCTCATATCTCTCAGTAGCTTAACTTACATAGTAATATGCTCCAGAAGAACCTATGTATTCTTGCAACAGTTCCTCATCTAATATATAAAGAAAATATTATCTGTATTTCTTCTTTTGCTTTGTCTATTTTTCCTTCAAGATGTTGAGGCAGCAACAATATGTTTCTGCATACTACTTGGAAATCATATAACAGTTTGGGAGATTTCCTTTGGCACCTATTGTACTCTGTTTTTCAGAAGTCATTTCAAGCTGCCAATATTTATATGTAGTTAGTTTTAACTCGTTGTATATGGTTAGTCACATTCTCATATAGCCTCACTTGCATATTTCATTTGTTTCTGAAGAAAAAGAAGAAATACACATGATCTTTCACATGGGCTATCTCCTACTGGCTTCAACTGCAAACTAACTTAAGTCCTTATACATTTTCTTTAAAAAATGTCAATACATGTCCAGTCCTGAACAGCTGATATCTGAGAGGGAATGGTCAGGAACAAGCATCCTAGATGAGCTTTTCAGCCCTTCCCCTTCCCCTTTCTTCTTTAAAAAAGAAGTGAACTGTATTCTATCCAACAAATCCAACTCCATTAGTAAATTACTTTCCAATCCACAGTTAAATAATACTGTATGAATTATTCACAAATACGTCTCACTGAAGAGTCTACATTTATCATTAACACCAGGGGAGGCTAGTTAAATGGTATTTGCATTAGATCATTTTCTGTATGTCACCTTATTCTTAGGAGGTCTGTGCAAAAACATTAGTCTTTATAATATCCATAAAATACATAAAAATGAATCTAAAAAGCTGCAGCTTCATTTAAAAATATAATTTATTCTGATTTCTAAAATATGGTTATTTAAAGATATATTTATTTTTGATGATGTTAAAAAAGAGGATTTATCTTTTTAATTATATATTTAAATATGAATGTCTACTTTTAAAAAAAAATATTATTTTTTACTAGTGATTTCTTGTATGTTTATCTCATAATACAATTTTCACTACTCAATATTTAGGTATGTTTGGAAATATCATAAAAATGTATTACAGAATACATAAAATCTGTTCTCCAAAATATTAATTATCAATTTGAAAACTATCTATCTCAGTTGCAACATAATGCTGTGGTTTATTATCTGCATATATTCAGCCTTCAGAAAACTAATGGTTACATGTAGGTATTCCAAATAGATTCCTAAATACAGAAGCAGTGATTAATTTCTGCAAGACTATGTGAAGTTCCATAATTCTTTAATGGTGCCAAAGTGATATATAGCATGAGTATAAACATCGGCTAGCTCAGCAGAATGCCCATGGGAATTATCAGGGATGTATCTCCTTGATGTGCTCTGTAGAGATATAAATCACCTTAAAAAACAAGCTACAGACAAAAGACTGAATGTGCAAATGCTTTGTTTGAAAGAGAATAGTTATTTTCTCTTAAAGTTACAGATTATTCTTGTAATATTCACATGAAGGAGATTCGAAAAGATAATGCCTTTTTCACAAAAGCACTAAACAGTATCAAAGTGAGGCACTTTAGATTGTTATTTTTATTTTTTGGTTGTTTGTTTATAGTTCAATATTCACACTGTCTTTTGTATTTTCCGTAATGTATCATCAAATAAGCTCCTTCTGAACAGTTAGACAGCCAGTTCTCCAGTTCCATGAAGTGCAATATGTGAACTGAATGCATACAAAAAATTAAACGTTTCTGTAGTAATCAAAATTACTCAATGATTTGCTCCAAGTTTCAAATGAGCTAGTAGGACTGATGTTGTGATATTGGCTGGAACATGCTTTGTACAAGATAGACGTACAAGATGTACAAGATAGAATTATAGAATCATAGAATTGCTCAGGTTGGAAAAGATCTTAAAGATCATCAAGTCCATACTACCCCAACTACCCTCCGCTAAATCGTGTCCCTGAGCACTACATCCAAATGGGTTTTAAACATATCCAGGGATGGTGACTCAATCATCTCCCCAGGGAGCCTATTCCCGTGCTCAACAAGCCTTTCTGTAAAGAAGTTTTTCCTGGTGTCCAACCTAAACTTACCCTGGAATAACTTGAGGCCATTTCCCCTCATCCTGTCACCTGTCACCAGTGAGAAGAGACCAATCCTGCTCTCACCATCAGCACCTTTCAGATATTTGAAGAGAGCAATAGGGTCTCCCCTCAACCTCCTTTTCCCCAGACCAAATAGCACCAGTTCCTTCAGTTGCTCCTCATAGGGCGTATTCTCCAAGCCCTTCACAAGCCTTGTAGACCTTCTCTGGATCTGCTCCAGAAGCTTAATATCCTTTCTGTACTGAAATGCCCAAAACTGAACACAGTATTCGAGGTGAGGCCTCACCAGTGCCAAGTACAGGAGCAGGATGACTTCCTTAGTCCTGCTCACCACACCATTCCTGATACAAGCCAGGATGCCATTGGCCTTCTTGGCCACTTGGGCACACTGCTGGCTCATATTTAGCTGACTGTCCACCAGTACACCAAACAGACACCTTGTCTGTCAGGCAGCTTTCTAGCCATTCCTCCCCAAGTCTGTAGGGTTGCCTGTTGTTGTTGTGACCAAAATGCGGGACCCGACATATGGCCCTATTGAAATTCATACAGTTAACCTTGGCCCACTGATCCAGTCTATCCAGGTCCTTCTGTCATGCCTTTCTCCCCTCTGACAGATTGACGCTCCCTTCCAACTTGGTGTAATCTGCAAATTTACTGAAGGTGCACTCAATCCCCTCATCAAGATCATTAATAAAGATGTTAAACAGCAGCAGTCCCAGTACTGAGCCCTGGGAGACATCACTCATGACTGGCCACCAACTGGATTTAACTCCATTGATCGTAACTCTTTGGGCCTGGTCATCCAGCCAGTGTTTCACTCAACGGTATGTATGCTCATCCAAACTTTGGGCAGCCAACTTCTCTACGAGAATGTTGTGGGGGACAGTATCAAAGGCTTTACTGAAATCCAGGTAATCTATGTCAACAGTCTTACCTTCATCCACTCAGCAGGTCACCTTGTCATAGGACAAAATCAGGTATAATTGCTACTAGGTGGATAATAAATAGATCAGTTACATACATTCTTTTTTGAGACATTGTCACATTTGAGTCATTACAGAACAGCTCTTTACACCCTTACTTACTTGAAGCAGTATTTTAATGCCTTGACAAGTCTGACTGAGGCCAGTGAGAGTCTCATTAGCATGACATTCTGACATAGATAGGAAGAGGACTTCACTCCCTTTACTCATGCCTAGACCTTTACTATTCATTAATTATGCAAATCAGTTTGTGAGCTTCAAACACTTCAGTGTTTGAAGATGGCAATTTCAGTTACATTTACTGTAAAGTCTTCAGGGTTTTGCTGAGTGCTGTTTTGTTCTGGTATGCTTTACACCAAAATATCACATAGCTATGGTGGTTCATTCATTTGTTTCACAAATTAATTTCAGACTGATCAATTAGATAGACTTAGCAAGAAGACTGAAATAATAACAAGTAGTTGCTGGAGAAGAAAGAGAGCATTTCAAATATTTATGACTTTTCTGTCCACTTGAAAACACTGCTCATGATCTCTCACCAGAAGAGAGATTCAGAAAATACCAAAAGAGCTTAAAAATCATTTTAACTATCCTTCAGTGTGATTTTCTTCTGAACTATCACAATTAATCAAGTCAATCACTCTTTGGGAAACAGAATTATTTTCTTTCAGTTATTCCACAAGATGCACACTATATCAGCTTCTACCATTTTTACTTTTATCTTCCTGGAATGAAGACCTGAAAGAGTGAGAAATATAGCTTTAGTTGCTTTACAAGTCGTAATCACACTACTATGTTATTTATTCATTTAATTTAAAGCAATTTCAGACTATGATTCAAAGAACCTCACTGAATTTTTAACTCTGATTCCTAACTAAAAGAAAGGAGAAAAAGCATGAGGAGAGAAAGCTTTGTGAAATACAGAATCTGAACTAAGCTCGTAGTAACAAGGAAGAGAAAAAGCATTAGTGAAATATTTGCTACTGCAATAATATTTCAAATAATGTAAACATTTACTGCAGACTTCACATAAATTCCTGGCTACTTTGCAGATAATAAGATTTTAATAGGGACAGAAGACCTTCCACATGAGGTCAACCTGATTAATTTGGGTCTGCTCATCCTGGAGAAAAGAAGGCTCTGGAAAGACCTGATGGTGGCATTTACATAAATATAAGGGGGGGCTTATAAGGAAGAAGGGGCAGACTCTTAAATGTGATATGACAAAGGGAAATAATTTCAAAGTAAAAACGGTGAGAGTTAGATTGGATATAAGGAAAAAGTTTTTTACATTGAGGGTTGTGAGGAAGTGGGCCAGGTTGCCCAGAGTGGTGGTGAATGCTCCATTCTTGGAGACATTCAGGGTCAGTCTGGACGGGGCTCTGAGCAATCTGATCTAGCTGTAGGTGTCACAATTCATTGCAGGGGAGTTGGACTAGATGACTTTTAACGGTCCTTCTTCCAACTGAAACTATTCTATAATTCTAAGATGAGAATTCTAATAGATATGTGATCATCAGCCAACATACATCTTTTTCTGCTTCATACCGGACATGCTGATATGATAATACATGTAAGTGCTTCAGAACATTTGAAGTTCTCTCCTAAAGCTGGCAGTTTTGTTTCCTTTGTCACTATCCTGGTGATACTGAATGGCCATGTCCTGGTGCTGCTTCTGGTAGGGTGAGAGTAAGGTGCAAGTTGTGCTTCCATATTCCTCTAGTTTTAGTGTGAATTCCAGCATGTTATCTAATATACTGTTTTCAGTGATTCTAAGTAATTCTACAGATAAATAACACAGAAAGAATTAAGTTATGATGGTTTTGACTATATTGGACAGTTTAAATCTTTTGAAAGATGGTTGTTTTTCAAGTTGATAGTGTTTGTCTTTTTTTTTTTTTTTTTTTTAATATCTTCATAAAATGCACAAATTGGCCTTGAAATTCATTCTCCAGAGGCACCCTATTAGGTAAAAGTTTCTTACTTCACTTAAAAATATTATTATTATTGATATTATTATTATTGTATACAATAGCCTGTTGACTAGCACATTTACAGCTCAGCAAATATAATGATAAATAATATTTTTAATCAATACTAGTTTGTATTATAATTATCAGAATTACTAAATGATCTCAAACTTTAAAAGACCTACTAGCTCTACCCACAAAACCTAAATCCCAGCCCTTCTTCTGTATCTTATTTACATGTTGTTTATTTGAAACAGTCATAATTCAAAAGAAAAATAACAGTACATGGAAAACTAGTTAGTATTGAATAGTGTTAAGTAGTAAAACTCCACCATACTATTCATAATAAATATACCTTACCATTTGATTTCCAGTTTGAAAGACAAATCAGTGTAGTGAAATATTTCCACATATTTAATTTTGCATTCTCTGAAAACAAGTAGCTCAGCTCAATGCCAGTGAGGTAGCATCAGGATACTACTGTCCATAACAACAATCCTTTTTTATTGAATCAGTGTATTGTATTTGTTTGTTTGTATAACATCACTGAATATTATGCTTTAGTCTGTTTTGTTAAATATCCTGTGACACTTAATGTTCATCATCCATAAATGACAAACCCCCTAGTTTCTTGCCTAAGATTAAGTTTTAATGGCTGAAATTAAAAATTAAATGTATTGTATCTGTACAGCACTTCAGCATCCTGGGGACTGCCACACTGTGAAGAATAAAAAATAATAGAAAAAAAAAATAATGATAGCAAGGAAAATGAGTTTCAGTTAATATGTTGGGAGAGTATCTTTTCCATCAAATGTTTTGCATATATGCTGGCATAAAATGCAGCTGCACACTTATCATGTTTATTACTAGCAATTCGGTAGAGTATTCTAAATATACTTAGATCTTTAGACTTCACTTACACTTCCTTATCTGAATCAGTGCTGCCAGTGCTTGCTGTTTGGAAAGGTCACAACAATGCTGAATAAATTATTTTCATCAGAGAGTGGGCCCACTGAAAATATTTTCACGTACAAGCAGGACTATTTTTTCTTTCACTGAAATCTAAACTTTATTTAGTATTGTAAACTATTTATAATTTTTCTGTTGGTCTTTATGAAACAGCTTGGTTCCCCTCAGTCACCTCTTATGGGGCATACGTCTGAACTGTATGATCAACATCACACCTAAAATCACCTGGTACTTGAACAACATAGCACCAGTAACACTTGAGTGATCTTTCTTTTCCTGGACACATTCAGAAAAAAGCAGATTGCAAGTAGTGTTTGTGTCATTTTAGTAAGAATTCAGATTTTGCAAAGTTCCAGAAAGCCATGAGACGGGGAATATAGGTAAGAATGTAGAATGTCTTGAATTTCTAGATGAACTTCAGTGAATGGTCTAGAAAAGCAGAACGAATGAAGCAGGTATGACTATGTTTTCCTTTTTTCCTTTCACTGGCTCACAGCTTTTCTTTTTGGATCATTTACTAAGATTTAGTACAAAACAGATATTTTTAGTGCAAATTGGCTGTACATAATGCAAATATTCCTTAAACAGAAAAAGTAAGAATACCCAGACAGAATATGCTAGATTGTTTCTTAAGTTAAAGTATGAGTGTTCCGTTAGTAATATACTTTGGCAGAAACACTCCTCAAATTTTTCGTGTTATACATGTTAAAATAAATATAAATAAATATAAATTTTATTCCTGTAATTCATTTTCTCTCTTTAGAGCATTTCATAGAATCATAGAATCCTTAGAGTTGGAAGGGACCTCTGAAGTTCATGTAGTCCTGCTCCCCTGCAATGAACAGAGACATCCACAGCTAGATCCAGTTGCCCAGGGCCCCATCTGGCCTTAATTTAAAAGTCTTTACAGTGAAGGTATCAAACATATCTCTAGGCAGCATGTTCCAGTGCCTCACCGTCCTCACTGTGAAAAAATTTTTCCTTTTATTCGACCTAAATGTGCCCTCTTTAAGTTTGAAGCCATTTCCCCTTATACTATCACTGCAGAACCCACCAAAGTGTCTATCTTCTCCTTTCCCGTAGTTCCCTTTTATATACTGAAAGGCTGCTCTCAGGTCACTGCTCAACTTTCCCTTCTCTAGGCTGATGAGCCCGAGTTTTTTCAATTTGTCGTAGGAGATGTGTTCCATATCTTAGATCATTTCTGTGGCCATCCTCTGAATGCTCTCCAACAGGTCTGTGTTTTTCCTGTACTGAGGACTCCATATCTGGATGCAGTACTCCAGGTGAGGTCTCACCAGTGCAGAATAGAGGGGCAGGATCACTTCCCTCAATCTGCTGGCTATAATTCTTTTAATGTAGCCCAGGATATAGTTGCTTTTCTGGGCTGTGAAGGCACATTTCTGGCTCATGCTCAGCTTCCCACCTGAATATGAGTAAATTATGTCAACGTAATATTTGTTGGTAATCATTAATACAAGAAATAGAATCACACTTTGCTATGAGGATCACAGTAGTTTACCTGAGTACAGATTAAATTGATCACCGAAAGTAATTTCGCCTCAAAGTCTAGGATTTTTTATTCCAAAACAACTTACTCTGTATTATGAATAATCAAACACAAAATAGAAATAGAGCCAAATTAGTTCAGAGTTAATTTATTATTTCACAGCATGGTCTCTAATCATATTTCAGAATTACAGTAATGTCAAGAGACTGTCTTCGATTTGCTTTTCTCTGCCTACTCACAACTTCCTGATTTTGATTTGAATTAGAGTTGAAAGGAACTGTATTTAGTGATACCGTGTGTGAAAACCTTAAAGACATTTGTTCTACAGAGCATGGGTCTGTACAGGTATGACCCAGAAGTCCTGTGTTTATCAATATGTTTATCAGTATCCTCATGCTTTTTCTTCATCGTTCCCTGTGCAGTCAAAAGGATATGTCTATGCATGTAATTTTTCAGGACTAAAGATAATTTGTTATTCTGCTGTGTTGTATTATGCTGTCAAATATGTCAGATATGCTGGTTTACATTTCTCAGTTGCTAGTGATACCAAATTCTTGTTGATCAGGCCAACGTTCCCTAGCAGGCAGTTCATCACATCCAAATTTATGTTTATTGACTGAACACAGATGATGTCATATATTTTATATTATTAAAAAAAAAATTTAAAGAAAGTCAGGTTGACAAAGAAAATGTCTGAAGACGAGAAAACACCCAGATTAGGATTGATTATGCCAAATGAATTAGTCCTTTTATATTGTCATATATCCTTAATTTTGTGTTTTCTTAAATAATTCTTCTCTGATAGGAGCTTTTCTTGTTTTCTTATTCTTTTTTTTCCTTAAAGATTTTTTTTTTTCTATTATGAGTGTATGCAATATTCTTACCTGTTCAGCGTAAAATTTGGAATAAGCATTTTAGGATAGACAAAGAACTAGAGGAAAAAATGTAATGAATGGGAATTAACTACCATGTGCATCAAATTATATGTTTGACTTTCCTAAAAAGCATCTATGTGATGGTTTGTAAGCTGTGAATTTTGTGGCTGATTACTACTTGACAGTATGTATGCAATATAATTGTAATATGTGTGAGTACTCTGAACGTATTTACAGGAGAGTAGATTAATGCACCATGTGCAACTGTGTCTGATGTCCCTAAATTTTTAATAAGTAAACATTTACCTTGAATTGCTTAGGCAGAAAAGTAGAGAAAAAAGAGGGCTGATCTTTTCTGTAATTTTCCCTGGGAGGTAAGATAAGGAAGGGAGAAGAACTGCCAGTATCCATTGAACAGCAAAGGCTGGTATGTGGTTGGAGAAGGTGCTGTAGGATGTATGTAAGTTGGCAACACGTAGGCCAGGAATTCCTTTAAATTATATCTCTTAGTTGCTTTTTCTAACTTATTATTTCATTCTATGCCTCCTTCACTCACAGCCATCTACAGAATAAATGCCCTGCCAGGTATATTTCCAGTGTATCAGTAGGCCTCTTGCTAGTTTCCAAAAAGCTCTATTTGAACCTATTTGATGATTTCAGTGTCTTTTTATTTTTTATAGAAAGTCTAGGTCTCTTTGAAAAAAACAATGAAAAACAAATCTGTACTTTCTTGATATATCAAATAAATGATACACTGTAAATATTTCATTCAGATTCATTCCAGTTTAAAGAAGAAAGCTAGATGCTCTTGGATGGATAAGGGAGAGCTAAATAAAAAGCAATGGATACATTCCTATCCTACTGTGGAATTGATCTGAACAATTTGTGCAAAAATAATTTATGTTGATTTGATTTATGAGCATAAATATCAAAGCAACAAGATAAATCCATACATTAATATGCATATACTTCCTTAATCACAGATTTTACAATATCTTTGTAGATCCTGGTATTTTTTTTTTTAATTCTGTGGTCTCTAGAAAACTCCAGTAAATGAATTCTTTTTTTTTTTTTTCTTTCTTTAGACCAGAGTACTGTCTATACGTTAAATCCACTAATGATCAGCACTGGTTAAATATTTTATTTTCCTTTCTGTAGAATGCATCTCATTTCTTCCTTATCTTACTCTAAATAGCTAGTTCCTGTGTTTTGCAGATGAAACAATTCAAATAATAGCCAGAGCATAAAAGGTGTAATAATTAATTACAGCATGAATCACCAGCAAATTCTACTTTAATACTCTCAGTATGTACAATAAAGGGGAAATGAAATATTTTTTGCTGTGTGTCAACATTCTCTCTCCTTTTACTTCATTAAATCAAGATGATATAACTCTCAGAAGACAGGAGAGCAAATTTTAAAGCTGTATTGATTTAACCTTCTCTTTGTAAATATTTCATAGTTCTATAATGTGCTAATGCAATCATGCACAGAACAAAGGATTGCATTTTTCTGTTAGTACACAGAAGGGGCATATGACAGCATTTATTATGCCATTTAAGAAGTATTACATAGGGAAACACACGAGGATTTTGTCATTGTTATAAATGTCAAGAAGGATTGATACAAAACTGTTTTCAAGTGAAATTTTCATTAAGAAAGACTGTTCAAAATTTGCAGTTTCTTGAAGGACAATAAACTCATTTATCAGTTATGGGGTTCTATGTATTTTATTAGATATTTCTCTTCACTAATGTTTTGGAATGTTCTGATGATTCAAAGCAAAGCCGTCTTGCTGAAAAGGAAAGTGTTTGGAATATTTTTTTAAATTCTTAAATTAATTCTATGATTTGCTATTTTTGTCAGAGTCGACATATTGTGAATGCAGATGGGAAAAATGACAATAAAAATACCAAATACAGACTTAATTTTCAATCCTATGGATTAGTTGATTTTGTCAGAAAATGTTTATTGTTAATTCCAATAATTTTAATATTTAAACATTGGGAAAGTATCACAAGACTTAAAAATAAAGAAATTTGCATCTATAGGAATTTGGTGTGACACTGGTAAATATCAAAAACAGTTTAAATCTCACAAATGTTTTGAAAGGAAGCACTAAGAAGCAAGATAAGAATAATATATATGTTGGGCTTTTTGGCTGCAATGAGGGATAGAACTTGGAAAAGGAAAAAAATCCAGTTACTTTTAACATGTAAATTATAGAACTAAAATATTATAATTTGAGATATAGAAAGTATGCATGACCAGATTCAGTGTTTACATAGTGAAGTAATATATATATATATATATATTTTGCTAGGAATTGAATCTAACTCTAATATTCATAACTTTTAATTATGTAACAACATAGGTTGATGGATATTAGGTCTCCTGTGGAATTTCAAAAGTTACTTTTCACTGTTAGGGTTCCATTGTCTGTTTCTTTCAACTCAACAAAATCAAGCATAACAAATTCTGACATATTGTTTCTTATTAAGGAATGCAATATAACCAGCCTTCTAATCAAGAGGCATTGTGAATAGCACTGAGATTAATGGAAGGGTGGAATAAATAAGATGTTAGTGATGTGTAGATAACCTCAGCGTGTTGTTAACTCAGAGATTAAATAAACTGGAAAAAAACAGGCTCTACACAGCATTCCCATTGAGCTAGTGTATCATCTTGTGAGCAGAGGGGCTGTGTAAAAAATAATGAAGAACTAGGAATGTTGACTGGGAAAAAAGAGTAAGATAGATACTTAAATTGAAAGAAATAGAACAATTTGGAAAAAAATTATCCCTGGGATAGTGTAAAATATGGCAAGATGGTGGGATCATGTACAGCCTTGTTCCACTGTTCAGCTTTCTGATCCAAGATCCTCACTGACTGTGGTCATGCAATCCTGCATCTGCTTCTTCAAACTATTTTATGAAAATGAAGAGACAGACCCCTCCCGTTCACTCTGGTTTCCCCAGAAACATTGAATGAAAGATGGAAATTAAAAAAAAAAAAAAAAAAAAGACAGAAAATGTCCAAAAGGACTCAAGAGTAAGGGTGCTATTTAATAAACTATGCTGCAAGTCATTTCTGCAGAAGCCAAAGGAAACGAAAAAAGAAACCAAATAAGAAACCAAATAAGATAATCACGAGATATTTTATTGTTTATGATAAGTTACTTTGGCATTACTGTTTTAAAAACTGTAGTGGCTTTTTAAGGAAAACTTTATAATTCAAATGCAAATTCAAAATGATGTGCTGCAGTTATTCTGTGTACTAGACTCAGATCAAAACTTGAAGTTTTTCTTTATAGAAAAGCTCCTAATGGTAGTTGCCAAAAAGAAAAGACAACTGCAGAACAGGAGCCATCTTAGCACTTATCAAGTATTCTTATACTTCATTAATCTTCAAAAAGATCCTGGAGTATTCAGTAACCTTAAGAAATTGCTTATAGGTCAAAACAAACTAAAAGGTTGAATTGTTTATTACATATGATGTACCGTTGGTGCAGTTGAATTGTGCATTAGATATAAACAAGAGAAGACTGAGAAGAATATCTTGGGTTCACCTTTTTTCTACCTACCATGGAAAACAGTGCACTTTTTTTTCCCATGATTCCACACAGTGTTTCATTTCAAATTAATGTTGAAAATCCATATACTGATCAGTTCTAATGAAGAAATATTGATTTATGCCAGCTATACACACCATTTGTACTGCAACCCAGATTTGTTAGAATAGTTGTTTTCAAGCTTTTTTTTCCAGAAATAATATGCCTGTATAGTATTTTTGTAGATAACCTCAGATAAATATGTGGAAATCTCAAAACATATTCCCATCAAAGTTTCAAAGTTGAGACAGTAGTTTTGTAGAAATACTCGTTCTAAATGGTTAGAATTGCCAAGAGTAGTGCATTAGGGTAATGCGACCTTAAGGACTGAGCTGCTGAACAAGCAGCCTGCTAATTTGATTTTTTCTTTTGTCACTTTTTGATCTAAGTTGTCTTGCTCCTTGTTGGCTAGATATTTTCAGTGGGACAAACATTTTTGATTTCAAATACATGTAAAGTATTCTAAGTAATATCTTCCTATAAATTTAGAGCTTGGAAAATATACAAAAAACTTAGGAGAGGATTACAGTATGAAATAATGAGACTGAGATCCCTTGTTCAGCTGAATGCATGAGCTCAGCTAGTCTTCAGCAGAAAGGAGGTTACCATCTTGTGAGCTATTTTTGGACTTACTATATGAAATTAAATACATGTTCATCTTCTTGTATGTCTGCTGAGCATTCAATAATTTGATTTCAGTTTACTTAGTAAATTAAACTATTGTAAAGAACCAAGTAAATTTAAGGCAGAGCAACTGAGATTTGTAAACGGTAGAATACCTAAATTTGAAAATAATTATTAGCCTTGGAATTTTAGCTATCCAATTTACCAATAAACATATATATCAATCTTATGTTTCAATTTATGCTCAAGGATATCAAAATAACTAATAAATGGTCAAGTTTCCAAAGAAATTCTCATTTACAGCAATCTCCTGTTTACATTCTGACTTGAACTTCAGGATTAGTACTACAGAAAATCAAAAGAAAATCCATTAAAAAAAAACACCCAAAAAAAACTCTGATAAATGTCTATCTTATAAAACCACCATTGTTCAGAAGAAGCCTAGAAACTTCACAGCAAATAAAAGTATAAACTGAATTCTGAAATATTTCTGAAGTAGTGTCAACAATGGTTTCCTAGGCCAGACTTCACTGCAATGCACTGGATTTAGAGAGGCTTTTGAACCACAGATGGTGAACAAATAATAGAATCACAGAATGGCCTTGATTGAAAAGAATCACAATGATATCATCTAGTTTCAGCACCTCAGCCACAGGCAGAGTCATCAACCACCAGACCAGGCTGCCCAGAGCCATACCAAGCCTGGCCTTGAATGCCTCCAGGGATGGGGCATCCACAACCTCCTTGGGCAACCTGTTCCAGTGTGTCACCACCCTTTGAGTGAAAAACTTCCTCCTAATATCTAACCTAAACCTTCTCTGTCTCAATTTGAAACCATTCCCCCTTGTCCTATCACTATTCACCCTCTTAAATAGACATACTCCCTCTTGTTTATATGCTTCCTTCAAGTACTGGAAGGCCACAATGAAGTCTCCGTGGAGCCTTCTCTTTTCCTAACTAAACAAGCCCGATTCTCTCAACCTTTCCTCATAGCAGAGGAACTCCAGCCTTCCGATCATCTTAGTGGCCCCTCTCTGGATCTCCAATATCTCCACATCTTTCTTGTACTGGGAGCTCCAGACTTGGACACAGTACTCCAGCTGGGGTCTCACAAAAGCTGAGTAGAGAGGGAAAATCACCTTCCTCTCTCTGATGGCCTCCCCTTTTTTAATGCAGCACAGAACACAGTTGGCCTTCTGGGCTGCAAGTGCACACTGCTGGCTCATGTCCAGCTTCCTGTTTACCAGGACCCCCAAGTCCTTCTCCACAGGGCTTCTCCAGGAGATCTTCCCTCAGTTTATATAACTACCTGGGATTGCCCTGGCCCAAGTGTAGCACCCTGCACTTGGCCTTATTGAACCTCATTAGATTTTTATAGGTCCACTTCTCCAGCCTGTCCAAGTCCCTCTGCATGGCTTCCCCGCCTTTCAGTATATCAACTGCACTGCTCAGGTGGGTGTCATCCACAAACTTGCTGAGGGTGCACTCGATGCCATTGTCTATGTCGCTGATGAAGATGTTGAGGAGCACTGGTCCCAAGGCCGAGCGACTGGCCTCTACCCTGGCACAGAATCACTGATCACAACCCTTTATCTATAACAAGCCAACCAATTCTTAATCCATAGGACAGTCCATCTTTCAAATCCACACCTCTCCAATTTAGAGAGAAGGATGGGATGAGAGACCTTGTCAAAGGATTCACAGAAATGCAGATAGATGATATCGTTGCGCTACCCCCATCCACCAATGCTGTCACTTCATCTGGCAGCAAGCTTATTTTGGAAAAGCAGTAATATTACTAATTTCCACCTTCTGCTCATAAAACTGAATTTCTAAAGTTATCTTTGACATTTTGCGAGTGTAAACAGCATAACAGACAAAGAAGAATAGGGCACATCTCTACATCATTTGGAGAGACCACCCAAGAGTGATCTGACAGAAAAACAAATGTTTGCCCGGTAACAAGATTTATGTGTATGCACATAAGACAAACAATTCAGTTCCTCTGTGGATCAGACTCAGTTCCTGATGTTTTGTACAGATACAGTGTAGAAAATGTTTGACAATTTTTTTTTCATTTCTAATAAATATTTTTTGGAGTAAATATGGAAAATGGGTAACTTCTGAAACTATAGAAATGATTTAGATCACTGATGCACGTTAGTTTTTTCAAACACCACAGCTGATTAAAGAGATCCCTATAGTAGTATAGTATTTTGCTTCACACAATGTGTGAAGCTCAAATTAAAAAAACAAAAACAAAAACAAAAACAAAAAAACAGAAAAAAACCTAGAAATTAAAAAAAGAAGTAAATAAAGAGAAAAGATTAAAAAAAAAAAACAAAAACGGAAGAAAAAGAAAAAGATAAGAAGAAAAAAGGGGCAAAGAGAAAAAAAGTTAAAGAAGAGAACAGAGAAAAAAGAAGTAAAAAGAAAGAATTTAGAATTCTAGAATTGAATTTAGAATTGAAGTCCTGTAAGAATATATGAAACTGTGAAACTGCATTATGCAGTTCATGAGTGTGAATCCTATTGTACGGAAAAATGAGAAATTCAAGATGAAAGTATGGACGAAAAAGGGCCTGTTCCTTTCAGAAGTCCTTCTTGCTTAAAGAACTTGCCTAAGACCTCTGTGGAGCTGTAATTGAGACATGCACTTTGTCCAAATGCCCACTAACACAGTAAGTGGGCCAAGCTCAACAGAAGTAAGTATGGTTAGATTTTTTGCATGACATGTTTTATGTGATAATAAGGGGCTCAAATTCTAGAGACACAAGTTCTCTATGCTACATGGCCTTCTTTTCCGAAAATGATGAGTCTCTAGTGAAGAAGTTGCACTTAAGACTTCTAGTTCTAGTATTGGTAATATGTCTAATTGGTTGATGATTTTATGTGCTTATTTATTCTGAACTATTCTGAATGGAGAGGTGAAAAGAGCCAGATATGAGTTAAACAATGGTTCAACATTTTGAAAACTATCTACATCTTAGTTTTATTTAAAACAAGTATGTAATAATAAGATGTCATAGTCTGCCTTAGTGCCCAGGAAAAAGGTAGAATGAATACATTGTACGTAGAGCTATATAATATGCAAATCAAGATACTAAAAAAAAGAGAAAAACAAACTTAGAAGTTAAGGAAATCCAGCAATGTATACTGAGTGGGGAAAAAAGTGGAATATGACTGCCAGCCGTCAACATTGCTGTAACAGTATAGGGCTACATACTGCCCTCTGCACTGTTTCCAAGCAGTAACAGTAGCTAATAGATAAACACACAGAATTTTGTTGCAAACATAAACTCTTTCAGCTCTGTAAAGTAATAATTAGAAAGCTAAATTAACTAGAAAACACTCAGTTCAAGACATGCTTAAGCAGTTCTTAGAAGAATGGCATTTCAAATCTCAAGCTTCACCTAACAGCTTGCAGTTCTACAAAGTACAGTAGTTCTGATTTTAAGCAAAGTAACCACACAGGCCATTACCACAGCAACTGACTGACTGACTTCTAGTACTTGCCTAAGATGATAATGGGAGTCTAATTTCTTCATTTTCTTTATTTGACTGAACACACAGATGAAAATAAATTAAAGATGAACATGACCCACCTGAGCTGAATCACTTGTTAATTAGTATGTATATGAGTAGTTATATTAAAACTAACAGATTTGAAAGAAAATTTCAGTAAGAAGAACCAAAAGAACAATAAGTTGGTAGTTTCAAACAATCATTCATTGATTTGCAAGCAGAAAAAAAAAGAGCCAAATTTTATATTAAAATAATTCTATTTTTTTTTAGATTTCATTTTATATTAAAATAAAGTATTAGAGAAGGAGATTCAAAAATTAAATTTCATGAGTTTTTCTGTTTTGTTTTGTTTTGTAGTTTAACATTTGATATGGACATGCTATAACTACATCAGAAACTTTTCATCCAGAAAGCTTCCCTTGGCATCTAACTTACTCTCGATAGGCAAAGCCCAGCTGGATGTCAAGAAGATGAAGTAAACCCAGGCTCTTGGTGTCCTGCCCTTTGTTTAACCATGAACCTGACTAGATGTCTTTGGTCATGTGTCATCAACAGTGGATTTGTTTCCTTATTAAGAAGTCAGTAAAGTACTCTCTGATTATTTAATGATAACAGCAGGTTTCTAAAGACTTCTAGGTAACAGGAATTAGAAAAGCTCAGTTTAATTAATAAATAATGATCATATTTTCAATATTAATAAAACTAATTACATAATAACTATATGCATTGAAGCAAATTGTTCCTCAGGAGTCAACTCACAAAGTGACCAAAATTGCCATTAACTTCCCTTTTCCTTCTTTATTTATGTTCACTCTTTTTCTGTGTGACATTCTGTTGCATGCAGACGTCCCACTTACTAACAGGAGAGGCTGGACCAGGATCTACTGCATGAAGATGATTAGAAGAATCTCCATGATTCTCTAGAAATCCCTAGCAATCTGTTGAGAACTTATGCTGCAGAAGAGGGAAGATATGACAAAACCAGAAAGAGTTGTGTATTGAGCATGACAGCTTTCTGCACCCAATGCTCACTGTCTTGCTGAAAGGACTAACTGTAATCTTTAACAAAACAAGGAAGATGTAAGGTAGAGCAGAGGAGACTGTAGTGAAATGAGAGGGAAGAACCTGGGAAGGGAGCAAAATAATTTTCTGAAGTGTTTTAATTTTTGTTTCTCTTCTTTGTTTTTGCTTCCCAGTACCAAACATCACTTATTACATATGTTCCAATCCAATACAGTGAATGGCAGTCAGTCCAGCTCTAGAACACATGCAAGAAATTCATACTGAAGGACAAGAGTGAATATTCTGTGTCACTCACCTGCAAAACCAGTGTCATAGCATGGATATTCAAGTCAGTAAATAACATTTAGATGATTTAAGTAGGTCAGAACAAGAGATTGAAGAGACTGGTTACATTGAATGAAGTGAATGTCCCCTTGTAGAGATGACAAATTCAAGAGGAAGAATTACTTTAATGTATGATATGCAGTATATTTCTGTCACTAAGTGCTGCAACAGATACATGGAGCCCCATGAGTATCTTTGGATTTTCGAAGGAACCTGAAGGAAAAAAATAATGGTTTGGAAAAAAATGGAAATGAAGACCTTTTCTATTAGTAGCTGGCTATTTGGTAGAGTAATAAATATTTAGTAGACTAGTAGAGCAATAAAATGGTGTTAAAACTACTTTATTATTATTATTATTTTATTTTAAAATTAATAAACTGTGGTCTGAGGATTATTTTTCCTTAACATGACTTTTTATAGGAGTGCCCTAAAACTATATTCACAGTATATGTTATAATTTTATTAAATGACACAATGAATTTGCAAAGTATTTACATGAAGTTATAAAGAAGTTAGATTATCATATTTTTTTTTTCTTGCCTTGAACAACATTTACTCTTTGGTTTCTGGTGGTCCCAAAGGGCTTGTGTCTTTCTTCTAGCTAGTTACATACACATTGTTTCATTGAATGTGAAACCACAATGCAGAGTTAGACATAACAGATCTGGTTCTCATACTCTCAAGGCATGACAGTTTGCAGGTAGGGAAAGTAGGTGAAAGTGTATGTATTTTTCCTCTTTAAATCTTCTGAGTGGAAGGAAGCGAGTTGGATACATCACACTCTGTTTATGACAGTGGCAACTTTTCTCAGCCTGAACATGCTTGCCACAATAGTAAGTGGCTTTGTTACTTCTAACAAAATCCCTGTGCATATTTCTGGCTCAGAGGAGCAGTTTCAAGATTCATGGGTTTGGATAGGTCTCATTGTTATGGTTTATTATTATTAAATACTCTTATTAAATGCTGATAAAATATTCGTTGGCTCTTGAAATTTTATTTTAATTTTTTAAGGCTTTTGAAATGTTGCTCCAGTGTGGATAACGAAGGGTATCCTGCAATAAGAGTTCATAAAAATGGGTTGATGGTATCAAAGCGTCAATAAAATTCTCTTTGTGATTACCTTCCAAACACCTTTTCTGCTGACTGAACTTTTATTTCTTGTTTAATTATTAAGTGCTGAATTGCTAGTTTGAAAACACTTTAGTCCTCTTTCTTTGGGGGTTGGACTCGATGATCTCTGGAGGTCCCTTCCAACCCCTACAATTCTGTGATTCTGTGATTCCTTTCGGCACATGGTTGCACATTTTTTCTTCTCAGTTCTCCCTAGCCATCCCCTCACTTGCATCCATTTTTCTGCTTAGAGTCCTCATCCACAGCAAGTACTGAGTCACATTTGCACTATACATCACTGAAATAAGCCGTTGATACAGTAAACTTACTGGAAGGCACGTCTTGGTATTTTTATGCAATATATTTTTTTATATATCTTGCAATACCTTTTTGCAAAAGTCAGTGGAGACATGTTTAACAAATATTAGACTCAAGAGGTAAGAAGGAACAAGAAATAATCAGAACAGTGTCATTCATCATGCTGCCCTTGTCATGAAAGAAAAAGTTATCAACCCTCATCTATGTAAAAACAAAAACTGACAAAAAACAAACAAACAAACAAATAACAAAAAAACCCCTACAGAAATAAAGACAAAAACCTTCAACTTTTCTAAAGTCCTGTTTGAAAGAAGTGTATTGCAAGGCTCTCCTCTGCAAAACCTCCTTTTGTGAGTCATGTTGCCATTCCCACAGAAAAAATCTTGGCTGTAATTTCTTGGTGCTTGCTTTTTTGCAAAAATGAGAGATCAAGAGCCAAACAAATAATGGAAAAAATATTAAGTTAGACTTCTTCAGTTGAAAAAATACTAACATTTTCAATCTGCACACTTCAGATTAATTACCCTGTTTTTATCTAGATCCTAGTGATTTGACATGGAGAAGGAATGCAAAAAAAGTATTTCAAACAGGCACTGAAGATGCCTTTGTAAACTGCTTGCAAAATCAATTCTTCATCTTGGTGGTCCTCAAAATCCAGCTACAAGGCCTTTGATTTATGATGCATTTACATGAAAAAGTTCAAAAATTGAAACCGTTTTGTATTTCATCAGTCTGAGGATGATCTTCAGAAATGTTCTAAGATTTTCAAGATAAAATGTAGTTCAGCTGCTTCCTTTAAAAACAAAGTAGTCTCTGCTCTGATACAGGTTTCAGACTCCTTCCTCTGACATTTATTGTGTCTATACTTTGGAAGTCAAGCAGATTTCTCCAATTAACAGAGTTCTCCATATGGTGTTTGTGACTGTGTATTTCATGCTGTCATAGCTGGGAGCTAAACTGGGATTCTTGTGATCCAAAGGCAATAACTCTGCCTGGTGAAGCTTATCCTTAGCCAATGTGAACTAAGCAAACATCTCTGCAGCTGTAGCTGCTCTTTCTGTAATTCAAGCCTTTGAACCCTGTATCACCTTAAGCCAAACCAAACCAAAACCTGCAAGGGTTCCAACACCAGTAACAATTCTGCAGTAATGGCATTCTGGAACTCTCCTAACAAACACTGAAGTTTTTACAAACCAAATTTACAAACCAAAAAGTCTCATATACCTCTTAAATGACAATGTTTCTTGAAAAAAAGCTCCATGTTTTGGCTCTTAAAAACAGTTGTCCTACTGTAATTCTTTCCCTTGCTTCTGCTTGCAACCCTATTGTCATTAAAAAATAAGCCTTTATATTTGAGGCCATAAGTTCACCTTTTCAGAGCTGATAAGGATAAAAAGAGGAAAGGGGACATAAGCTAATTTTGATTGTTTTCAAGAGTATTACAATGGCAACTATCTTTTGAAGCACTTTATCACTCAGTCAGAGGAAGTCAACATTCAAAATTCTCTTCTTGAAGAGTCCAGAACTATTTGAACAAAATGTATACACCTATTGACTAACAGCATTTAGACTCTTCCATGGTGATGCCACTCCTATATTGAAACTAGTTTCTTTCAAAGTAATCTATGCTATCTTGTGTCTTCCCTGTGCTTTGGATAGTTTGCTGGGATGTTCAGTTGTTCAGTTCCATATAGTTCAGCTAAAGATTTTAGCATTTTTCTTGTAACTGGAAAATTATTTCTCACACCCTTTTTTTTTTTTTTTTTTTTTTTTTTCAGCAGAACTGTCTTTGTGTTCAGCTTTTTGTCTATAAAGAAATGATGTGGATATTAGCAGACAGAGCAGAAATATTGTCAAGCAATATTTCCCCTTTTTTGCAGACTATATGGCATGCTTCAAAAGATATAAATCTTTGCATATTTAAGGATAACATATTAGAAACTAGTATTTTTTGTCATAATCATTTATGATGAGTTTCTGTAGTATTTAGGCCTGGACTATGTATGCAAACCATGCACTTACTTTTGTAGCCTTTCTGATGGATATTCATGGAATTATATTGCAGTCAAGAACATGCAGTCATGAAGAAGAGCCTGAAAATGTAATAGGAGTGCAAACAATGTAACAAATACTTGGAAACTGATGAGGAATGCTAGTGAACGCAGAGGAGGATGCCCAGCACTCAGTGGAAAAATTCCAACGGAAATTGTATTTCTAAGCATGTGACTTCTGGGAATCACAGATAAGACTACAGCTGAATATTTTGTATATTGAAAAGGGAAAAAACTGCAATAGGTCCTCCTTCTCCAGACAAATATGTGTGAATTACTTGGCAATGCACTGTGGAACGCAAGCAAGAGAGGACGGTTGCCCACACGTATTCTGCCTGTGACACAAAATTACTGCAGCAGTAGTATCTCTGCTCATCTACACTTCCCTGTTTTTAACACATGCAGGGAGCATACTGGTCATTGCCATTGGTCACAGAAGATGAATATCTTATTATTGTTATTTCTGATGTGGAGGACAAGAATATTTCAACCATCTACCTCTGAGAATACTGAAGATTTCCCTTGTACTGTCATTGCATTTATGAGTGAGAAGGTAGAAGGCATGCACAATGTCTTTAACCAGGGAAATTATTATTAAGCTGTTGTTGTCAGATTTATCTAGCCTAAGTTAAAGATAATAAAAGAGAGCATGAACGAAGGGGAAAACATTCTGTTGCTCATGCAATAGTAGTGAATAGCTAGAAAAGTAGAAGGAATCTGATCTGGTGTAATTATAAAGGAAATAGACTCAGCATACATCTGAATACAATGAAAATTACTGTTCTTAAGGCAAGCACAGATTCCTGCAGCTCTTGTACTGAATCTACTTAAGCATGAGTGAGATAATGATGCCAGCTCAAGCTACAGCCATGAGTGTTATTTACAACTAGAGTTTCAAGGAATGTATATTGCAATCCAATATCTTTTCCTGGGAGGAAGGATTCATGGAGACCAATGACCTTAACTTTGGATAATATATTTACAGGAAGTTATTTAATTTCTGGTTCTGGTAAAAGTAGTAATGCATCTTTCCATTAATTGTAAAAGGACCGACAGATAAAAAAATATTATTTTGTACATACATTGCCATGAAAGTAATGCCTCCTATTTATTACCATGGAAACTACAATCGACACAACTATTTGATGGAGCAAATTCTCAGCCACCAACTACTATTTTTCAACATATTCACCATCACTAGCTTTGCATTTTTTGCCAGTGATGAACAAGAGACTGCAAGCTGCACTTGTAACAGTGCACATCATCAGAGGTGACACCGTCTCTATCACCACAGCTGAATCACAGAATCACGGAATTTTAGGGTTTGGAAGGGACCTCTAGAGTTCAAGTCCAATCCCCCTGCAAAACAGGCTCCCTAAAGCAGGCTGCACAGGTAAGCATCCAGGCAGATTTTGAATATTTCCATAGAAGGAGAATCAACAACCTCCTTGGGTAGCCTGTTTCAGTACTCTTTCACCCTCACTATGAATAAATTTTTTTGTATATTGGTGTGGAATTTCCTGTGCTCAAGTTCATGTCCGTTTCCCTTTGTTCTGTCCTCACATACTGCTGAGAAGAGGTTGCCCATGTCTCTTTGACTCCCACACTTAAGATATTTATAAATATTAATAAGATCACCTCTAAATCTTCTTTTCTCGAAGCTGAACATGGTCATGTTGCTCAGCCTTCCCTCACAGGGAAGATGTTCCTGGCCCATTTATCATCTTGAAACTCACTACTCACGGCCTTGCTGTGCTCATACCCACTGTTTGATCTTCATAAACATTCAACAAACAACAGTGGATGTCAATATATGCAATCTTTTCCATGTGGAGAAACTCACGGACACACCCTTGCTTCATACACACTTGCATATCAGTTGCCATTCTGTAAGACTTCCTCTCTCTTGCCATCTGTCACATGGCAACAAAATGTAAGGGAACATTGGTGGGAAGGTTCAGCTTCTATTGCCAAATCACCATATCTGCCTCTGATATAGTAGCAAACATAATAAAATAGGAGGCCTTTTTTTCAGAACAGCCATTTTATATAACATTTATTGTCTTATTAATGCATTGCTATTTTTATACAGTACTTAGAGTGAGTGAACTGGTCAAAATTTCTGGGGTGAATGTTTTGTGAAATTCCAAATAAAAATATTTTCCTGTGCATAAGTAAAATGGTTAATGTAACTTTCTAAAAGGCCTTCTACAAACAACTTAAGAGCATATACCATGAAGGGTATATGCTGTTTGGTACTTTGAGCAAGAATTACTTGAAGTGCTTCATTTAGATGAGGAGATTCAGGAGTGCCTTGATGTCTGATGATCTGTGAAAAAAGCAGAACATTTTATACTGAATGGGAGATCTTTTTAATTATCTTTGTAGAGAAATGAAAGTATAAAGAAGACACTTAAATTGTAGCTGGAATATTAGATTGAGTTCACCTTGATTGGCCTTGAGTGAATCTAGGTATGTATACACGTGTAACTGCATTTATGTGTAATACACATGCGTATGCTCTCACACATATGAATGTTTAAAATATTTGTGTGTGCCATGTAAATCTAATGAACAATAATGTAATTACAAAATGTGTCACTGATACCATCTACCTGGACATCTGTAAGTCCTTTAACATGATACCCCACAACATCCTTCTTTCCATATTGGAAAGATATGAATATGATGTGTAGACTGTTCAGTGAACAAAGAACTGGCTGCAGAACCAAGTCCAAAGAGTGGTGGCCAATGGCTCAGTGTCTGGTTGGAGATCAATCATGAGAGGTGTCCCACAGGAGTCAGTGCTGGGACTGATACCCTTTAATTTCTTCATCAGTGACATTGTCAGTGGGGTCATGTGCACCTCCAACAGGTCTGCTGATGGCATCAAACTGTGGGGTGTGATTGACACTGCAGAGGGAGAGGATGCCATCCAGAGGGACACAGACAGACATAAACAGTGTGCCTAAGTGATAGTCACAGACCATTACACATCATCACACTTGATAAACATTTAAAAAATGTTTATCTGTATGTACAGAGACGTGCCATAATGTCAGAAAGATTAGCTTTATTTTGGGTTACTGCGTGTGGTAGCATTTTTTTTTACATAATTTAAAGCTACCCATACTCCTGACTTTTTGACTTATATATATCTTGTTTTTCAGGGGGGAAATACTGACTGTAACATTCATTTTGAACTGGTCATGTTTACCTTCACATTCACTGTGTGACAGAGGAAACATTTTGCCTTTTCTTTGAGTGCATGAAGTCTGAGGACCGTAACATTGTAATGAAAATGTACTTAGACTTTTTCCGATTTTAGAAGTGACAAGTAATTTCAGTGAGTTTTTTCCTTACTGCCTTTCTGCACTCTATTGAGTCTTTAGCGACCCTCTCTGAAATTTGGCATTAAATATGTTTATCTTGGTAATACATCTGATGAAAATTCGAAAATATGTCAAAAAGAACTTCAGAAAGAGATATATTTTGTTTTTTACTATTGCTTGGTACAATTTACAGTATCTACCAGGTTTTATTCTAGGAATCATTCATGGGATATATTCACAGGTTGGTAGGGCATCAGAACAGATTTAAAATGTGTGGGGAAAGAGTGTAAGAATAAATATATGTTATTTGGGGGGCAAAATTCTTATAATGAACCTCTGAATTCATTAGTGTTGTAGGTTCCGGGAATTTCTCATAAGGAATACACTTATGCAGAACGACATGCTTAGTGGATTTACTTTAACCAAGCATCTTGATTATTAACTTAATTAAACTATCTGTTTGGGTTTTGTGCTAATGTAAAGTTGTCTGAAGAGGATTAGTTTTGCTATGCAGAGATACTTCTGCAGTGCTGTCTCATGATGAGTGGCTCTGATAGTTCTGTCACCCAACTTGTTCAACTGTTGCAAATATACGGATTCCATTTAAGCACATAAATTTTTCAATAACATATAAATTCAGAGCCATAGTTAAATAAATATAGTAAAAATTACACTATAATTTAATAATATAAATATAAGCATGCTTTATATATTATGTATTATTATGGATATAATTTATATAATATAAATTAAATGAATATTTACAGAGAGAAAATTAGAAAGGCAAAAGCCCAGAAGTAACTTAATTTAGCTACTACTGTAAAAAATAACAAAAATATTTTTACAAAAATATTAAGAACAAAAGGAAGGCCAAGGACAATCTCCTGCTTTTATTAGATGTGGCAGGGAAGACTGACACCAACGATGATGAAAAGGCTGAGATATCTAGTGCCTTCCTTGCTTTTGTCTTCAACTGTCAGAACAGTTATCCTCTGGGTACTCAGCCCCCTGAGTTGGAAGACAAGTATTCAGGAAGGAACAGTTATCAGCTAGCTGTTCCAGCCATACTGTTACAAGTCCATAGGGCCAGATGAAATCCACCTGAGGATACCAAGGAAGCTGACATAAATCCAATAAATCCATAAAGCCAAGACACTTTCCATCATTTATCAGCAGTCTTCACCAACTGGGTAGGTCACAGATGACTGGAGACTTGCCAGTGTGACTCCCATCAACTAGAAGCATTAGAAGGAGGATCCAGGGAACTACAGGTCTGTCAGCATGACTTCAGTATCAAGAGAGGCTGTAAAGTAAATTATCTTGAGTACGTTCTCTCAGTACATGCAGAACAACTAGGGGATCCGGCTCAGCCAGCATGCCTCATGGAAGGCAGGTCTTGCTTGACAAACTTATCTCCTTCTACAATAATATGCTCTCCTGAAAAAAAAAAGTATGTAATCTACCTAGGCATTGTCAATACTCTGACACTGTATCTCACAGAATTCTAATGGATTCTAATGGAGAATCAGCCAGCTAATGGCTTGGGCAAGTGTACTCAGCTGGCTAAAAATCTGTATGGATGACTGGGCTCAGAGGGTGATGATGGAGTTAAATCCAACTGAAGATACGTCATGAGCAGTGTTACCCAGGGGTCAGTACAGAAGGTGGTTCTGTTTGATAACTTTAATGATGATCTAGATGAACGGATTGCATGCACCCTCAGTAAATTTGCATATTACATCAGTTTGGGAGGGATTTGCCTGAGAGTAGGAAGGCCCTACAGAGGGATCTGAACAGTCTGGATTGATGAATTGAGGATGGAAATTTACATGACAAAAAAAATTGAGACTTTCTGGTCAACAGCCAGCTGAACATGAGCAACCAGTGTACCTAGGTGGCCCCGTAAGACTGATGGCATCCTGACTTGTATCGGAAATGATGTGGCCAGCAGAACCAGGGAGGTGGTCATCTCTGTACTCAGCGCTAGTGAGGCTGCACATTGAGTTGTGTTCAGCATTGGATCCTCACAATAGCAAGGACATTCAGGTGTTGGAGCATGCTGAAAGAAGGGCAAAAAAGCACAGATCTTACAAGGGTACCTGAGGGAACTGAGATTGTTTAGTTTTGAAAAGAGGAGGCTTGGGAGAGACCTTTTAACTCTTTACGACTACCTGAAAGAAGTTGTAGCAAAATGGATGTCAATCTCTTCTCCCACGTAACTAAAAATAGGACAAGAGGTAATGGCCTCAAGTTGTGCTGGGGGAGGTTCAGGTTAGATATTAAGAACATTTTCTTCTATGGAACACTGGTCAAGTATCAATAAAGTCTGCCCAGAGAATTGGTGGAATCACTGTCCCTGGAGCTATCCAAGAAATCTGAAAAACCTAATGAACTTTAACAAGGTGAAGTGAGGGTGTTGCATTTGGGTCAGTGTAGTCTCAAATATGAACAAAGGCTGGGAGAAGAACTCAGTGAGATCAGCCCTGTGGAGAAGGACTTGGGGATCATGGTGCTGGACATGAGCCAGCAGTATGCTCTTGCAACCCTTAAGACCAACAGTATCGTAGGCTGCATCAAAACAGGGTTGGCCATCAGGGAGAGGGAGCAGATTTTTCCCCTCTGTTCTGTCCCTGTAAGGCCCCCTCTGGAGTACTGTGTCCTTCTGTACAGGAAAGATGTGAAACAGATGGAGCAGGTCCAGAAGAGGGTCATGAAGATGATCAGCAGGCTGAAGCACCTCTCTTATGAGAGAGGCTGGGCTTGTACAGCCTGAAAAAAAGAATGCTTCAGGGAGATCTCATTGCAACTTTCCAGCACCTGAAAGAAGCTTATAAACAAGATGGAGAGCAATTTTTAATGTAGTCTGATTGTGACAGGACAAGAAGGTATGGCTTTAAACTAAAAGAGGGGAAAGTTTGATTGGATGATAGGAGGAAATTTTTTACTCATAGGGTGGTGAGGCACTTATATGAGCTGCCCAGAGAAGCTGTGGATGCTCGTCTCTGGAGGCACTCATGGCCAGGTTGAATACCCTGATCCAGTCATTGGCAATCCTGCCATGGCAGAGATTTGGCACTAGATGATTTTGAGGTCTCTTCCAACTCAAGCCATTGTGTTATTGTATGATTCTACATTAATGTGATTTAGGAATCTAGGTAGGAATCTATCTACACAGGCTTTTATAACATCTGTATGTGCATATATTCGACCTGCCTAAGAGCCTCTAGAAAAAAAACTTTACTTTCAGATGCAATCTGAACTATTGGAATTATCAAGTTTTATATCAATGCATTTGTATCAAACAAGGGAAATAACTGTACAGTGATGTTTTACAGATTTTGTAGCCCCTACAAAAAATAAAAATAATTTTAAAAAATCAGATGCTGCTCTTCTATTATCTTTATCTTTGTGTCCGTTTTGTTCTCTGCAAATTCAACTTTATGTTAAATTTTAACATTACATTCTATTTTTTTATTGTGTTTTTAATCTGAAGGTTTATTTGATTTAATCCTAAAGGATGCTTTACTGGTAACTGGGTATTCCTTTTCTAGTAAACATTTGGAAAATAACTCAGACTGACAAGTTACTTTTGTTGCCATTCATTTTAATATCCTTACTTTTTAAAGATGAAAATTGAATACTATAAATGATGGAACAAGCAGGCAATGTCATACAATTTAGCACATACAGACAATGCTGTTCATTATCGATCTAGTTTTATATTGAAGAAAGTTTTAAATGACTTTATTGTACAGAAATTCTTCAATTATTTTTTGAAAACATATTTCAAGCAAAAAGATGATAAGAAGTGAAAACCCTGTTCTGTTCCTAAAACAAATCTGAAAACGGTCTTACAAAAGTATTAGGAATGTGAAGTCATGTTGAATTTGACAGCAATATATGAACTGAATCAAATGTATAAAATGTAATTGAGCAAAATAATTTTACCCCCCCAAAATCTCTTTTTTTGATTGACAACTTTTGATTAATTTGGAAACTTTAAAATCTTCGTGACTGGAATTACAGGCTATTTGTTGTTAAGTGTTAAAGAAAAGACAAGAAGCTCTCTTCTGCATACTTCCACTGAAGACTAATTCCAATGCTCAAGGCAGTAATGTAACTACAAGAATACACATATATTTTTTAGGCATATGCTGGTGTTATTCATGCATCAGTTTGTACAGTGCAACTAAAAATAAACAGATTTTTTTGTATTATTTTAGAACGTTTCTAGTATACCTTTTCCTCCCACGTTTTCTCTATATTCTGTAGAATCTTGGGACCTAGACAATCTCTTCCCCTTTAGATAAATGTTTTACGTGATTGTCGAATCAGAAAGTGTTCAATCATAAGAGAGCTATAAAGGTGTTTTTCATCTCCAGTAAAACCAGTAACAGCGGGACGCTAACAGGAGAGATAAGACAAAGAAAGAAAAAGTTAGAATAAAATGGGAAAAAGCCCCATTGATTTGCTGACAGAGGCCTAGCAGCTGTCACAGTAAAACACGGTTCTTTTGCACTTAATCAATGTCAGCCTCCAACCAAATCGCTCTGCAGCCCAGATGAAAAGCAATCAAGGGGAACACCTTCATAAGCATGAAACTTGCTAGATAGAGTTCAGTGAAGTGTGTCGTTATGCTTAGGCACTCCAAGTGTGTGATACATGACCCAAAAACTAATTAGAAAAATTTAACCCTTTCAATAGAGGCAACAATTATTAGTCCTTTTTAAAGAGAGATAATACTATGGTTGTATCTTCATTTATGATTTTTGAAAGATATTGATTGCCTGTTGAATATTCAGTTTTTATTTCCTTGAAATATCCTTATTAGCAGTTATTCATTACATCTCTCAAAGTGAGTAACTATTTTAAGATAACTTAATTTTCATGGAAGGTAGCAGAAGGTTTGTAATTCTGTTACAAATCTTTCACAGTATTTTCTGAGAATTTCTAATGGACTAAAATATGTTTTTCAGTTGTTTTTATTGTAGCTGAAAAACACAGTGTGTTGCAAATGTAAAAAAAAAATTATTACTGCTTTTTTTTTCAAAGGTAAGTCAAAACATTGTTTTTTAATTGTAATGCATTACTTGACAGCTCTCCATGCAAGAAACTTGAATTTCACATCCTTTTTTTTTTTTTTTTTTTAATTTTTAATTGACCAAACAGAGTCTAAAATAGACTCTAGAATTATGCTTTCAAGTTCATTCAGATGAGACAGTATATCAGACAGTGTTTTATTTTACAGTTCACTGAAGGAAATGAACTTCATCAACAGTTTTCATTGCTTGCCAGCAACATTGTGCACTGTCACATTCTCAGTACTTTCACTTAGATTTTTTACAGTACTGCTGTCATTTGTTGAGTCTATTATATTTTCAATATGATAGGAACTTCTTTAATTAATAAAGGATTTTATCAACAAAATGTTTTGTTAATTAATAATCTTAGTAAATAGATTTTTTAGAAGAGCATCATATTTCTGGTGGATTACAATAAAAGTTTTTTTACTCGTCTTTTCTCATATGAAGTATATCTGCTAGTACACATTTTGTAGCTCCTTCTTACTCGCCATTGGGTTTATCTTTTCACAATTACTCACACAGTAGCAGGTAATAAACATGCCACTGTTTATGAGTACTTGGATATCTTCAAAATGATACACCTGCCCTTGTTATTAATTTATTTTATACTCAGTTGGACAGCACAATTGGACAGATTTACGTGCCAAAGAGCTACCTTATCCTTCATAATAGCAGGTGGAAACGGACATTTCACTATTTCACAAGTTAGCGTAATGTTAATTAAAGTGTGAGGGTGCGCTCTTATCCTTTGTAATTTCATGGATTTTATGTTATTATAAAATTAAAGTATTTCAGAATACAAATGCATATTTAAATTCAAATGTTAGACTACTGAATATGAATGCAAATAAGAGGACACACATAACTGTAATATTTTTATTCAAAAGGACCATAAAATAGTTTAAACTTACTAATACCCAATAAGTATATGTAGAATATGTCATTTAGAATATATATTATATATTAAGAAACAGTTGGATGACTCTGTGATTCCGTCTCCCTTATTCTCTCAAATAGTAAGACACTACTTAAATGAAGAATAAAACATTGTCACCTCACAGGAATTTTATGAAGTCCAATTTTTTTTTCTAATTAGTAATTATATTTATTCTGAGATATATTTCTCTCCATGCAGAAACATATGAAATCTTTTATAAAAATCAACTTGGGATAGAATTTTGGACATAGAATTAGTATCATTTCACACTTCACCTGTCTTACCATTGTACACTTCATCTGTCCTGTTCCTAGCTATCCTCTGAGTAACCAATTTTGATCACAGTTGGAGAGACCACACTGTTGTTAGTGGTCATTTTAACTGAGCCCCGGCTTGATATTCCATCCAAAATACTCCTATGTGACTAAAATGACACTTCCCATTCAAAAAAGCTAACAATTTTAGTACAACAGTAGATCAGACAAATATACTAATGTGAAATACTTGATGGAAAACACTAAACATTAATGTCTGTCATGTATATTGTAAGAGAAATACATATTAACTACCTTGGACAGTACTGTGTTGAATTATCATCCTGCTCAAAGACATAAACAATTCTTAAAGAGGGATGTGACATCCCATGGGCTGTAACATCCATGCCCATTATAATGCCCATTATGCCCATTATGTGGTCTGCATTTATTTCTCAGGGCGATGTTCATTTGGGGAAATTCTGTTCAGGATGCAACTATTTTCTAACACTATCCCAGGTTTTTGAATATATCAGGTCAAAAATCAGTCAGTATGTCAGGAAGCAGGTCCAGTGCACAAAGTGACAGATTTCCCTAGCCAGATTAAATATTCCTTACATCCTATTCAGACTTGTTACAAATTCAGCTCTGATGAGTTATAATCAATTTGTAACGGATTTGTTCCCAACGTACAAGAAAGTTGAGAAGCTGAAAATTCTGTTAAATCTAGGTGCAGGAAAGCAACATTGGAAGATAAGGACAGTGAAAATATGCAAAAATATTATTTTACTCTGGGTGCAAAATGTCTCGTGCAGTTGTCAGAGGTAGAGTGAAATGAATGCCAGGTTGTGAAAGAAAAACTGCATGTTGACTGGAATTTCAGTTGGAAGGCGACTGTCAACCAGAAATCTACAGTTTTAACAAATAGTTCCAGATTGCACAGATAAATAGGAAAACTTAATGCTAAGAAACCTCCCTGTGTGCCCTGTTCCATATTGAAGCCATGATTTTTCTTCTTTTTCTTGTGATTCTGTCTCCTGTAGGGATGATAACAAAGAAGATATTAATCCAAAATAACAGGATTTTGGCGAACAGATCATCTTATGCATTGAGTTATGGGTTAAGTTGTCTAAATATTTATTTCCACTGGTTATTTTGGATTAGCTCTATGTAGAATACTTTTTTCCTGCAGGTGTTTGATGTGAGAATGATCGATTTTACTCTAGTTCAAGTACTACTTACCCCTATAACTTGCTAGCGTCAGAACTTCTGACTGAACTGAGTAATATTTGAAATGTCTCTAAGGAAAATGTAAGGTTGGATCATTATCTAAAAAAGGGATATATTGAATAGCTTTATTTTACCTTTCATTTGTTTTTGTTTGTACACAGAATGGTGGTATTTATTGTACAACCTTGAATAAATCATTTTGCTCTTCCATTCCAGCATGTTCTGCATTGGTTGTGAGTTGTAAAACCATTTTGAAAACACAGCTGGCAAACTATCTTCTATTATTTAACTTTGTGGTATCTATCTTTCTGAGTTGAGAACTATAGATACAAATATTATATTGATAATTCACTTCTTGTTCATATTTCTATTAGACAAAATGACTTTAAAAAGTAACACTGGTTCTGGTGCAACATCTGCTCAATTCAATAAAACATGGATCATATCCTTTCCTGAACAACTTTTGCTCAGATGAGAGTTTCAGATTTGCTGTAAGGAAAGCTGCTTTCACTGATGAAAGGAATGCATCAAACAGGGCATGCACAGCCTCTCTGGGCAGCCTGTTCCAGAACCTTACCACTCTCATAGTAAAGAACTTACCCTTGTTATCCAACCTAAATCTTCCCTCCTACAACTTAAAAGCCATTTCCCCTTGTCCTGCAGTTATCTACCCTTTCAAAGAGTTGATTCCCCTCCTGTTTGTAGGCTTCCTTTAGGTATTGAAAGGCTGCAATGAGGTCACCCTGCAGTCCTCTCTTCTCCAGGCTGAACAAGCCCAGCTCCCTCAGCTTGTCTTCGTAGGGCAGGTGCTCCAGATCCCTGATCATCTTTGTGACTCTCCCCTAGACTCTCTCCAACAGCTCTCTGTCTTTCTTGTACTGGGGGCTCCAGATCTGGACACAGTACTCCAGATGGAGCCTCACAAGAGCAGAGTAGAGAGAGATCCCTCTTCTGATGGAGCCCAGGATACCATTTGCTTTTCAAGCTGCAAGAGCAAATTTTGCCTGACTGTATATGTATATATAGTGAAATACAGAGTTGCTGCATTTTCATCACTTTCCACTGTCAGGAATACATCATGTACATTTGAGACTGAAGTGACAGTGTGGAAACTGAATGTGTTTGGTATCAAATAGCAATTTTAGCCACAGAGATGTGCAATGATAACAAGCAGCACAACTGCCCTGCAATAACTGGGTCAACAAAGTCATTCTGACACAGCAATTAACAGGTGAGCTGTAGACAAATTTTCTAAATTCCAATCATATGCAAAACCACTACACATACAAGAACTCAGGAGGACACACACTCTGCTCTTATTTCTAGCTTGAAGACAACGATGCAGATTGGAATAAACTTCATCTGCTTGTAAATCAGTAGGTGTGCAGATATACATTTTGTTTTTAAAAGCCACAAACTTACAGCTTACTCAATACTTTATAAATATGTGGAGTGCATTGCAAAAGAATTTCCATTAATTAATTCATCCTTATTTATTTTGTAATTTCACTTATTAATAAATATTCAAAAAACCTCTCAGTTATTGAGAATAGCAATTATTTAACACATTTTTTTGCTGTTGGTTTCCCTAGTTTTTGGTATTGGTCATATATCACTGGAATACTACACTGTAAAAGGCTTGCAAGAGCATCTGAATAATTCAGAGGGCAAAACTTTAGAGCTGCAAAGAGAGATAATTGGTCACATTCAATTGAATGTGCAGGATTTCACCTGAGAAAGCAAGTGTGTAATCTGTCAATGAGGCCTTCCTGCATCAGCAACAAGAAATTTCATGCTCACAGGCTCTCATCCTAATGGAGATGGATATTCACTGGCAAGATAACACAGCAAACTGCAAGCGATACAGGAGACTCCTGGATTCCAATGGAGGTAACTTTCTGGTTCAAGTATCAAACAGATTGACCAGAGGTGAGGCATGTGGGACATAGTACTCACCTACGAGAGGGTGGTTGGTAAAGATATTAAGATCAAAGGCAGCTTGGGCTGCAGTGATCTGGATGTGTTTGTGATCTTGAAGAATATGGGCCTGATAAAGAGTGGAGTCGGGGCTCTGAACTTCAAGAAAGTGAACTTTAGGTTGTTTAAGGAATTGTTGGATGAGATCTCCTCAAAGAAGTCCTTACACACAAAGAAATGGAACAAAGCTGGATATGCCTCAAGAATACCTTTCTGAGAGTCCAAGAGCTCTCCATTCCTTAGAATAAGAAAGCAGATAGAGGAGGCAGGAAATCTGCAAGGATTAGAGAGAACACATTGGTCAAACTGAGCAAGTGTAAGTAAAGAAGAGTAAGTACAGACAGTGGAAGCTAGGGTGTATCACATGTGAAGAATTCAGGGATGCTGACCAGACTTCCAGAAATAGGATTAGAAAAGCCAAGGCACAGATAAAACTGGATTTGGCAAAGGATGTTAAAAACAAGAAGGGAATCTACAGGTATATATGTCATAAGAGAGGCCAAAAAGAGCATATTTCCTCTGCTAAATAAGAAAGGAGTACCGGCTGCGATAGATATAGAGAAGACTGATATACTCAGTCACTTCTTTACCACAGTTTTCACTGGCTGGCAGGATTCTCACATCCCTGAACTTCACATCCCTGAACCTGAAGGTGGGAAGTGGGGGAGATAACTCAAGAGATTGAATGTGTACAAATCCGTGGGTCCAGATTACATGCTGTCTTCCAGTTACCAGTTGAGATGTTTACCAGCAAGACTAAGACAGAAAAAAACCCCAAGATGTTGCCCAATCAATTTATTACAAATTTTAAGTAGCTAAGGAGTGCAGGGAAAATTGGGAAGATACCAATAGTAGATACTAGTAGATAGTAAATAGATCCAGCAATCCCCCATAAGAGTCTGAAAGTTGGTCAGCAACATCTCATTGACCTGCACAGATGCAGTTTGGTGGAGGGCCACCTACTCCACCTATAAGGTTTTTTGTTTTTTATCCTCTTTGTTCTGCTCTTGTGTACCTCCGGTTGCTTGGAGCAATGGCATGTATTCCCCTGTCAGGTGACCAGCAGTTGATCATGCTGCAATCATGTGCCTGCTACCTGGGGGCCAGTGCTGACTCCATAGTGGTCACTTCCTCCAAAACAACCCCAAAAGTTCGTCTAATCTACAAACATTAACTGAGAGCCAATTCTTTTGATCACTCAACAACACAAGTTTTTCTTATTGGCCTATCATGGTCTCAGGTGGGTGATGCTGAACAACTTTTGAGACAATAGTGCTTTCTTTCAGCTTCTCAGCATGCATCCCAAGGTTCTAAAGGAGCTAGCTGATGTGTTTGCCAAGCTGCTCTATCATATCTGGAAAGTCACGAATGTCAGGCAAAGTCCCTGGGGACTGGAGAAAGGGAGGAAGGATACCTGGAGAACTACAGCCCAATGAGCCTCACCTCTGCGTCTGGGAAGACCATGAAACAAATCCCCCTGGAAGACATACTAAGGCACATGAAAGACAAGCAGGTTATCTGAGATAGCCATCATGGCTTCACCCAGGGAAGGTCATGCCTGATCAATCTGATGGCCTTGTATTATGGAGTCATCAATCCTTAACTATGCGGACACTGAGGGGAAGAGGGAATGTAACTGATATAATCTACTTGAGCTTCTCAAAGGCCTTTGACATGGTCCCACCCCCACATACTTTTGTATAAACTGGAGAGATATTAATTTGAAGAGTGGACTATTTGGTGGATAGGGAACTGATTGTAAGGTCACAGCCAAAGGTCTGCGGTCAGTGATTCTATCTTTATCAGTGACATCGGTGATGATATTGTGTGTACTCTCGGCAAGTTTGCTGATAATACCAAGCTGAGCAGTGTGGTTTATAAAGAAGAAGGAAGGGATGCCATCCCGGGGGACTTTGACAAACTGTGAAGTTGGGCCCTTGTGAATGTAATGAGGCTCAAAAAGTAAAGCGCAAGGCTTTGCACTTGAGTCAAGATAATCCCAGATATGCATACAAACTGGGAGAAGAACTAGTTGAGATTAGTCCTGCTCAGAAGGATTTAAGGGTTCTGGTAGATGAAAAATTACCATGAGCCAGCAATGTGCACTTGAAGCTCAGAAGATCAGTTGTATCCTGTGTTCCATCAGAAGAGTGGCCAGCAGGCTGAGAGAGATAATTATCCCCTACTACTCTGCTCTCAAGAGACCCCAGCTGGATCTAAGTCTGGGGACTCCAAAACAGGGAAGATGAGGAGCTTGTGGAGAGGAGGAGGGCCATGAAGATGGTTCAAAGGCTGGAGCCCCTCTCCTATGAAGATGAGTGGAAGGAACTGGGATTATTCAGCTTGGAGAACAGAAGGCTATGGGAAGACCTCACTGCAATATTTCCAATATTTAAAAGGAGTTTATAAACATGAGGGAAATTAACTTTTTAAACAGGTAGATAATGATAGGATAGGGGAATTGTTTTAAACTAAACAAAGGGAGATTTAGATGAGTTGTCGGGGAGTTCTTCACAGAGAGTGGTGAGATGCTGGAACAAATTGCCCAAAAAGGCTATGGATGTTCTGTCCCTGGAGGCTTTTAAGGTCAGGTTGGATGTGGTTGTGTGCAAACTGATTTAGTACTTGGACCAGCAGTTGCCAGTCCTGCCTTTGGCCAGGGGGGTTGGAACTTGATGATCCTTGAAGTCCCTTCCAAACCATCCTGTGATTCTATGACTCTGTGATTTTCTGTTTTCTTTTTCTTTATCTCTGGCAAGGCATACTACGCTCTTAGTACCTAATAGGAGCTTTCGAGAGAAGCAATTGTAGCTTAAAGAACCCTTACAAGGTCTGTTTTCCACCTTAAATTTTGCTTTGAAGATAGACATTAACGCTGTTGCACTGTTTTGCAGCTAATCACGTTGTCCCTAACTTGGAAAAAAATATGGTCTGAATGTTTCTCGGCAAACTATTCAAGGATTGATGTAGAACATGATTAATTAATTCAGGTTACTTCAGTATAATGCATTCTGAAAACTGAGAAAATATCTCTCATGTTGGACTTAATGCTGGTGTTTCAAAAGCTGGCTGCAGAATAACAGATATCTCAAATACGCCATATTATTAAGCATATTACATCCTCTTATATTGAGTTTTCCGCTGATACTGTTGTTTCTTTTATTAAATGAAAACTAATGTTTTGGTTAATTTAATCATGTAATATGTATGAGCAGAAATATATAAAACAGATAGCAAGACCTTTTATGACCTTTTATAAACACTTGATGATGCATATCTCTAAGTATTAGGCTCAAAGGGAGAAAAGAAAAAAACAAACACAAAAACCAATCAAACAAAAAAACACATGATCAAACAAAAAATGTAGTGTCCAGGACTAAAAGCTAACCAGAACATCTATATGGTTATGTCTCTGTATTTCCTCTGACAGGACTATAGCCATATCTTTAGAAAAAGTTGCTCTAGTTCATTTACTACTTATCATGCTACCTGAGTGACATCTTCCAAGCGCTGGACTCAGGCTAATGAGAAACTGCAGAATATATACTAAAGTGGTAATTCTCTATGAGATCCACAATAATCCTAAATGTTTAACAGCTTTTTTTTCTTGATATTTTTGTTGTTAGCCTACAATTTTCTAGATAATATTAGATAACAGTTTTAATAATATTAAATATTTAATAATATTAAATATATATTATAATATTTATACATTTACATATATTTTATTCATATAATATAATTTTATATTTATATAATATTTATATATTATAATATTTAATAATATATAAATATTATTAAATATATTAAATATTAAATTGATACATTTTTAATGGATCATTCTGAGTTGGATCACTGGGTAAAGTGTTATGCCAGACTTAAGTAATGCTTAGATGTTTTTCTACTCTGCAGACTAAATGAGTAAGAAAATACTGCTTCTCTCTCCATCAGGCCTCAGTTACAATGCAGTCAAAATAATTTTGCCATTAATATCCATCATCTGGTCTTTCTTACTTTGAGGTCTTTGAGAAACTCTCTTTAATAGTATCAGGCATTTTCACTTTTCTGTAATTTCTTTGAATGAATAGCAGGCTTCAATAATACATACTGTCATTGACACGGTGCTTTCAGTTAGCTCAGTATGTGTTTAAAATAAAAAACAAGGAAAAATCATTCATTTGAAATAAATCTAACCATTAACACTTGAAAGAATTACATGTATGTTTACTTAATGTAGAAAGCTGCCACTGAACAAATGTACAGTTGACTTCCACACCGGAAAAATTGTTCATTTTCTTCAATAAATTGCAGAGAACATGAAAATGAAGACCTTGTTCAATGCAAACCTGCTCTCAATAAGTTATGAATGCCAATAGATTAGAGTGGTCTGGCAAGATCAGTTTCAAACAAGTTTAGAAAACAGCATCTTCGTAGTATTGTTGTTTCCCTTTCCTACCCCCTCTTCTTCTTATAGACTTGGCAACATTATTTGGCCTGTATTTTCATGAAGCAAAGCAGCTATTCTACTACACTAATGTGAGAGTTCGCACATTAGTGATTTTGACTGTAGGTTTATAAGAAATATGTAAATGTCTTGTCACAAGTATATTCATTAATCTGTGTACCCTGCTCTTCATTTTATGCTTCACATGCGATAATAAGAGATGTTGAAACTTCTAAAGGGCTTACTGAGGAGGAAAATAGATAAAGCAACAAATTCAACACTGCACTCAAATTTTATACACCTTTCCACTTTAAAAAGATGAATACAATTCTGCTGTTGCACACGCCATCATCATTAACTTGAGATACCATGCATGTATGTCTGACCAAATCTTTTTCAAAAGATGCTGCTGAAATCTTTTAATAGTGGTTATTCTTTACAAACTGCCCAAGATTCTGAAAATTTCATTGGTGGAAATCTCTAATAAGCTCACATTGGAAAGTTTCTCATGTTCTAGTCTTTATGTTCTAGACTTTATGATCTGTGATTTTCTCCAACTAAATATACAAGGGCTACTCCAAAAAATAATGCCTCCTATTATATCACATCGGTTTGCAATTTCAGAAGCACATGTTGATAGTATGGCAGTAGAGGTTTAACCTCCAATATTCGATTACATTTTGTTGTCATGTGACAGTTGGCAGCAGAAGAGCGGTCTGTCAAAATAGCATCTGACATGGAAGCATGTACAAAGCAAAAGTATATCATGGAATTCTCCTGTGAGAAAAACTTGCATCCATTGATCACAGAATCACAGAATCACAGAATCACCCGGGTTGGAAGGGACCTCAAGGATCATGTAGCTCCAACCCCCCTGCCTAGCAAGGCCACCAAACACCTGGCTTTGAACATGTCCAAGGACGGGGCATCCACAACCTCCCTGGGCAGCCCGTTCCAGGGCCTAACCACTCTCCTTGTAAAGAACTTCCCCCTAACATCCAACCTAAATCTTCCCTCCTTCAACTTGGATCCATTTCCCCTAGTCCTGCTGTTGTCAGCCCTTTTGAAGAGTTTACTCCCCTCCTGGGTTCAGGTTCCCTTCAGGTATTGATAGGCTGCAATGAGGTCACCCCGCAGCCTTCTCTTCTCCAGGCTGAACAAGCCCAACTCCCTCAGTCTGTCCTCATAGGGGAAGTGCTCCAGCTCCCTGATCATCTTAGTCGCCCTCCTCTGGACCCTTTCCAAAATCTCTATGTCTTTCTTGTACAGAGGGCTCCACACCTGGACACAGTACTCCAGGTGGGGCCTCACAAGAGCCGAGTAGAGAGGGACAATCACCTCCCTGTCCCTGCTGACCACCCCTCTCCTGATGGAGCCCAGGATCCCATTTGCCTTTTGAGCTGCCAGAGCACACTGCTGGCTCATGTTCAGTCTCTCGTCCATCAGGACCCCCAGGTCCTTCTCTGCCGAGCTGCTCTCAAGGCCCACTCCTCCCAGCCTGTACGGGTGCCTGGGGTTCTTCCGGCCCAAATGCAAAACCTTGCACTTTGCCGTGTTGAACCTCATTAGGTTCACCCGAGCCCAGCCCTCCAGCCTGTTGAGGTCCCTCTGAATGGCATCCCTTCCTTCCACCGTATCAACCGCACCACTCAGCTTGGTGTCGTCAGCAAACTTGCTGAGGGTGCACTCAATTCCCTCATCGATGTCATTAATAAAGATGTTAAAGAGCACCGGTCCCAAGACGGACCCTTGGGGGACACCACTTGTTACCGGCCTCCACCTGGACATAGAGCCATTGACCACCACCCTCCGTCTGCAGCCTTTCAATCAATTGCTTATCCATCGGGTCGTCCACCCATCAAATCCACTTCCCTCCAATTTAGAGATGAGGATGTGGTGGGGGACCATGTCAAAGGCCTTGCTCAGGTCCAGGTAAATGACATCGGTCGCCTTCCCTTCGTCCACCGATGCCGTCACTCCATCATAGAAGGCCACAAGATTAGTTAGGCATTGCTGTTTGCTAAAGAGACCAAACAGTGGATGTGAGCGCAGTGAGGAGATCATAGAATCACAGAACCACAAGGTTGGAAACGACCTACAAGATCATCCAGTCCAACCGTCTCCTCATCACCATTGCCACCACAAGCACTAAAGCACATCACGCAGCAGGTCATCCAGGCGCCTCTTGAACTCTGCCAGGGATGGCGACTCCACCACCTCCCTGGGCAGCCATTCCAGTGCCTGACCACTCTCTGAGAGAAGAAGTTCTTCCTTATGTCCAATCTAAACCTCCTCTGACACAACTTGTGGCCATTTCCCCATGTCCTGCTCATTGCCTGGGAGAAGAGGCCAAATCCCTCTTCACCACAGCCTCCCATCAGGAAGTTGTAGAGGGCAGTGAGGTCTCCCCTGAGCCTCCTCTTCTCCAGACGGAACAATCCCAGCTCCCTCAGCCACTCCTCATAAGACTTGTGCTCCAGACCCCTCACCAGTTTTGTTGCCCTTCCCTGGACACGCTCCAGGACCTCACCACCTTTCCTGTAGTGAGGAGCTCAAAACTGAACACAGTACTCAAGGTGTGGCCTCACCAGTGCTGAGTAGAGGGGGGTGATCACCTCCCTGCTCCTGATGGCCACACTATTTCTAATGCAGGCCAGGATGCCGTTGGCCCTCTTGGCCACCTGGGCACACTGTTGGCTCATGTTCAGCCAAGCATCAACCAGCACCCCCAGGTCCTTCTTTTCTTCACACTCATCCAGCCACTCATCCCCCAGCCTGTATGGGGTTGTTGTGCCCAAAGTGCAGGACCCGGCACTTGGCCTTGTTGAACCTCATCCCATTCACTTCAGCCCAGCGATCCAGCCTGTCTAAATTGCTCTGAAAGGCTTCCTTACCCTCAGGCAGATTGACACCACCTCCCAGCTTAGTGTTATCTGCAAACTTACTGAGGGTGCACTCAATCTCCTCATCTAGGTCATCAGTAAAGATGTTAAACAAGATGGGTCTCAGTACCGACCCCTGGGGGACACCACTTGTAACGGGGCGCCAGCTGGACTTCACTCCATTCACCACTACCTGCTGGGCATGGTGCCCACTTCTAGCCAGTTCCTTACCCAAAGAAGGGTAGACCTGTCCAGGCCACAGGCAGCCAGTTTCCCCAGAAGAAGTCTGTGAGGGACCGTGTCAAAAGCTTTGCTGACGTGTAGGAAGACTACATCAACAGCACTTCCCTCATCTGGCAGACTGGTCACCCAGTCATAGAAGGAGAAGAAGTTGATCAAGCATGACCTGCCTTTCATGAACCCATGCTGGCTGGGCCTGGTCTCCTGGACACTGTGCACATGCCGTGCAATCTCATTCAAGATGATTTGCTCCATTACCTTCCCTGGTACTGAAGTCAGGCTAGCAGGCCTGTAGTTCCCCAGATCCTCCTTACAGCCCTTCTTGAAGATGGGAGTCACATCAGCAAGCCTCCAATCCTCTGGGACCTCACCAGTTAACCAGGAGCATTGATAGATGGCTGAGAGGGGCTCAGCAATCATCCCCGCCAGCTCCCTCAGCACCCGAGGGTGCAGCCCATCCAGTCCCATGGACTTGTGATAGTCCAGTACATCACTTCTCGGCCTTTTGGATGAGATCAAGTGTAGTGTGTGTAGATAGATGGTGCATTTCAGCCACGGTGGCAGAGATATGAAAGATAAGACATATTCTGAACAACTAATATACATAACAGCTATCATATATCATAAATCATAATCATAAATAATATATAATTATAAATAAATATATATAAATATCATAAACAGCTATCACACCACAAAATGAAGAAAGTCTCCATCAGCATGAATTGGTTGACTACAATCAGAACTGTTTATGGAGCTGAATCTCAGCTGCAATGCTTTGGAAACAATGGTGGAAACATTGGACTATCAAAAATTTGTGCAAGGTCTGTCGCAAAGAACACTGCACACAGGTTTGTCAGGACCTATTGAGGCAATACATGGCTGAAGATGATATTTTCCTGGATTGCATCATTACTGGTGGTGAGACATGGTGTCATCCCTACAAGCTGGAGTCATAACGGTAGTCCATGGAGTGACAACTCATGAATTCCTCATCAAAGACAAGATGCAGCCTTCAGTGGGTAAAGTGAGGTATACAGTCCTTTGTGACAGGAAAGGGGTGATCCTTTTGGATTTCCTGGAACCTGGACAAACCATCAACTGAGCGCTACATCATAATGCTGACTAAGCTGAAGGCTCAAACTTCCAGAGCGCCTTTATTCTGAGAGACAATAATGCCAGGCCCCACACCAATTTGAAGATCATTGAGCATTTCATCATTTGCACCCACTGTATAGACTAGATTTAGTGCCTTCTTATGTCCATCTGTTCAGGCCCATACAGGATGGACTGCTAGGGAATATTTTCCTAGTAAAGACACCTTCATAAAAAGCTGTGAAACTGTAGGTCACCTTCACTGGAGCAGATTTTTGTCACTTTGACATGCAGTCTCTTATTCACTGCCAGTGAAAATGTGTAATGATGATGACTGTTCAGAAATAATTTTTTGTAGCTGAGATTTTGCTCTATCAAATAGTGATATTGTTCTCTTTGTACCTGTTATGATTTCCATGCAAGTAAGTAGGAAATGTTATTTTCAGAGCAGTCTAAATATTTGTGTGGTCTGAAGAAGAAAAATAGAGCTCTAAAGGAATCTGTTTCATGAAAGCGAAACAAAGCATAACAAACAATAAAACGGGAATAGAATGGAAACAGTACAATAAAATTTAACTTCACTATACATCAATTTCATTGGTTGATTGCTAATTTTATATGATATTTTTAATAATACAAGTTGTATGAAACTAATATTTAGTTTATCTTTTACTATGCTAAACAAATCTTTAATCCAATGTTAAAAATATCACCAAACTGCTTAATCATGTGAAAATTCATCACATTCATCAGCTAATGCTTTTCCTTCCCTCCTCTCTTGCATCATCAATGAATATACAGGTGTCATAATTAAGAAATATACAAGAGAGTCTGGGTAAGCAAGTTACTACACCCAAAAAAAAGATAGAGGGCTGACTCTTTTCCTGGGTTCACTGGAAAACTCCATATGGAGGGATCTCTAGAAAGAGATTCTTCCATGCTGATAGCTCTTAAATGGGGTTTAGGAGAGGTGGAGCCAAGCTTCACCCCTTCTGGCAGAACAGGTGAATTGCCTTCACCTGTGGTCCCATGGCTCACCCATTGCTCGCCTCAGGCGATCAATCAGAGGTTCAGGCCGTGATTCAGCAGTTCCCATATACCTCTCCTCTCCTCTCTTTTCTACTCCTGCATTTCAAATGTGTAGTTGAGATTTGTATGTGTTTGAGTATTTTGTGATTTAATCCTGAATTTCTAAAATGGTACTGCATTTTTATTCTGTTTAATATTTGACAAGTTTTAACACTGATTATCTGGACTGCTCATAGTGGGAGTCTGCAGTCCCTTTTCTGTAGCAGGAGTAGCATTCCCTAATGTGTTTAATTGTAAATTTTGACACCATCAAAATCCTGCTGCCAGATGGATATTGTATGTGAGTCTTAGAATAAGTGAACTGCCTGCACTCATTCATGCAAGTTTTATTAAATCATAGAGCCATTCACATGTACGCTTTCCCCAGTTAATATCTCAAAAAGTACTCAGTCTTTCTGCACAAGGTACAAGACTGGCTGTACTCCCAGACAGTAATGTCTTATTGTCTCTTGATGGCTTCTTTTTTTTTTTTTTTTTCCATTCATGGACTGAGACTAGCAGTTTATCTCATAGATCGCTAAGCATTTAAGGGAGTGCAAATATATATTCTTAGTACGAACAATCTTGCATTTCTCAATTTGCTGTTCATCAGGAGTATTTTACCATCTGACATGTGAATCACAATAGCAGGTACAAATACGTCAGGACAACAGATGCTGAAAATTTAAATTTTGTTACTGTTGGACAGGAAATGTATCCATGAATGATACAAGTTAATGAGGGACATGTGTGTTTCGTATGTCAGCTCATTCAGAGTAGCTTCAGGTATTCACTGTGCTGTGTTGTTTTGCCTGATACAGTAACTAACTTCTTCATCAATGTTAAGCTCCTTCCTATCTGAGGATATTGCCAATATATATATTTTTTTTTAACTCCGTGTTCTTTCATACATAGCTACTTTTGAATTATTTTCTCCAGTAAGTCAGATCTTCCAGGACGCCTCCATTCAGTTTCATTTAAAAACAAAACAAAGCAAGCATTTATTTTCATCATCTTAGTAAACAAGAGGTTTTTAAAAAAAATGTTGTAATTTCTGTAACTTTCATGACGATGATGATTTAGAAAGTGGTCTCAGTTTTGAACATTTTTCTAACTGATCTAATGTTCTAAGTTTAAAATGAAAAAAAAAAGCTTGTATATCTTGCTCAGAGGATTTGTTATATGAAGATATCAGATGCAGCTTTCTTAATAGGATATCTGTATGTGTGTGTGTTTTATATGCTGCTTTTTTCTTTTTCTTTTTTTCTTTTTTTAATTCCACTATTTTCCTAGTCAGAGCTATTCTGTTTTAGACCAAGCAAAATAGGTGGCTTTATTTCCCTTCCCGTTCTTACTTACAATATTTCTTATGAAAAATGAACATGAAATAACCTTTTGTTCTCATTACAATCTTAATATTGTACTAAAATAATGATTTTTTTTTTCCTTGTCAGATCTCCTGTACTTTGTAACAAGACTGATGTGGAACTTACATTTCTTAGCTGATTTTTGTTTCAAAGGACTTCAGGTTAGCTAAGATTATATCAGGTCACATTAAGTTACATCATTTTCAAAGCATTTTTTTTTCAAAATCCAGATGTAGGAGCTTACATAATGGATAAAGCAGAATATTTGCATGACAGCTATGTACAGTGGAAACCATCTGATATCAAGAATTTTAAACTTGAAAAGGTGTTGTTTTTTTTTTTTAAAGTACCTCAAAAAAAAGGTTAAAAAGGATTGCAAAGACCATCTTGCTTCAACATTACTGATGTGGGCAAGGATGCCAAACACTAATCCAGGCCGCCTGGAGACATATCCAGCCTGGCCTTGAATGCCTCCAGGGATGGGGCATCCATAACCTCCTTGGGCAACCTGTTCCAGTGTGTCACCAGCCTCTGTGTGAAAAACTTCCTCCTAATACCTAACCTAAACCTCCCTCATCTCAGTTTAAAACCATTCCCCCTTGTCCTATCACTACCCACCCTCATAAACTGTTGTTCCCCCTCCTGTTTGTTTGTTCCTTTCAAGTACTGGAAGGCGATAATGAGCTATCCCTGGAACCTTCTCTTTTTCAAGCTAAACAAGCCTAGTTCTCTCAGCCTTTCTTCATGGGGGATGCGCTACAATCCCCTGATCATCTTCATGGCTCTCCTCTGGACTCTCTCCAACAACTCCCTGTGTTTCTTGTGCTGGGGGCCCCAGGCCTGGACAAGTACTCCAGCTGGGACCTATCAGCATGCTCTGATACAACAAATCCATCATAGATGGCCACCAGATTGGTCAGGCAATATCTGCCCTTGGTGAAATCACGCTGACTGACTCAGATCACTTCTTTGTCTCATATGTACCTTAACATAGCTTCTAGGAAGATCTGCTATATGGTCTTCCCACTAGCCTGTAGATCCCTGGGTATTCCTTTCTACCTTTCTTAAAAATGGGAATAATATTTCCCCTTTTCCAGTCACCAGGGACTTTTCCAGACATCCATGATTTTTCAAATATGTTGGAGAGAGACTTGGCAATTACATCAGCCATCTCTCCCAAAACCCTAGGATGGATATCATCCATCTCCATGGACTAATATACATTCAATTGCATGAGGAGGTCTCAGACATATTCCACTGTTACAGTGGGATGGAATCTTCTCCCACACCCTCACCTAGAAGTTCAGAGTCCTGATAGATAAAGGAAACCTGATCACCAGTGAGGACTGAGGCAAAGTACTCAGTGAGTTCCTTAGTTTTTTCTATGTCTGAGGAAGCCAGCTCTCCATTACCTTTTTGTCAGAGGGGGAACACTCTCCTTGGCTTATCTTCTCCAGCCTATGTACCTGTAGAAACCCTTCTTGTTATCTTTCACATCTCTTGCCAAGTTCAGTTTCATCTGTGCCTTGGCTTTCTTAATCCTGTCTCTACACACATGTGAGCAACAGCCCTGAATTCCTCCCAGGCTACAAGACCTTGCTTCCACTTTCTGAACATTTTTCTCTTTTCCCTCAGTTTAAGCTGAAGGTCCTTGCCTAGCCACATCAGTCGTCAGCCTCCTCTCCTCGACTTCTGCTGGATGATGGAGATTGTGTTGTGATCTCAGAAGTTGTCCTTAAAGAGCTGCCAGCTCTGTTCTATATCCATGCCATTAAGGACAGTTTCTCAGGTGATCCCATCCAGAAATTGCTTGAGCAGCCAGAAGTTTGCCCTCCTGAAATACAGGGTTCTGACTCTGCTCTTTGCCAGGCCTGCATTCTTAAAGATCACAAACTCTACCAGAACATGGACACTACAGCTCAGGCTGCCTCCAATCTTAACTTCTTGTTCTCACTCTAATTTATAGGAGAGAGAGGATGTTCTTTTAATACGTGTATATACTGACAGTGAGATTAATACACAACATGTCAAATGTTAGCCCAACCAGTATATTAAAAATCCTAGTTTCTTAGGGAAATGGGGAAGAGAAGGTAGGAGATTGAAATGAGAAAGGAAATAAAATCTAGGATTCTTTGTAGAAAGCAAGAGAGATAGTCACCACCTTGGGTCCAGAGTTGTTCATAGATGAGAGTTCATTCAACTATTTTCAGTAGTGATAGTCATCAGGTGTTGTTTTTCGGTTGACGACAGTGACAGCGACTTCTTTCCTAAGGCAGTACATTCTTATTCATAAGTCCAAAGCCATCGAGTCAGCTGCTTTTGGAGTGACAGCTTCTGGCTTTCGGATCTTAGCGGGAACTCCTTTTTGTTCTCATCTTCTGGGTCTTGCCAGCATACAAGAGGGAGCAGGGAGGCACCTACTTGTATCTTACCTTAACAAGATACCATGCCCCAGTCTGCCTTACCAAACTGGAGTCGTTTTGTCACAGGCCAGATTTTCCACCAGTCAAACTACTGAGCACTCTGTTCCAAAGGCAAAGATCTCTGAAGGAAATGCTTTCAAATGTCCACAAAGTGATGCTGATTTCCACATGCTGACACACACCACTTGCTTCTTTGACAAGTCAGTTAGAGTCTTGTCACAAAAAATACCTCAGAAAGAAAGTTTTGAGCCAAGAAAAAAAAAAAAAAATAAAAAAGGAAGAAGTGATCAGACACCTCTCTAATGTTCTCCTTTGCTTCGGTGAGCACCAGGTCCAGTAAGGCTTCACCTTGTGTCTTTCCATCTAACACCTGGACTAAAAAGTTATCCCCAACAGATTCCAGGAATATCCTGGATTTTCTGCCACCAGCTCTGCTGCTATCCCAAAAGGTATCTGGGTGACTGAAATTCCCCATCAGGGCAAAAGCCTGCGAGAGTGACACTTCCTACAGCTGAAGCAAGCAGCCTCGTCAACAAGCTCCTCTCGACCAAGTGGCCTGTAGCAGACCCTAACCACTAGATGCCCTTAATTGGAGTGATCCTTGATTTTAATCCACACACTCTCAACATGATCATGGCAATGGTAATTTTGATTACCAATTCAGTACCCTTGTAATTCTGTAATTGCACATGAAGTAATGAAGCATCCAAAGACACAGTTACATATTGTGCTAGTTGGATAGTTGGCAAATTCCATCTTTAAGAGATTATTAGTCTATCCTGTCTCCAGATGACATTATCAAGGAAAAAATTCTAAATGATAACATCTTAAACTAAAGAGCTCTGCTTAAATCCAGACTCTTCGATTACAAATAGTGAATCTAGATAAATATAAACAAATAGCTGGAGAAGAAAGGAAGGAGAAATATTCTCATTTAAAAACAAATTAATAATAAGGTAGATAGTCAAAATCAAGGAAGTAGAAACAAAGAACCTGATACTCCATTTCTAAATTCCCTGGAGGAGTTTTAAATAACTTTTTCATGTATCACAGAACCATAGACTGGTTGGGATTAGAAAGGACATCTTGAAATCATCTTGTCCAATTTTCAAAGTCATGCAAGATCACCTAGGGAAACCAAGGGAATCATAGAATATTCATCATTGAGTACAAGGCCACAAGACCACTCATTAAAAAGAGCTTTGCCAGCAGGTTGCAGAAGGTGATCTTCATTTTTACTGTCTGGGTGAGGTCACATCTGGAGTGCTGTGTCCAATTCTGGCCTCTCCAGTTCAAAAAAAACCCAGTGAATTTCTGAAGAGAGTCCAGTAACGGGCCACAATGTTGGTGAGAAGGCCAGAAACCTCCTTTTTGGGAAAGGATGAGAGATCTGAGGCTGTTTAGTCTGAAGAGGAGAAGACTGAAGGGGGATCTTAATGATACTTGTAAATAGCTCAAAGATGGGTACAAAGAGGGCATGTCCCAGCTCTTTTCATTGATGAGAAATGGCAAGACAAGGGGCAATGAGCAAGAACTGGAACACGGAATATTCCATGTGATCATGAGGAAGAAATTCTTCAACTTTGAGAGTTGTAGAGCATTGCAAGAAATTGTCCAGAGACCATGGAGTATCATTCCCTGGAAATATTCAAAACCTATCTAGATGTTTTCCTGTGCAGCCTACTGAAGGGAAGGTGCGTAAGATTTGGAATAGGATGATCTCCAGAGGTCTCTTCCAACCCATTTAAAAATGGTATGTAGATAATCAATAAATTATATTTCTTCTGTAATTTTTTTTCTTTGTTCTTACAAAACTCTGCATTAATTGATTATTGAAATAAAAAGGTTTTCCCTAAATTTCAAGTGTTCCTAATGGAAAAATTGAATTCTTAGCAATCATTGAAACAATATTGTTTACTCTGAAACTGTGCAATATTTTGATATTTAGGAATCCTGCAACAGTTTGCCAGTATTTCCTATTACTTAAAAAAATTCTGAATTGCATTATCTATCTGCTTTTGGTCTTAGTTTTTCTCTCATCATTCCATGCAATGAGTGTATCCTTTTGCATTTGTATTTTAACAGTTCCCTCAAAAATTTCCACGCCTCGAGGGGTTTCTGAAGAGATTTTGTTGTGCCAAAATCGTCTTCTGGACTGTGTTTACCTTTTAAGTACCACAGCAGCAAATAAAGCTGAATGTAGAATATATTGCCTTGAAATATTAAGTCAATAGATTAATAAAAATGTAGTTATAAGTTATAGTTTAAAACTTGGCCATGCATATCAGGACATGAATTAAAAATCAGTTGACTGGATGACCATTTTCAGACAATGAAATAACAAGAGTGGACATGCTTAGTGTGCAACCTTGTTATTAATAAATACAAAAACCTAAACTTCAATCTGAAGAACTTGGGTGTAAAATTTGGAAATAAAAAGAAAAGATGTAGTATTTAATAATTAATTTATTTCTCATTCTCTGTGTTCTGCCAGTGTTTCACTAATTACATCTTTCTCACAAGATCCTAAACACTGCTTTTTGAATAGCTATAATAAACATAAGCCTCATACATAAGTAATGTCATTTTTTACTTTTTCATACAAACTGTAATCAAAAATATTTTTAATGCAAGCATATTTCTCTTGCCTTGTGAACACTGTTATTTCTGTATCCAGAAATAGCAGTTCCATTCCATTGTGCATATCACACATTATGCAAATAAACACAGGCTTCTATTATTTATAGTATTCCTTCAGTTTTTCAGTGTTTTAAGTGTTCTTTATAGAATCAAAAGCCACGGGGAAAAAAAAAACAAAAAAACCCATGATTATTCTCCTATTCTTTTTCATGTGTTTAATTTACCCCTTCCTAAGTCATGTATGGTCTTTTATATTAAGTAATGGAGTTTGTGCCAAATATGTGTTCTGTGAAGGTTCTTAAATTTTAACCTCAGTTGATAAGAATGCAGGCAGTTTGAAGACTAAGGCTGGCTCTTAACTAGTTTGAAAGATTTTAATCTAGAACAAATTGTAGGAAAAACACTTTTTCTTGTGTCTGTGACCTTGTGAGCAAAAGTGTTTTGCTTTCTTTGTAGTTTTGTAACAATTGTCAGAATAGTGTAATTGTAAGAGTTCAAAATCTTAAGAGACTGCAGACTGAAGAGAAGTGATAATTGCGTAATGCTAAATGATGTATTAAAAGCATATGAGAATTTTTAAAGTGTCTTTGTGTAGAAAATTATGATCTACAGAATCTCTTATAATGATAAATTGCCACAATTGTGCTTTTCTAATACTGACTTTACAACGGATTCTAATTCTAAACAAGTGATGTGCTCTTTGTTCTCCTTTCATTAATTTTAAAATATATTATATTACAATTTCTGATAATATATCTTCATAACTGGACAAAAGCTCCATACCTGTGCAAGGGGCATGTCTTCTCATTCTGCAGAACTGATTTGAGGGAATCCCACAGGATCTGCAAATCCTTCAGAAATGGAGCTGCCCTCTAGGAATGATTATTTTTCCATATGAGAAGTGTGTTCACAAGCAGTCAGTTTGTATCACATTTTGTCTGATAGCTGTAAAGAAGTAATGGCAACTTATAGAAGCATTTGATGGAAAATATTTGTATGTATAAGTTTCTTCACCTGCTTTCCAAGCTAACAATTTGAAGATTTTTTTAAATCTAACGATATTTCTCAGGTATGCAAGAAATCCATGAAGACTGTGGGATAGTTTAGAAACTTGTGAACTTCTGTGTTGTACCAAATTCAGTCTTTTTTTTTCCCACCTAAGATCATGAGAATCACATTTCAAAAGCTAAACCACAGTGTCTAATATTAGACAGCATTTAAGAGCTTAACTAAACAGAAATTTTATCATGTATATTCCCAACTTTTTTATTGCATACATCAATTCCTCTGAAATCAAATGCTCTGAAAATATATGAATGAATGAATGAATGCTTTGCTGACCATAGCAGGCTTAATGAGACTAGTCATACCTAGTTCACACTACAGTGACAATTTATTTCTGAACACTGACATCAGTTGACCTCTTGTATGTCCTGTTCTCTGAGGATTTGCAACTATAGTATTGAAAAGCATACAAAAAAAAGACAACTAAAATGGTGAAGGGTCTATGGGGCAAAATATGAGGAATGGGTTGAAGACACTTGGTGTTTTGAGCCTAGAGAAATGGAGTTTGATGGGGGCCCCATAGCAGCCTACAGCTTCCTCAGGAGGAAAGTAGAAGGGTAGCACTGATCTCTGCTCTCTGGTGACAGCAATAAAATCCAAGGAAATGGCATGGAGCTGCATTAGGGTTGATCAGCTTGCATATACAGAAATTTCTTCACTGAGAGGGTAGTCAGGCACCAGAACAGATGGCTCAGGGCAGTGGTCACTGCACCAAGCCTGACAGGTTTCAAAAACTGTTTGGACAATTTATTCTAGGTCTGAATTTTGAATGGTTCTGTGTGGAACAAGGAGCTGGACTTGATGATTCTTTCTATCTGATTGTGATGCTAACTAATTATTAACCTCTTTAACTTTTTTTCATATTTCTTCCTGATTTTAATATAACTAACATTTAAAAAACACTTGATCTTTTGTGCCAAACTGTTGAAGTTATTCTGGAATGTGAATGTACTTAATAAATGTCTATTGATAACAATAATTTTTACTATTTATCAGCAACTACACTCCTGCTGATAAACTGTATCAAGTACCATTCTAGAGCTATTGAAATGAATTGCCAATTAAAAAACAAAGGCAAAAGTAGATAGACCAGTCCAGCTGTCCCGGCTCTGCTTCCTGCTCAGCTCACTAAGCCAGCAGGACTGTACAAGAAGTGGAAACATTTCCAGCTCTGGACAGCACTGCTCAGGAAAAAACAAAATGTGCTATCAACACTGTTTTTCTCCAAAAGCCAAAATACAGCATCACACTTACACTGTGAAGACAATTCAACTCTGTCTTAGCTGCAAATAGGACTACTGTACTTAAACTAAAATTCTGATTTTTGTTTCATGCTATGTGATTCTAAATAAATTCATCACCTTAATATGCTTCTACAAAAGATACGTCTGTCAAAGTCATTTTTCTACCCTGCTGAAGAATTGTAAGTCTTCTTTTAGTGTCTTGTGGTGTGTGATTAATTTTCTTAACCTTAGTTCATTGTGAATGATGTCAGATTAATGGAGCAATATGTAGTGGCAATGTACATTTGCTGTTTACAGTACCTGGATTATTCAAGCAGCTAAATCAAATATGGAAGATTAAGCTGTCAAAAGTGTGAAAGTACAGTTTTTAAGGCACAAGTTGCCCTCAGACACCTTATACAAGTGAATACAGACCTTTTCTGTATGTTCTTCATGACATTTCTTTTTCAATTTTTAAACAAACTATGAGAAAATTACCATTATGTTGAGAAATCTTTGCTTTGTATAACCTCAAAGGTATTGTAGGCTCACTGATAACATGGTATACAGAAACACTGATCATACTATAATTTAAGTATATAATACCTAAATAATAAATATGCGATGTTTTTATAATCTAGCATTAATTGTGATTTTCCATGTTTTATTTGTTTCTTTAGGTATGGTTTTGCTTGGTTTGTAGTCTCTTTACTGCTGCCATTTGTCAGCACATCTTTTTTTCTTCAAACTTTTAACTTAGTAATTTCTCACTTTCTCTGTTATTTTTGTTTGCTATTCCTCATTTGAGCCTTGTTATTTGACAAATTATTTCCAATGGTTGATAGTTCTTTAAAAAAAAATCATTTTCATGTTTTCATTTCTTCGCTTCTTTATCTTGTCTTTATTTTTATAGTTTTCATCTGAATGATCTGTAAATGTTCAGACATATACCTACTATAAGTGATGTATTTTGTCCAGTACAGTTTGACCACATAACTTAATGCTCTATAAATTATCCCACATCAGAATTATCAGATTATTTGCAGCATTTTTCTGTGCAAATGACTATTTTAATAACAGTGGCAATCATTTTCAATTATCTAAACAGTTTCTATTTTATTTTGCTGTTGAATAAAATGGGCAACTTTTTTTTTTTTTTTTTTTTTTTTTAATGGTCGAGAAGGAGAATTCTTGAAACAGGATTAATAGATGCATATGGAATAGATGCATATGGAAAGACAGATCTAACTCAAACTTCACTTCTGCTCAGTATTCTACACAAACTCTTTGTTTATGAGCTGCAACTGCCACAGCTTAAAAGTTTAGAATCAATCTAGATTATTGATTTTACATTGTACATAAGTTTCCGTGAAAGTAATGCCTACCGTTTATTTCCATGTAAACTACAACAGATACAAAAAGACAATATCATTATTTGGTAGTGCAAATTCTCAGCTACAAAAACAAACAAACAAACAAACAATTTTAAAACACTGTCATCACCATCAGTTATGTATTTATGCCAGCAATGCATTAGAGGCTGCACACTCATAAAAATCTACATGGATGTGAAGAAAATGGCTTTTTTTCTTGCCCTGCCACCAATGCTGAAAAACATCAACCACCATCCCACTGTCTGTGCTCACATCCACTGTTTTGTCTCCATAAATGTTTACCAAGTGTTGATGAATCTCAATGGATGGCATTCCTTCTCAAGAAGAAATTCACTGACACACCTTTACCTCACATGTACTTACATTTTGAATGTCAATTTATCAGACTGAGACCCTGCTGCCATCTGTCGCACAGCAACAGAATTTAATGGAATATTTGTGGGGAGATTAAACCACTACCGCTGTATCACATTTGCCTCTGATGCTGTAGGCCAACATAGTTGAGATACTACTTTTGGAGCAACTCTGATAGTTTCCTACTCTTAGCCTACTCTCAAGGGCATCAAGAACCATGTGAGTTTTGTTTTCTATGTTTGTCTTTTTATTTACATATTCTGCCCCATCATGCAATTTGGATCAGAAGCTGAGGATCTACTTAACTACTTGTGTATTTATTTACTTGCTTGTTCTATCTCTCTTTCTCTCTATCTATCTAACTTAAATCTGCTGGTACAGTGCCTTACTTCAGCTGACTTCAGCATTCTGTAGGATTTCCAAGTCTTTGTTGCATGTTTAATGTATTCGAGAATGAGAGAAACTGGATTTTAAATTTTGGTAATGCTCAAGTTTCCAAGTTTCTTAAGATTTGATAGTGCTAAATAGTAAAACAATTCTGCACAGAAGGAAGTGACAAGTGAAAACCTGTAGTATTTCTTATCTTAGAAGTCTGGCTCAGAGAAGTCTCTGCTGGTTACAGTTCTAATATTCAAGTGTAATGGTGTGCAATCTAAAATCTGTTTGCAACCTAAGTGAAGCTAAGTGATTACAGAAACATTAAGATAATCTTGTACAATGTAGCCGACTGTCATTAAGCTGCAGACTACCTACCTCTAACTCCCATCTTTGATCTGTAAAGTAGATTTTTTATCTGTAAAGTAGATTTTGTTCAGATACTATCTTTCAGATTTGATATGGGGCCCAGTTCAAAATAGAAATAACGCATATTTCCATTCACATTATTCCATCTGTGTATGCTCCTACTTGTCTTGTCCACTGTCTTTTCATTAAAGATGTGCTGACTCAAACACGGGAAAGCATAACTCATCAGAATTTCTTGCTTGCCTTATTTCAAATTAACATGGGTTCCCACACAAACAATGAATTCGTTTATATCCATCAAAAGCTTGGCAAAGATTTCTAACAAATTGTATGAGAGCATGCTCACGCTTTTGTAAACCTTTCAGCATCCATGTATGAGTGTCACATTGGCAGTGAAACAATAAACAAGGTTGAACTTTGCAATTTTTTCAATTCACTTAAGGACAGATTTTTGTATTTCTAATTGTTAGCATTTGTTATCCTAAGAAATCGAGATACTTTTTTTTAAATAAAAAATAATAGTAGGAAGTCTGCATAGAAGTAAAGCATGTTGAATTTGGCACATGCTCCTGAAAAGTCGATTTTCTTTCCTTGGTATTAAGAGAAGTATTAACAGAAAGAAAATATTTTGTCAAGAAGCTTTATTGTGTTGTTTGCCCTGGGTTTTGCTTTATTGCTTATTTTAATTACGAATATAATTTCTAAAATAATTCAGAAATAAAATGCAAAGCAGATCTTCATACTTGTGTACCATAAAATAACTTTTGACAGCTTATAAACAAGGATGTAAATAAAATGTGTAAGGGTACATGTAGGTGAAATTTCATGGTTTCTGAATGTTCCTGACTCAGGTTGCAACAGGCCTCAAGTGCAACAAAACTTGCAAAGGTTGATTTCTGTACTGTCTGGAGAGTTCAGTGTGTGAAAGTGCTGACAACCTTCTTTTGCTGTCTGCTAGAAGGGATAAGAGGCCCACAGAGCCCCTGGCTCAGGGACGTGAGAAAGGATGGAAATAATCACATTACACCCTCCAAACTGCATGGACTACACAATTCTGTCTTTGACAAGCAGACACAAACTAGGCCATAAGACATGTTTTTAGCTATTTTCTTCTTAGTAGAGAAGTTCCTTTTTTTACCAGCACAGAGATACAGGAGGTAGTACCAAACAGAAGAGGAGAACTCTGCAAATATAAGGGGAAGTAATTCTTTTCTGCTGTAAAAGCACTCTTGGGAGCAAGATGTAATGAAAAATGATAACCTACTTCTGCATTTCATCATCTTCCACTAAAAAGCCTTTATTGAAACATACCATTTTGTAACTCAACTTGAAATTCAGTCCAGCTCAAGCTAGTGAACAAACTACTTAGAAGAAATCCAGTAAGCATTTAAAAATATAAGTATGTGAATAAGTAACTTTTTTCTCCTTTTGTATTTCATTCATTCATCTCAATTCTAAATTTTGTGTGATGCAGACAGATTTGGTTGGAGTTCTTGAAGGAAAAGTACACAGTAAGAGAAAAAGGAGAAAAATTTCCCACATATATGGTAATAAAATAGCACTGATGTAAAATAATACTTTAAATATAATATTTTTGTAAAAATATTTTTATAGTTTTATTTTAAACAACATTTTAATGATCAATATTATCTGATACTGGAGTAATACAAAAGTTTTTTCACTGAGTTTTTACTTTCTTCCTCTTTTATTCAACAGAGAGAGTTTATTCTACATATAAGTTAAATCTGGGGTTTTTTGTTTATGTATATCTCTGTATATGTGCAGGGTTTTTGAAACAAGCCTTTAGTTGTAGGAGAACTATGCTATGTCTTTTGTAATTAGAACTTTACTGGGTACAGCACGAATCATTGCTAACCTAGACGAGTTATAGATGAGGAAACAATTTGTTGTGGTTCAGGTAATAGAGATGCTTTGGGAATGGATTACATTCAAATATCACAGTGACGTGTGGAGTCAAACTCTATAACCACAGAGTTGTTGTAAAGCAGGTATGTTTACTCAGCACTGCACACACACCAGATGAAGAAGGGGTATTCCCATCTAACCTGCATACAAGAGGTAAGAAAGGCACATACTTAAAGAACAAGATGCTGATGTTTGCATTAGATTTCCAAGAAAAGGTTGGGTTATTACAAAGAGTCCCCAAAATGATTGACATTCCTCTCCTTTCCCCCCCAGTCTCAGTACTTTTATACATGCATGGTGTCACTCTGTGGTCCCTGCTGGTCTTTTGATGAAGGCCTTATGTATTTCTCACTGTGTATTCTTTGACCTGGGCCAAGTTGGATGTCACTTGACTCGCTCTGGCCAGTTGTCATATCGGCTACATCTCCATCCACCAATCTGCTGCTTCTGTGTTAATTCGTGGTTTTACTGTCTGAGCTTGCTACCTTGCATTCCAGAGATAGGATAGCTAACAGTGTTATTTGGAGAAACAGAAGACCAGCTGTCAGCACAAAGTCTGTAGAAAAGGATCTGTAATTGACATCCAAAACCTGGCTTAGCAATGTCAGAGCTGTATTTGCTGATTCAGCACCCCATGAAAGCACATCACTTTTAACCTAATATTTTCCTTAATTCAACAGCCAGAATTTTACTTATAATTTGAAGTTTGTATTTCTGTTGTTCTGAAAATCCAATTGACATGTATTTATCAGGTATAGTATAAAGAAAAAAAATCCACAAGCTGGTTCTAATGCTAATTGGACGGATTTCCTAAACCAAAGTCTGAAGAAGACACATTAACTGTAATAAACGCGTCTTATAAAGTTTTAAATACCAGTATGGCTAATCAGTTTGAACAAGACATTTAAACAGTAAATAACATTTAAGAGTAAACAGAGCTTTACATAAAGTGACAGCTGCTATTACATTTTCTGCTACTAAGTGTGAGAAAACTAATGTACCAAGAAAGTGCCTACTATTTAAGCATCTTGCTCCAGACATTTTTAACAACAAAAAATTTGCAGAGGGTGGACCACTGAAGTGTCTCATTATTAAATTATGCACTGTATGATAGAAACTGATGTACTACTAGAAAGCCTGCATGAAAACACAGTCTTCAAGAGCTGCTAATTATGGTGTTGCTAAAACAAACAACACAAAGTGAATTACAGATTATCCAGTCTACCTAAAAGGGAAAAAAAAAAACAAAACCACAACACAAAAACAAACAAAAAAGCTGGAGAGTTATAGTTTTCTCTTACAGAGAATTGTAAGTTTTGAAAATATGATACTAAGACATATTTTTATCTAAGAAAGGAAAAGCATCATTTGATGGTACAGACTGAAACATTTCCTGAGGTATTTCTTAATTTTTAAATGAGTTAATTCTGTAACATAACATGGTTTTTCAGAATTTAGTCTTACAAATATACAGCTCTTAATAGGAACAAAAATTTTAATGGAGAAAAAAATATAGCTGATTGAGAGCATAAATTTGTATATCAAGTATTGAGAGGAATAATTCAACTGCTGTTATGCTTTAAGGATAATATTTAGTCAAGAGGTTCATTTGTGCGTTTTCCTTCCTTTTTTTTTTTTTTTTTTTTGGTGTGTGTTTTTGTTTGTTTGTTTTTTTAATTAGGTAGCAAAATATAACTTAGTTATGTTATGAGTTCCATTGATTTTTTATTTTATCTCACAGAACTTTTCTCCACCCAGATGGCAGAATATTTGTATTTTAGAAATATAAACTTCTATTTCAAATAACTAACTTGCCTTGAATTTTGTGTTATTTCTTCATGAGAGATGGCAAAATATGTAACATCTTCCTTGTAAATAGAGCAAAACCAGCAGTTTCTTTCAAAAGAGGATCAAAACCAAGCTGGATTATTTATGACTTAGTGGTCTGACCCAATAGCAGTCAGATTTCTCCATGTTCAACAGTTTTAGTATGATAAATAGGCTTTACACAGGACAGGAGTTTGACTCATTTTGTTTTAGTTTTTACATGTTGATAATGACACATACTATAATCTTCAACAGTTCTCATGCCATGGTCTTCAGTCATGGGGAAGAATAAATATTTCCTGTGGGGATGCTATTGACTTTGTTCAGCAGTAAATATTCTCTGGAGGCTTGGTCAATTCTGTCAAAAAAATTGACTTGTCGACTGAAGATTGGTAAACTTGCAGCTAATATTTGTGTTTCTATGATACAATATTTTCCTCCTTAACAATCATTTAATCCCTGGGCTCTCCATTCCTATATTTTATCTGTCACCTCAGTTATAATCATTTTCATCAATAGAGATATAGTTAGATGGAAGTAAAGCTAATGGAAAAATTCACTTTTGATGGGGAAGTGTTATCTCCACCAATGACTTGGACAGAAAAAATGAAAGAAATAGAGACAAATGACAACAAAGAGCAAGAAAAATATCTATTATGTAAATATAAAAATGTCACTATATATGATTTAGAAAAATGTTAGTAAAAATAAGAACAATACATTTCAGAATGTTTTCAATACTGCTTTTGTAGTATAGTGTACTTTTTGTATTTCTTTTTTTTTTTTTTTTCCCCATGGAAATGTAGTACCAGACTTGCTATTAACAGCTGTTCAAAATGGAATATTTGGTTTTAGGGAAAAATTTTCTTTATTCACACATTTTAAAGCATAAAGAGCATCAAAACACTTAATTTATTAATGATGTGATCAGCAATCAACAAAAATTAAGGACAAGTGTCCAAAATATCCAAAATATAACTGATCAACACTAGAGACTTCACAGAATCACAAAGAATCACAGAATGGCCCAGGTTGGAAGAGACCTCTGGGACTGTGAAGCTCCAACACCCCTGTCACATGCAGGGCCACCAATCTCCGTATTTAGTACTAGACCAGGCTGCCCTGGGCCCCATCCAATCTGGCCTTGAATACCTCCAGGGACGGGGCATCCACAGTCTCTCTGGGCAGCCTGTTCCAGAACTTTACCAGCTCATAGTAAAGAACTTCCCTCTGACATCCAATCTAAATCTTCCCTCTTTGAGGTTAAAACCATTTCCCCTCCTCCTATATATATCAACCCTTTCAAAGAATTGACTCCCCTCCTGTTTGAAGGCTTCCTTTAGGTCATGAAAGGCTGCAATGAGGTCACCCCGCAGCCTTCTTTTCTCCAGGCTGAACAAGCCCAGCTCCCTCAGTCTGTCTTCATAGAGCAGGTGCTCCAGCCCTCTACTCATCTTCATGGTCCTTCTCTAGACCCTCTCTAGGACCTTTCTGACTTTCTTGTACTGGGGATTCCAGACCCGGACACAGTACTCTAGATAGGGCCCTCACAAGGGGAAAATAGAGGGGGACAACCACCTTCCTGTTCCTGCTGGCCACCCCTCTTCTGATGAGCCCAGGATACTATTTTTGCCTTTGGGCTGCAAGAGCACACTGCTGGTTTATGTTCAGTTTTTCATCTACCATGACCCCTAAGTCCTTCTCTGCAGGGCTACTTTCAAGGACTGCTGCTTCCAGACTGTATATATGCCTGGGATTCCTATGGCCCAAGTGCAAAATCTTGCACTTTACTGTGTTGAGCACTTTGATAAAACCTAAACTTTTCTAAATGTTCTTCAAGAACTAATACAAGAAGTTGGAGTCACACGAGTACATATGCACATAGAACCATAAACCCGAGGTCAATTTTTTCATAGGCTTTAGGAATCACATGCACACCCTGATTTCTGAGTTTGGGAAACCTTCCTCCCTGGGAAGGTTTTCCTGGGGAAGATGTGAGTGTTCTGGTAGTATATGATGTATCTGCCAGAGAGAAAGAAAGTTGACCAAATGTACACCACATACTACAAGGTACCAGCTGGACTCAGCCTGTTGACCGTGTTCCATGCTGCTCTGTCCCAGATGGACAGAAATCACGGTGCTGTGAGATCATTTCCAAAAGTATCTCTCATCATGACAATATTTCACCATTCTCTTATACCTCTTTCCTTGAAGTTGACTATTCCCCTTTGTATTCAGAAGTTGATTTCAAGTTCCCTGTTCACTGTTTGGTCCAGCAGATAGTCATTTTTTACCTTTGTAATGCACATTTTTGGGCAGAACATGCACCAGTAACATTGTGTACACTCAAATCTTACCATATATTTTTCTGGCTGCTTGCCAAGTGTTGTTCATATACATATCACCCAAGAATCTCACACTGAGAATCTTAGGTGGAAGCTATGAAAAGAGGATGGAGAGAATATTCGGTGCCTCATGAAAGTTAAGAACATTGAGATCAGCTTTTCATCTGTATGAATATTTGTGAACTGTTGTGATAATACTTGAAACAAATTAAAGTGATAAACATTCATCCATGGCACTGTTTCAAGGCATCTTTACCTATCCAGAATGAAGTATATGAATTTTATCATGGTTGAGAAATTATAGATCAAATAATTTACAGTAAAATTGATTAAAAATAAATGTATTGATGATGAGTCTCCAAAGTTACTGTTGTCTGGTCTTATACGAAGTCACAAGTGTGTGCTTTCATAATTTCTAATTTACAAAAGCTGAAGTATGTATGCTATCCATCTAGTAGAAATCAGGGAATGTAAGAAGATTTCAGGACATCACACTCTACAAAACAAATCTAGTACTGAACTAGGACAAAATCCTCTTCATGGTTGAGAAAGAACATGGTAGTCATATATGACCAAGAGGTGTTATGGTGCCTGTTTTACATGCTGGTTCTTATTCCACAGCATTGCAATTTCTGCCTTCACTCTGCATGCTTTTTGTAGGAGTGTACTGATGAACCTACTGATTTTAAGAGCACTGAGGAGTATGATGTCAGCAGAGGTTAAGAAATATTTTCATGTATTAACTTTTTCTTTTATTACATATCTAATTTCCATGAGATTTTAATGGATTTCTTTCCAAATATCTGCATAGAAATATCCTCTATATGTATTTATTTATTTTTAAATTCATATATCTGAAATCAGATGTTTAAGAAGAAAAAACAAAACTCTAAAATGTGTAGTGAACTGTAAGCAGCAGATTTTGAAGAGTTATCAAAAAATCTAACACAAGCCTACCATCAAGTTTCTTCTTATTGTACTGTTGGATGTCGTTCTATCTATACCATGATTTATTTCTGAATACTGACCTTGTCTAGACTCAGTGCCTACTCTGGCAAGTCCAGTGATGCCTCAATTCAAACAATGTCTATGTTTGACATAACCATTTTCAACCTTTGATTAGCAGCATTCTCATAGTAAACCAGCCACAACAAGCAATCCAATATTTAACATCTCAGCATGGTAAACTTCTTAATGCAATGAAAAGTGTACCATTAAAATACCTTGGATAATCATCTATAGATTATTCCACTACATATAAATTTTAAATTGTATGTTTGTCCTGGATAAAAGTGCATCAGCTTATTACTAGTTTGCTTTTAAAAACAAGATTTTTGATTGTGGTCTAGCAGAAAATCAGCTATAACTATTATGTTGATTGGCCTAACCATAGTCAGTGTGTAAGTACTTCTTAGAGACATCAAATTTGCTGGTTTTCAGGGCTGTAGTGATTTCCAGCACAATTCATTATAGTCAAAAAGTAGTCAAGACCCTAAAAATCAGAAAGGCAAGCCTTTGGCAGCTCAGTGCGCGATTGTGTAGAATTCTTCAGAAAATTGTTCACAGAGATACAGGGATGGATGAGAAGATATATTTAAATACATTTTTAGTAGGGCACAAGAGCTCTCAGTGTTGACATACAGGAAGAAAGTAAGATAAGAGACTAGTTTGGCTAAGTCCAGATCTCTTAGACAAATTAAAACAAACAAAAAAATTACACAGGCAGTGATGACAGGGTATACTTTCCTGGAGTGAAGGGAAGAGAACAGGAAAGCCATGGAAAAACAAGAATTGAACTTGGCTGGAAGTCTAAAAAGGAACAAGAAAATTTTATTCTAGTAACAGGAAAACAAAGAAGGATGAAAGATCAATGTGATCTTTGTGATCAATGATCAATGAAACATACTTTTCTAGGACTAACATGGAAAAAGCAGAGGTACTTGATGAATTTTTTGGCTCATTCTTCAGTGACAAGTGTTCTAGCCACAAAACAGAAATTAGGAGAACTAAGAAATGTCCAGTGCAGGAGACTGTGTTTGAGCCTGTCTCTGTTGCTATTAAGAAATTTTTTAAATAATTGAAAAATTGAAGAGATATATAAATAGAAGAGAGGTATATAAAGAAGGCAAAAGAGATACGTATGATGCAAGAGTAGGATAGAAAAGTAGGGTAGAAAAGGAAAAGATGGAAATAAGATGTTCACTGTAAACTTAGATGATTTCACTTTACACACTAGCTACACATAACACCTAAATCTGCTTGCACGAAATAGAAAAGAATCAGAACTTGCTCCAGTAAACTGAAATTTTGTTATGGTTACTGTTCTTCCACTAAGAATTTACCAAAATTGATCTCCCTCCTGGATGTAAATGTTCTTTGTGATGGTATTTCTATATTTGCATTAGGAAACAGACTCCAAACTCAGCATAGAGTCTTAGGATGCTGGAACTCCTGCTGTCTTCCCAGAAAATGATGTCTTGGAAACTGAAAGAACTAGGCCTTTTTGTCTAGTCCAGTTTTACAAAGAAATTGTTTACAGAAAGCCTAATCCTGCCATTAGGAACAGTTGGTTTTGAATATTACGAAAAGGTTCTTTATGAAGAGTATGGTCAGACACTGGAATAGGCTCCCCAGGACAATAGTCATATCTTCAAGCCTTCAGGAATTCAGGAAGTTTTGGACAATAATCTCAGAAATATGGTTTAATTTTGTTGGTTCTGTGTTGAGTTGGGAATTTGACATCATGAAACTTGCAGATCCCTTCCAGCTCAGGATATTCAAGAATTCTATGATTCTATAATTTTCTTTCCCTTGGAAAATCCTGTAACAGGTTCCTGACACATCATCATTAGTGCAGCCTTCTCCTGTGATCTCGATCCAGAGATCACTGATGAGTATCTACGTCTTCTTGAAGGAATTAATCCTGGGAAAGTTCATGGAACATCCACCAGTATTCCTGATTCTTTCTTCATAGAGGTACGTTCATCTCTGTACTGATACTGGGGATTACCTTGACCCTGGTGCAGGACCTTGTACTTGGCCTTGTTGAGCATCATGAGGTTTGCAGTCTGATCTCTCAAATTTGTCTAGGTCTTGAGATGGACAATATACTTTCCCTCCAACTTGTTGGCTGCACTGCTCACCTAGGTGTTGTCTGTAAACTCACTGAGGCCGTACTCAATCCCGTTATCTATATCTCATATGATGATATGAAATATTATTTTAATCCCACTATCTGTATCAGTGGGGAAGATACTAAGTATTATTTGCCCCATTATAGACTCTTGAGGAACATCTCTCATCAGTGTTTTCCACTTGGACACTGAGCTATGTACTACAACTATTTGGACATTATCTTCTCTAACAATTCATGTCATTGTAATTATAGCAAAGTTTTTTTGTTTCTTGTTTAAATGTTACTGTAGACTTTTTTTTTTTTTTTTTTTTTTTTTTTTTTTTTTTTTGTGGAAAAAAACCCAACCTACAACACATTTTAAAAAATCTTTGTAAAATAGAATAATTTGGAAAGATAAATAATTTTTTTCTGAATAACTGCTGGAAAACTCTTGTGAAATCAAAATCTAGTCAAGAACTTAAATTCAATCATCTTATTTAGGTGTGTGCAGGAAAAACGAAAGATTTAAATAAATCCAGATTTGTAATACTACTAAAAATCTATTTCCAAATTGTATCCAGCTTTCTGATTTAAAGAAAATTTATATAGAGAGTGAGAGATCTGTTAATTTTTTGCCATCTATTTTTATCCAGGTGCCAGGATTCATTTTTCTTTTTCAAAACTTTTTGAAATTTCATGTTTTATTGTTGTTGTTATGGAGCTCGCTTGGCCACACGTCTCAAAAAAGAAAAGCAAAACATTATCTCTTACTTCCAAAGTGATTTTAGATGCAGAAGTTTTTAGGATCTAATATTGCTCTAGTCCTTGATAACTGTGACATTCAATGAGTGACATCAAAAGCAAATAGGTCCAATGCATGTGATTTTAATAATAAATAATTTTATTTATTATTCTTTTGTTTAACTCTCTTACGAACTATTGACAGTGTATTTATTAAAATTCTGAAATATTAACTATTAAATATGTTTACTTGAGTCTACTAGATACTTTGCTATCAAATAGTGCACACTTCCAGAGGTTTGCATATAAGGTAGCAATATGAACTACCTAAGATATGCACAAGAGGTATTTAGGGATTTAAAAATACCAGGTGCTGAAGCAGATAAAGAAAGAGCTTATATGGGTATAAGTGCTTTGAAATATTTCTTTAAGTGTTCCTACTTTTTCAGTAGATCTAATAATGGATAATGTTCTTAAATTTTTTTAAAAAATTTGGATATTTTAATAATCGGTAATAATTATATGGGTTCAGACATTAAATTAGAAGATAAGAAAAATGCAAAGCAAGGGTGATAATTCTAAGAAATGTTACCAACATGCTCTCATTCTCACTCTGCACCTGGTGTTTGTTTTTTTTTTTTCTTTTTTTTTTCTTGTTTGTTTCTTCCTTTTTTTTTTTTTTTTTTTTTTTTAGTTTGTGTCTAGTTTCTTTATTGCAATATGTTGGATCAATTAAAAGATTTTTAAATTTGTTATTCTTTCATGAATCTTTTCTTCACCTAACATCTATTTTTCATCCCCAATGGGATGTGAAATTCAAATTTCTTCCCTCATTTTTGTCAAAGGCAGAAGAGATATGAGAAAATAAGCATTCCCATGTTCTTTTATCTTTCTCTTTAATTCCCCACGTTTAGACTTTCTAAACTTTAGGAAAATGCAATGAATTTGAACTTCTTTTAGTCATTCTCTGTTTCTTCATTTAATTAAATTAGTTTTCTAAATATCCATACAGAAAATCCTTTCTTAGAACTATTTCTGAGGAATTTCTATACAGAAATATATATGTACACTGAATGTATCTGTTATGTCTTCATGCACTTTCTGAATATTGAGTAGACCTGACAAATGCTGTGTAAATAACAGTTCCTATGAATATATTACGCATTTGTAATCAATGGCCTTTCTTTCTTCTTCCAATGATTTAGACTAAACTATCATTCTTAACATAAATTTTGATGTGCATTTATATTTTTATACATTATAGGTATAGAAAGTAAATAGAATGCCAGCATACATAATACTACATTAGAAATTTTAAATTTCTTTTTCTGATTTTTCCTGTTGATCACAGCTTGTGGAGTCATGGATAGAACTGCAACATTTTTAAAGAAATCTGTCAAATTTCCAACTTGAATTATGGGAATAGCCTCCTTTCTTGTTCTTACCATGCAAATTTCTCTGCTAGAACAGAAATGCGGAAGGACATTGGCCATTTAGAATTTCAAAATTAATAACAATTATTTGCTTTGAAAAAAACCCAAACTTTTAAGCATTTAATAAAAATTGAAACAAAAAGTATTCAACATATTTTTGCATTAACTAATTGCTTGAGGGTTAAATAGTAGTAAATAGTATTGGTATAGTAATGATAATGCCAATTATACTACTAATAGTAATTGCAATAATAGTGATTTCGATAATAATAATAAGAAAATTGAAAAGCTATACAGTCCTGTAGAGAATTTTAAATGTATGTAAGATTAAGATAATTTTCATTAGAGATTCTGATTAACACTAGATGAATATTCTATGTTCATGTATGCCTATTTAATCAGAAACAGCTTTTTCAGTATTTCTCCTTTTCTGGAGAGATATCTTTATACTAGTGGGAATACAGCTTTTGCATGTGTGCATATTTCATCTTAGTATGCTTCATCATATTGTTTGTGAAATGAACAAATGAAAAGGCGCTTTTTTTTTTTTTTTTTTTTAAACATTCTGATAAGTGTGGTTTATGCTTCATATGCTTTTAATTTACTAGACCAGTACTTTCCATTAAAAGATGGATCTCATTACAAGGAATTTTGTTATGGAACTATGTGTTATGTTTAATTCTTCCTTAATTTAAAAGAAATACTTTGGAAACAAATGCATCAAAGCACAGGAAAGTTGTTAGTAGCTATTCTTTTTTTAAACAGACTAGAAAATTCATTTGGTGATTGGGGCCCTGGGGCAAATAAAGCAATCAAATCTCCTGTAATGGAGTTGTAGAATCTGTGTAAATGACCCCTCTGATCTATCTGGAGCTTTTCTGCTTTTTGTTAGTGACTTTTTATTCTTTCCCTTCCCTGAAGAATTAAATTATTTTTTTAAATCTAAAGTCGACAATTTAAATGGATGAACTATTTTTGTCTTCCTCTCAGTGTTGGATACAAAATACACGTCAATATCATAAAAAGAAGTATTAATTTCTAAAGAGTATGCTACCCAGAATAAATTCACTATTAGTTAGAAAATAGTGTTTTTAGTGTCTAGTTCAAATCTTATACTGATCTTCTGGTAAAAAGAGCTAATTTCAGGTAATCCTAATTTCAGGTCTGTGAAGTTGGTTTATTAGTCTCAGTCTGGTTTCTGGCATAAAATGGTGTATTTCACAAATAATATTCTCCAGATGGCATCAATTTTTAGAACTATAGAAAGCTTTTGTAAAGATAAAAGAAGCTGAAAGGATAAGCAAACGGAACTATCCATTCATTCTTTGAAATTCTATATTCTAAGGAAATACAGTGAGTTTCTTATAAGACACAATGACAGCTTTTGACTGATGCATCAAGATTCATTTACTTGTAAGAACATAAATGACTGTTTCTTTTGCATACTCATGAGTTTTTATATGCACAAAGAAATTGAGAAACAGCTCACTGGTTACTTTCTCTAATATGTAACTGAAAAAAATTGAAATTTTAGACATTTGTTTCTTCAAACTGCCTCTCTCTCTTATAAGTATGTATATATCTGAATGAGGAATAGATAAAATAAACAATTGTAGCCTTAGTCACTGATTTTGCAACTAATTTAGATAACAAATGCTCTGGTTCTGAGAGGAACTTTGTCTCTCTTCAACAGAATATTTAAAGAAAACACTGCTAAAAAATATAGAATTCATATGTACGTAAGTTGCAGTGTTATGTCCTCTAAGCTGACTACTCTTAAAAGATTATCATCGTACAAATATAGAATCATTGAATAGAACCATAGAATGGATTGGGCTGGAAGAGACCTCAAGGATGATCAACCTCCAGCCCTTTGACTCAGGCACAGTTGCCAATCACTAGATTAAGTACTAGATGAGATTGCCCAGGAACTCATCCACCTGATTTCAGGTTCCAGGGACAGGGCACCCACAACTTCATTGCTTCAATCTTTTTTTGCTTTTCATCTCTCCTGGAAATATTTTTTTTTTATTTACATGAGAGAAATTTTGTTTTAAAAAGGTGGGGAATATCTTCTTAATAAAAAATATTTTCATTAGTCTTTGAATTTTAAAGCTGTAATAAATGTTAAATATGAGTAATATAAGTAATCATTCCAAATTCCAAAAAGAACAAAAAACCCCCAAAGTTTTCTGCAGGCAAAAATATGCAAATTATCAAATATGAAGTGAACATAATGATGATTTAAAAAGTAAACAATTCACTTAGCAGTTCATTCAAACATTGATGAATAAAAACTAAGTCAATGCTGCTAAATAATTTAATTTATAATTCATAACTTATAAATCTGACTTACAGATAACTTATAGATAACTTACAGGCTACAGATTCTACTACTTATAGTAACTTATACTTCTCACTTCTGCCCAAATACCTATTTCTGATTAAAAAAATATCTTATTAGACCATCTTGAAACATCATAAGAAGCATAATTTCTGACCATTTAGACCAAAGCCATCAGTCTCTTTTGTTACTTGCATTTTAAACTTGGTGTCAATTCTTTAAGGCTTTTGTCCTTGTGTGTCAAAATCAATCATTATTGCCCAAGCAACTTGGATAGAAAAAGCAAGAATCTTCATATATTCTGGAAGGCAGAGCTTCACAGATGCTCTGTCTATACTTAGACTCTGCTAGATCTCCAAGTAATTAGCTTTCTGGCTCTGGTAAAAGAATTTCAGATAGGAAGGGGTGCCTGAACCAGACAGTAAGCCACTGGCCTTTTGTTCTAGTTTAACCTGGAAGGCAGCTAAGCACCAAACAGTCTTCCACTCAGTCCCCTGCTTCTCAATGGTATGGGAGAGAGAATTAGGAAAAAAAAAGAAAAAAGAAAAAAAAAAGAAAAAAAAAAAAAAGTAGAACTTTTGAGTTGAGATAAAAATGATTTACTAAGACAGTAAAGGAAGACAGTGATAATAGCAATGATTGTATATATATATATATATATATATATATATATATATATGAGATATATATATATATATATATATATCTACAAAATAAATGTTGTACAAAGAAATTTCTCACCACTCACTGTTTGGTGACCAGTCACCAAACAGTATCTGTTTTTCCAGCCAACTCATTTCAATTTAGTAGTTTTTTCACATTATGTCATATGCTATGGAACATTCCTTATGCCAGTTTAGGTCACCTGTCCTGGTTCTGTACCCTCCCATCTTCTTGCATTCTCCCGTATCCCATGTGGTCTGGATGGTAAGAGAAGCTGAAAACCTGAAACATCCTTGGGTCTGTACAGTTTTTTCTCTGCAAAAAGTAAAGCACTGGTGTGTTATCAACAGTGTTTTTCTTCTAAAGCCCAAATGTATCATCTTATTATGAAAAAAAACAACTATCTAGACTGCAATCAGGATGTCCTTTCCCACTTTTGGGCCTAATTATTACAATACGATATACAGCATGCACTTACTGTCCAAAGCCTTAGTGTTCACCTTTATCCCTTCTCAGTTTTGCTCTTTCAGAGAGCTGACCAAGGTCCTGACCAAATGTAATAGTAGAAGTAATACAAATAAAACTTACTGGGCAGAATCTAATCGTCTTTGAGAGAGCAATGTGAGCTTGAGAGGGGGAACTATGCCTAATTTTAGAATTAAAAAAAGCCTACCACTCTACCACTCTTTTAGGCTAGGTAGGAAGGGTGGAAGGTTTGCCCCCTATGTTAAAGAGTGGATAGACTGTGAGGAACACCCTCTATGAAATGGTGGGGAGCAGGTTGAGAGCCTGTGGGTTAGAATTAAGAATTGGACAAATGAAAGGCACCTGTTGGTGGGAGTCTACTGCAGACCACCTGTTCAAAGGGAGCCTGCTGATGAGGCCTTCTTCCTTCAGCTGCAGGAGGCATCACGCTCACAGGCACTTGTCCTGATGGGGAATTTCAACTATCCAAATAACTGCTGGGAAAAACAAGCAGCTAGCTGCAAGAGATCTGGGAGTCTCCTGGAGTGCATAGATGACTTTCCGGTTCAGCTACTGGATAGACGTACCAGAGGAGAAGTGCTGCTGGATCTGCTGCTCAGCAATGCAGATTATTAAAGGTCAGACTGAGGGAAAAGAAGGGATTGTACAAGCTGTGGAAACAAGGGTGTGTCGCCTGGGGAGAATACAGGGATGTTGCAGAGAGGAAATTAGGAAAGCCAAGAAGAAGATCGAACTGAACTTGGTGAGGGATATTAAAGAACAAGAAGAGACTCTATAGATGTCTGGCTCCAATATCAGAGCCAGAGGGGAGATTCTTTGATACACCCAGAGTGAGAGTGATACACAAGTGAAGTCAAATGTCTTCCAACCAGTTTATTATCAATTAAAGTCAGTAAGGGTAAGGGAAGGGCCAGCAATTATTATGAATAAGGGCAATGGGGAAGGGAAGGCGAGCAACAGGAAAGATAAAAAGAAGTAAGAATTATGTAAAGTGGGGATAGCCACCACAAAGGATCCAGCAGTGTCTCGTTGTCCACTGTTCTGACTGTCCAAGACCTACGCAAGACTGAGGGCACAGGGAGAGGCAGTGGCAGAACGTCTGGCCTTAGGCAGCAAGCAGGTAAACAGTAAGCAACTAATAGCAGGTCCAGGAGAAATAAGCAGGTCTCTGGTAGCAGCCTTAGGAGAATAAGGCAGTAGGCAAGTGTTGTACCATAAGGCATCTGATATCAGAACAACTGTTCCTTGGTTGTAGGTTCCTTTTTCTATTCACTTCTGTCAGCACAGCATTCCTGGCTCTGAGGTTAGAGTCATGTGGAGCACCTGTGGGCATACAGGTCCTCTGGATGGTTATCTCTCATGAGATGTGCCAGAAAAGGCTGCTTATCATATAGCGGTTGCTTATCTCTCATTGCCACTGGCCCGCAAGTCTTCAGGTAAAAGATTTCTTGGTCTTACTCAATACTTATGTGGACTTGACCATCTGTTGAAATTGCCTAGTATCAAGCTTTGAGACAAAGGTGCAGGAACAGTTTCTTACAATAGGTACATTGGCCAGAAGAAGCAGGCCAAAGAGAGTATACCTCCTTTGGTACAGCAGATATGGAGAAAGCTGAAGTATTAAATGAGCTTTTTGCCTTGGTCATCACTGGCAGCCAGAATTCTTATATTTCTCACTTTCCTGAAGCTCACATCTGTGAGCTCCTAGGTGGGAACAGAGGAAGTAAATCCCTCCCTGTGGTACTGGCAAAGCAAGTCCAAGTCCACCTTATGAGACTGAATTTATACAAGTTTATTGGGCAAGATGACATGCAGCCCAGGTCCTAAAGAAGATAGCTGATGTTTCTGAGCTACTTTCTGTTGTGTTTGAAAAGTTGTGGCTGTTAAGTGAAGTCCCTGGGGACTGGAGAAAAGGAAATGTCACTTGCGTTTACAGGAAAGGGAAGGAAGAGGACCCAGGGAACTGCAGGCTGATGAGCTTCACCTCTATGCCTGGGGAGATCTTGGAAAAAGTCCTCCTAGAAAACATGTTCAGGCACTTGAGATATGAGTTGGTGATCTGAGACAGCCAACATGGCTTTAACAAAGGAGGTTGTGCCTGACTAATCTTGTGGTCTTTTATGGTCGGGTGATGTCACTGATGGACAAAGGAAAGGTGAGTAATGTCAACTACCTGGACCTTTGCAAGGCCTTGGTGCCACCTATCTGGTGGTCCCCCACCAGATACTTATCTCTAAATTGGAGAGATACGGTTTTCAGGGGTGCACTATTTGGTGGATAAAGAATTGGTTGGAAGGTCATTGACAGAGGGTTGTGGTGAATGGCACTATGTCCAGGTGAAGGCCGGTGATAAGCTGTGTCCCTCAGGGGTCTGTCTTAGGATAGGTGCTCTTCAACAACTTCATTACTGACATAGACAATGGGCTCAAGTGCACCCTCAGCAAGTTTGCCAATGACACCAAGATGAGTGGTCTGATTGACATGTTACAAGGAAAAGATGCCATCCAGGGGTACCTTGACAAACTCAAAAGTTGGGCTTATTTGAAATTAATGAGGTTCAACATAGCAAAGTGCAAGATTTTGCACTTGGGTCAGAGTAATACCAGATACGTATACAGACTGGGAGAATAACACCTTGACAGTAACCCTGTAGAGAAGTACGTGAAAAACTGTACATGAGCCAATAGCATACACTTGCAGCTCTGAAGGCCAAAGGTATTCTGTGTTCCATCAGAAGAGGGCTGGCCAGCAGGGGGAGGGAAGTGATCGTCCTTCTCTACTCTGCCCTCACAAGGCCCCAGCTGAAGAACTGCATCCAGGTTTGGGCCTCAATACAGGAAAGATGTGGAGCTGTTAGAGGGTACAGAGAAAGGCCATGAGGGTGATCAGAGAGCTGGAGCACCTCTTCTATGAAGACAGGCTGAGGGAACTGGGCTTGTTCCCTCAGGGAGCCTGGAGCTTGTTCCCCTGAGAGAGCCTGGAAAAGAGAAGGCTGCAAGGAGATCTCATTTCAGCTTTCCAGTATTTAAAAGGGGATTATAAACAGGAAGGGAATCAACTTTTTACAAGAGTACACAGTGCTAAGACAAGGGGGAATGGTTTTAAACTCAAGGAGTGTAGGTGTCACAGACTTATCTAGATCAATCTGTGCCCACGACAGGACCCTTAGCCCCAAAATGTGAAGGAAGAAAGGGAAGGATAGGAAAATGGGAGCTGGTCCCAAATACAGGACAGTGGGAATGATCTAAGGAGGAAAACTTAATTTTGCTAAATATGATACCGGAATGCAAAATAACACAATATAAGACAATATAATAGAAATTGAGGCTAATAAATAAACTAAGAGAGTGTCCGAAACCAAAAGTCCTACTTTGAACTGAAGGCATGCAGCTGGGGCTATCCTCACACACTGCCAGGCAGCAAGCAAGAGAGAGAGTCAGAGAGCCAGATCCTGTGACTTCCTCTCGTGATTTATCTTCCTCTCTGAACGTGAAGTTCCCCTGGGATATTTAGTTCTTCTTCTCTTCTGAGAACCAGGTATCCAGAAAGTGGTCAGTTCACAGAACTGAAGTGTTTACTCTTTAATTACCTGTGCTTTACATGATGATATGATATGGAATACCAATAGCAAAATTATAAAACCACGACAGAAGGTTTAGGTTAGATGTCAGGGGGTAGTTCTTCACAGAAAGACTGGTGAGGTGCTAGAACAGGCTGCGTAGCGAGGTTGTGGATGTTACATCCCTGGAGATGTTCAAGACTAGGTTGCCTGGGGCACTGCGCAACCTGATCTAATACCAGATCTGGAGGTTGGTGGCCCTGCCTGTGGCAAGGGGGTTGGAACAATGTTCCTTGGAGTCCTTTCCAATTCAAGCCATTATGTGATTCTATGATTCTATGATAAGGCAGGACTTCTGCTGCTGTTGCCATGCTTTTTGTGTGTCATCATCTCCCACTATTCTGTGTTGGTATAGCTTCCAGAAGGATATGCCTCATGATCTTCTTATTTTTCATATTTTGTGATCTTCATCCTTTCTGTTGCTAAGCTTACATTCAATCGGAATTTTAGAGCAATGCAGCTGATTTAATTGGTCATACATATTCCATCACTGGCTATGTAGTACCAGCAAACCTTCTAATGTCAGCTGGAGTTCTGTTCTTGCCTGTATTGGAAAAATTTGTCCTGATGTGGTTTCTTCATTGCCATATATTATTGTGAATTTTCTAAAACTATTGAAGGATAATCTCTGTCTCTCACGGTACAGCTTTGCCACCCAGATTTCAGAGGATTTTGCTTGGTGGTATTCAGTGTAGAATTTGGAAAAATGAAAGATTTATACTTACACAATAGAAGTACAATTTCCTTATAGAAAATTTGCTGTTCTGATGCTTGGGGGGTGGGAGAATTTGTAATTTTAACAGTTAAATAGACATTTACAAAGTACCATGTGATACTACAAACTATGTCCCCACATCACAAGTGTCTCAGAATTGTGAAGTATATTGATCACATACTATTAGAAGTGAAAGAAAGAAGGCAAATCAATGTTTTATATTGATCAACATTAAAATTACTTTACAGATACTGTCACTTATAGATCCATTTGAACTCACTGACTTGAGTATTAAGTTGCTATTTTAACAAGTCTTAAATTACAGTCTGTCACGATAAGCTGTAAGGCACATGTGTTGTATATAATTATCAGTCCTGGTTTGGCTTCACAGAAGATGGTGAAACACTTTTTTCTTTTAATTAAAGCATTTTAATTAGCCCGCTGCTATAGTTGTTTACTAGTCATGTAACTGACTTCCAGTACTGTTCATCTGTACATTTCTGATCAACCATACTACAAGTTTTTGTAGAGCCCATTTTTGTTGCTTTCTTTTACCACCTCCCTCCCCCCACAGGTGGAGATGGAAAAAAACTTATGTCATGCATATTTTCCTTTTCTGATATTGATCACAAATCAATATATAGTCAATTGCTAAGAGTGAATGAAGTGTTTAGAAGAGAACATGAGCTCAGAGAAGAAATTCTTTTCTGTCATGGAAAGATAAAGTTTAATTAAAAGCAGCATAATTTTTGATTAGCGAATTGTGTGATAGCTGAGGGGAAAGAAAAGGTATGTGTAAAAATGTTCATAATAATATGTATACTTGAGTTAAGAAAAATTAATGAATAATGATCACTGTTACAATTAAATTACAAAAGAGATAAAGCTAAACAGGTATTTGTTTGATTTTCACAGTATGAAGGATCCATGTTAGGAACCTACAGATTCCTTCTTTCAGTCTTTCATGGTGTTGTCTACTGCGCTAAGACACTCTCATTCTTCTAATCTAGATTGTATGTACATTTAGGATCACATATCTTGTCAGTATTTCACCAGTGACTGTGAGACTGTGGAGTTATTTAATATTTTCAAGATTCTTTGTCAGCTACATTTGAAATACTTTCTCTTATGCAGCTGTTTCCTGTTATTTTATACATTCATTTAAAATCAAATGTTTATGCAATATCTGGAGAACAAAGGAACTCGCTTCTGTGATTCTGACATATACTCAGTAGTAAAAGGCAGATAGGTTTAAGCTTTACGAAAAAGAAGTACAATAATGAGAATAACTTATCAATTTTTGCCATATTTTACTTTTTTCTTACTCAAATTCTTAAAGATATTTTTCACTTTAAAATTCTTCAAGAGGAAAGATGTTTATATTTATATTTACAGCATCCAATTATCCCTTCCCTTCCCTTCCCTTCCCTTCCCTTCCCTTCCCTTCCCTTCCCTTCCCTTCCCTTCCCTTCCCTTCCCTTCCCTTCCCTTCCCTTCCCTTCCCTTCCCTTCCCTTCCCTTCCCTTCCCTTCCCTTCCCTTCCCTTCCCTTCCCTTCCCTTCCCTTCCCTTCCCTTCCCTTCCCTTCCCTTCCCTTCCCTTCCCTTCCCTTCCCTTCCCTTCCCTTCCCTTCCCTTCCCTTCCCTTCCCTTCCCTTCCCTTCCCTTCCCTTCCCTTCCCTTCCCTTCCCTTCCCTTCCCTTCCCTTCCCTTCCCTTCCCTTCCCTTCCCTTCCCTTCCCTTCCCTTCCCTTCCCTTCCCTTCCCTTCCCTTCCCTTCCCTTCCCTTCCCTTCCCTTCCCTTCCCTTCCCTTCCCTCTCTTTTCATTTTTATTGGTTGAAGAAAGCTTATCTAGTGCTTCTCCAGTAGCAGACTGATTCTTTCTAAAAGTTATTAAAGAGCTAGTCCATGAATAATAACAGGTGAGGCAAGTATATATCATAGCCTGAAAAACAGATCATGTGCTGCTTTGTTTTTTAACATAAAATAACTTTAGGTGAAGTAATCAAAGCTTCTGTGGAATATTCTATAGTACTTAACTATACAAGCAACATAATAATAATAATAATAATAATAATAAATTCTGGATTAGAAGTCTACAAAAAAAAGCAGCTACAATATTAAGAAGCCCTTGTTTTAGACAGGAATGAGCTTATCTTCTTGTGTAATTTGCTCTGTACATTTAAAATATACAACAGACAAATGCTGAGGCTTAAATATGAGGACTTTCAGCAAGGGAAAGTCCTATTTTTTTTTGTTTGTTTGTTTGTATTGAATCATAGAATATCTTGAGTTAGAAAGGACACACAAGGATCATTGAATTCAATTCCTGGCTCTGCATAGGACTACTCAAAATTCAAACTGTATTTCCAACCATTTCTCAGTCACGTACTGATCAGCTGGGTCTGTCTGTTCCTTTCTGTATTGTTCCCTCCTATTGAAAATTATTCTTGCCTTCACATCTCTCTATCACAAACATACTACAGCCTGAATATCACATCAGAAACATGAGCGGACCTGGATTTTTATTTTATTCTTTGGTGGCAGTTCATTTGGGGTGAATGTTTTATTTCCTGTTTTGCACTAGCATTAAAGCAGTTGAAGTCTTTCAGAATGAGAGAAAAATAAATGCAAAATAAAGACTTTCTGATTTTAGTGGCTGCTTAATTAAATACAAAACAATATGTTGCATTCCACTTAGAAGAAAAAGCAGTTTTTTATGCACTCCTGACAAGAATTCTTAACAAGAACCAACTAAATAGTCCAGAAGATTTCTTTATCTTTTCACTTGCCCTCTTTTTCTGTCCCTTCCTTCTCTCTTTCTCCTTCTCTCTCTCCCTTCAGCTCCCCTTTTTGTTCCTGGAACATTCTGTTTCTTTTACAAGCTAACAAGTTTGATGTGGCCCTGTGTCTCATTCCCTTCCAGGCTTGCAGCTGTTTTGGCAACAGAAGAAAAAATCCCCATAACAAATCAAATAAAAACCCATTCTGTGATGAGGAATTGAAAACAGCAGGCCTCAAAGAGGACTGCACATGAGATGCCTTGTTCTGGCTTTCAACACAACTCAAATCAGAAACACATTACCATAATCTGAAACAGCCCACTGTTAACACAAGACAGATGGTGAGTAATAACCCGTGCATCCTTAATAAATAAATTCCAGCATTAAAGGCTTTACGAAGTATGACAACATCATCCAGGCAAAATTACTACCCTTTTCCCTCCCCAAAATTATTTCACTCTGTTGTGGGTCTATTTCACTCTTTTTCTCCTTTTTAAAGTGATTGTCCTTTGAAGGAAGTTAAACATGGTGCAAGTTTTAACCAGATGAAACCCATCTTAGTGTACAGATCAGCAACTCCAGAGGGAAAAAGAAAATAGCTGCCAAAGTGTAATAGCTTCCATGTACTTGTACTGGATCAATAAATGACAATTTATAGCATTGCACTCCATTGGCTTTCTTTGCCTTCTCTGGTTCTTTACTGTTCTTATATTTCACTACCCATTTCAAGCAAGAATTTCCCAGTAACTGAAAGATATATGTACAACTTTTTGTTTTACCTTCCACAAATTATACCATCTATTTTTTTATTTCTTATCCGTTTGTTTCAGAAATAATTTGGGGTAAAATATCTACCTTTAATTCTAAAAAGTGTTTGAGAGTATTTAAAATCAAATACCATGTACTTACCACAATATCTTTGTGCCTGACCAATGTAATTATATATAACTTACGGGGGAGGGAGAACAGGTAGGATGAAATTCTTACAGGGCACCACACAATTTTTAGTACAGAGCCTGAGTCACAGGTGATATTCAAAAATTGTACATTACCAGAGTGTATGATGTAACACTCAGCACTAGCATGTACATCTATCATAAAGACAGGATTGGGTCTAAATGTTTCGATCATGAAAACTACTATGATTCTGCAGTGGAAATTTGATGGTGGAATATTAAAAGATGATGTGCGTGGGATGTGTTTTGCACTCAATATTACCCTGACTCCTGTGTTCTCTAGCAATTTGCTCTGGTGGTTCAGCAATGATGCTACTACCTATGAACTGAGCTGAAGAAATGACTGAAGCATGGATACTAAATATTTGGGCTTGCTTGGGCTACACTGAGTAAAAAGGAATTGTCTTGGACTGCATGTAAGATATATTACTTAGTTAATGTATACGAATAACAAATTGTGAGTGTACGTGTGTGTATATATATATATAATGAAAATATTAGAAAAAGAGAGCAAAAAAAAAGCATAAAATAAGTGGGATATTTGACCTTGTTTATGTGCAACTACTGCATTAATATTTGATTCAGTGGAAGTGGTTGCAATTATTACTAAGTTCTCAAGATATTTGTCTGAGATGTTTGATGACGTATTACTCCTTCTGTGATTCATCCTTGAAAGCAGTTGTTTACATATGTAGATACTGCCAAACACTTATGACATGAATTAGGAGTGATTGTGAAGCTCAGGACATTCTTCTCTGGTAGGACAGGACTGAAAAAAGGCCGGTAAAGAGATCCAATCAAATTTTTGAGTTAATTGCAACTCTCTACGTTCCATTTGAATATTTGCAGGTCATATATTTATGTGGACTGAAAATGGATTCACAATTTTTTTTTTTTAAAAAAAAAAAAACATCTTTTTTCAGAAATCTTGAAATCTATTCTCAAATTATGTTATCAGAACAGAAAGGATGGCTGCATAATTTTTCCTGTTCACAGCCAATGCATTAAAACGCATAAAATAACTTGTAACTTGAGTTGGCACTTCACTGTACCCTCCTTGTGTCCCATTTTCAGCACAGGATGAGCTGATTGCATAGCAATGTCTGTTTGTTGCTGAGTGATGGGAGTGTGCTGGGGCTGAGATGGGTCATTCAGTGGGGCAGAGCTGCCACTACGATGGCACAGGGCAGGAGTACCACATTGCAACCTGTGTTGGGCTGCATGTTATTCACTGGTTGTGGGTTGGACATGCCTGAACTACAGCGTTGTAACAGTGAATGATGTATTGACAAAACTGCAATCCGAGTAAATTCTAGTGCGTTTATTTATGTTTTGAATTACTTTAATTAGAGAATCTATATTTATTGTAAATTTAATTATTATCATAAACTGTTTATGATATTCATATTCAATTATATTCAATATAGTTATGTGCAATTGTAACAATTATTGAAATTCTTCCCTGCTTTTACACTTATTTATTTGCCTTTCATGTGGCAAATGAGATAGGTACTTTTATTTTATTTTACTCTATTTTACTTTATTTTATTTCATTTCATTTCATTCTATCTTTAATATAACAAAATAATCAGAATGACCGGTTTTCTCTGCTAATTTGAGGAACTCCATTATTTTTTCTCCAGAAAATTTCCAGCATGGTGATGCAAAAAAACCCCACCGTTTTTCAGGCATATTTTTGTGATATGACTATTTTTCTATTTTATTATTTTCCAGTTAACAGCCATAAACTGGAGCATAGGAAGTTGTGTACCAGTATGTAAAAGAACTTCCTCATGGTGAGGGTGATGGAGCACTGGAACAGGGTGCCCATGGAGGTTGTGGATTCTCCGTCTCTGGAGATATTCAGGACCCACCTGGACACCTACCTATGCAGCCTGTTGTAGAGACCTGCTTTGCAAGGCAGCTGGACTCAACAATCTCTAGAGGTCCCTTCCAACACCTACAATTCTGTGATTCTGTGATCTTTGATTATCACAGAGTGATCCTTGTATCTTTACAGCAGATATTTCCAAGTGATTAGTTTCAGAATCATCACAGAGTGGCTTCAATAGAAAAGGACCATAAGGATCATCTAAGTGCCAATTCCTCAACTATGGACATGGTTGCCACTGCTTAGATAGGGTTACCTAGGTCAACCTCCAGGGTTTGGGTATCCACAACTGTATGGGAGATGTTAGGTCACGGTTTGAACCAGGTGCACTGACTGAGCATTTGGTTAAGGGGTCTGGCTGGACAGGGAGCACAAGCACCTCTGTACCCCATGTGACCAGAAGAGTGAAGCGCATCCAGAGAAGGGCCATAAAAATGATCAGTGGAATGGAATACCTCTCATACAAGGACAGGCTTCAGCTTGGAGTAGAAAAGCTCTTAGGTGTCCTGATAGTAGCCTTTCAATATCTAAAGAGGAGCTATAAATAGAAGGGGATGGACTCTTCAGCAGGGTCTGTGGAGATAGAACAGGGAGAAATGGTATTGTCATGGTTTTATGATTTTTGTTATTGGTGTTTCACATCATAACATCATGTAGTGCACTGGGAGTTAAAGAATCAATGCTCCAGTTCCATGGATTGTCAGTGTTTCTTGGTATACTTATCACTGAAGAGAAGATGAACTACACATACCAGAGGACTTTTCATTTCCATTTTCCGTTCAGAGGGAAGATAAAACTTCACAAGTCACAAGATGCTCCTTTTTCCTTTCTGCTTGTCTCAGCAGTGTGTGTGCTCCCTATCTGTCTCACCTTCAGCATCAGAGTAAGGCCTTCAATTTTTTGACGCTCTCTCCTTCATTTTACTTGATTTATTAGTTTCAATTCCAATCTTACTGTATCACATTGTTTTATCTTTCATTCTGATAACGTATTTAGTAAATTGTCTTTCCTCCTCAGATTGTTGCTGCTATTTCATTTTCAGGACCATCTCCCTACCCTTTCCTCTTTTTCCCTTTCTTTTTCCCTGATGCATGGGTCTATGCATCCCTCCACCCCATTAGTCATGGAACCAGGCTGGACCAGCTTCAGGCTCAGAGGGTAGATTTAGATTAGATATAAGAAAAAATCTTCTACAGCATGAGTAAGAATAAGAGTACAATACTGAGGCGCTACAACAAGATGCCCAGTGATGTGGTTGATGTTCTGCTTCTGGAGTCTTTCAAGAAAAGGCTAGATAAAGCCCTGGGCAACCTGATCTTGTGGATATCCTTCTTCACTGCTGAGGAGTTGGACTAGACGGCCTTCAAAGGTCCATTCCAACTCTAAGGTTTCTATGACTCCATGATTCTATGTTTCTAAAAATGTTGCATTTATGAAAAAATGTTCATACAGTTATCAGAAAGGGAATCCAAGATGCCTATTGCTTGAAATTTTATTAGTTTATTTTTTGTTAGAGAATACCAAAAGCTGTACATAATGTGAGTTAGCAGTACATTAGCAGTAGAATGAAAAGATGTATCAAGCATGAAGCTTGTTATTCAGATGAATTCCAGCCTTGGCATTTTGTATTTATGTATTTGTGTTCAAATGAGGTGTTGATGTGCTGTTTGTTTTGTTTTGTTTTGTTTTATACTACATATGTAATGTACAAGACTACATCACTATGTGACTACTTAAGCATTGCTCAATTTCTTCTGGTAGGACTCTAATATAATCAAGTGAGGTTCAAAGAAGTCATATGGACTTCACTTATGCTGTCGTTTTATTTTTCACCATCAATTATTTCTTAAATGTTGATTCTTACATTTCATTACTGGGAGAGAAAAAAATTTATTAGCTGTGGTAGAGAAGAAACACTATAAAATATTTGTTGCATACATATGAATTTATGTCAGAATTAAAGTGCTATTTATTTAGAATGATTTATTCTGCCTAGTAAAAAGGTTATCAATAACAAAGAAAAGGATCCAAGGGTAAGTCAGCAACACTGAAAGATATAAAGTACACCTATTTTCTAAAGTTATAAAAATTAGCACAGTAATCAACTTCTGAAAATGTCTTCATCTATGTAAATATTTTTCTATACCTGCAAAATGAAACAGATAATTTAATATGATTTTAGTTTATTGATTTGGAGGTTTTTGCTTTCTCCAGTAGAAGCAAAAATTTCGAAAGACCCAGTAAGCCATCTATGAAGTATTTAGTACATTTCAACTTATCATAAATATTCAGAATGTGTAAATGATGTGAAAAATAAAAGAATACAGTAATAACTGTATAAAGACCAATTAATGGAAGATTTTTTGTAACGTACAATTAGATTACTTGAAAATGACAATAGGTGTTTTATTCCTCAAAGGCCGGTTACTGCAACAGTTCAAAATGAATATCACTTAAAGATACATCTGTCCTGGCTGTGTATAGAAGTCACTGATCTCTTGGAGTCCTGATTGCATTAACTTTTGACTTTAAAAGGAGACAAAGGTGCAAGTAGAAAAAAATTTTTAATAACATTTTTATGACTAATCTTTTCATAGATTTCTAGACAAGTAGGGACAACTAACTTCATTCAGATAACTCTTTTATTTGGAATAAAATGGGTGGGGTGAAGGCTAATTGTGTTTTGCATCTGCCACCTAATAAAATTTTGTATCCCTAGGGGTTTTCATATGACCAAGATTCATCATTTCTCATTGTCTTTAATTCTGAATCCCTGGAAGCCCTGTGCAAAAGCTGACAGAATGACCTAGGTTTATCTGATAAATCCCTTAAGGAGTGATGGGGGCATTTTGTTTTAGTCAATCAATTTAAAACTGGCTTATATTTTAAAGATCATGGTGGGAGGTTTTAGGATTAACTGGTTTTACTACAGAAGCCGCCTTGAGCATTGAGAGAAATATTGTAACTCTTATAATCAGGGGAACAAAATTTGGTCAAGGGGAAACTGAATTAAACAACAGAATATTCAGCAAAGTCTTATGGAACAGAAGCACAATATTGATACATTCAGTTCTTGTGCACAAGATTTTGGTACTTTGTTACACGCAACAAAATAATGCATTTAGCCTTAACTAATATTATGATCTTTCTTAGAGCAGATTTTGAAATACTACATGAAAAAATTATATATATATATATATATATATATATATATATTTAAAGAAGCTCAAGTGAAAACAAATGCTATTATCCTTCCCCTTTTATGCTTTGCTTGGTATCTTCAACACCCAGCACATGTCTGTTGAACCTAAAAAGTACTGTCTTTAGTATAGTTTGTACCTTATTACTTTTCAGGCAGAAATGAGAACTCTCAGTAACAGTGAAAAGAGGTAGCGTGTTACCTTTACCGTATGGCATATGTTAGTGACTCAACAAATGTGAGAAAAGTCTACTTCAGAAAACACCACAGTGAAGAAGTCAGCACAGAATGAAGAAACAAATTTAAATAATTTACTCTGTGGAATTGGTCATGAGGTAAACAGCATTACTGAAGTGTATTCTAGAATCTTCCATTAAAGACCAATGAATGACAACTTTTTCCACTGGTTTGACTCATAACCAGAAAAAAATATAGAAGTCATTCTTATCTGAGAATGATGTCACAGTGATGAAATAACTTTTACTTCTTTAAAACATGAAGTTTTGCCTTTCTTTATACATGGCATTTGCATAATCTGTAAATTACCCCACAAATAAGCTAAGACAGGTAAAGAAATTTTTGATGTTCCAAACAAGACATTCTGTATGTTTAGGCCTTTCCAGGACTTCGGTTACAAACTAATTTTAAAACACAATGTAATAAATTTGGAGGTCTGATTTTTGTATCATTTGCATGGCTACTGTATAAAAAAAAAAAAATACTGAAATAATTTTAAATGCTCATTACAGGGCTCAACATTAACTTCTATTTCCAGCATTTAAAATACAAATCTCAGGAATAACTGAATTTTCAGTTAAGCTGATAAACTGAGAAAAAAAAGAGAATAGACTGGAGAAGGAAAACAAACAATAAAAAAAAATACAGGTTTCACTAAAATTCCTATTTTAAAGAAACACAAAGCTGGAATGTACATTCCCTTTTAAAAACTTCATAAAATAAAAAATCTTCCCTTAGATTAAAAAGTTTTTTTGGGGATCATATAAGCTAGGAACTTTCCTGGGTAGAGGAATAGAGAGCTAGCTTTTTAAATATCAGAAGGTGAGATAAAAATTTTGCTGAAATATATTGTTGCTGGGCAGTTGACTCATATGATTTGAAGATTTCTATAATTAGGTCTTGGTATAAAATTCTAATATTGCACATAAGATATTAGATATTCTTCCCTAAACTTAGTCCCTTCAGGATATACATATTTTTTCTATATTTCCTAAGGACTCATTTTACACCTGACTTCTTTCCTTCCACTCCACTTTTTTCTATGCCCCTCCTCATCATCAGCAGCACATTAAACATTTTTCAGTAGCTGTTCAACGTTTGCTGCTCCATGCATGCAGCAGTTCCTGTACAATCTGAACACTCCAGAATAACGAGACCCAAGCCCTGATTCTTCCTTAACCTAGCATAGAAGAAATAGGAAGAAGTGAGTGTGTGTATGTGACAGCAAATGCTGAGAGAGAAAAGGAGAGAGAAATGTTTTACAGACCAAAAGTGTTTATGGGTGGTATCCCATTCTGGGAATATTTCTGGATTGTATACAGGTGAACATAGCTAAAGGATAAAGAGTAGGAGTTTGCAAAAGGAGACACGTACACTGTATGTGGTTCTTCTGATATGTATGGCTAGAGTTGCATGAGGTCAGTTTAGAGAGGGTTGTAGAAAAGTCTTTGTAGGAAAGATTATGTGATAGAGTCACCAGTATTTCTTGTGTTGACTCCATGGCTTAATACTCTACCCTTGCCCACAACAAACAGAGTGGATAACCCTGCAAGGGCCCCTCCAGCCATACTGCTGACAGCAGCAGTGGAGTTGAGCTGTGTAATACCACAGCTATCCTTGGGACACGTGGCTGGTGATACTTGGAATTTTCCACTGCACAGCCCAAATTTCTGTTTCTGCAGCTGCAGATTGACAGGTAGACAGCTTTCCCAAGTTATTCCTGTTTGGATGTTTTGTTCGTTTGTTTGTTTAGTTTTTATCATTACGTTCTAATTATATGACATCAGTAAAAGATGTAATCTCAAATTGAAACTGCTTATTGGACAGAAATGTTCTGAAATTTGTACTAAGTAAAAGTAAAGATACTTTTTTAGAAACTTTAATTTCATACCAAGCTGACAACTTCTCACAAAAAACTCAGGTAGGGAAACCCGGGGTGTTAAGAAAAAGTATCAGAAAGACATAGTAAAAACATGTATGTGTATTTCATCAGTAAAATATATCCTCCAAAACTGGAAAAAAATATTCTGTGAAATTCAAATATTCATAATTTTATTGCATAGTTAACAAAATATTTTAATTCCTCAAATTTATAAATTATCAATTCACACCTGTTCACAAACAAGCAAATAAATAACTTTTCTCTTAAGAAAGCACAGACTAATAATTATTAGCTTTAATGATTAATAACATTAATAATTAATAACTTTAATAATTTCTATTAATAACAGAGATAATTTAAATTTCATAAAATTTCTCAGTGGTTTTAATCAGATTTAAATTACTCAGCTTTTTTCTTTTTTTTTTTTCTGGGAGATTTTTTCCATAGAATTTTACAAGTATGTACCTTTATCAAATTACAATCTACCTTTTCAACTCTTTGTTCTACAAGCTTCTTGCTTAACCAAGTAATTCAGGTTAAACATATTATACATCTGTGATGCTGTAATAGAAATTCTCCTCTAATTTCTTAGCTTTGCAGTACTATGTCACAGACATACTAGGTCACCTCTGAGTTTCCTTTAGAGCTAAATACATTGCATAAAATATTTGAAACAACTATTGCTTCCACCTAAATTGTAATGCAAAACAAAAAATGGACCTGTTGCTATGAGAGCATACTTATTTCATAAAAAACGCAGAAAATGCAACTATAATTTAAAGTATGTTTCCTTTCAAGATTTGGATTCAAACTTAATTTGAAGCCCACCTCAATTAAGGAGTATTGTTAAAAATCTCAATCATTTGAATTATTTGTTTACTGTTATTCTCAAAAAAAGTATTTACAACAATTAAAAATATTATTGTAGTGAAAATATTAAGTCATGGCTTGAAGCAATGATTAAGCACCTAGTAGGAAGGCAGGTCCAACCCAGAAGAGTTCAGGTGCATGCAGTGCACTTGAGTGACCAGAAGGGGTAAAGCTAGAATCCACCCATTCCCAGACCACATTTAAGAGTTGACAGTGAAGGCAATGGTGTCTTGTCTGGTGATCTCCACTTACCCAGGGTCTGTATAGCTCTTTCAGAGGTAAGCAAATTATTTTCTTAATATAATTAAAATTATATACTTTCTGCTACTACATCCAAGCAGGTTACCTCTCATCTTAGTCCAGGACATTGCAGTCCTATATTCTTGTAACAATTAATGGTATAATTTTTTTTATTTTCTATTAATATTTTGTATTTCATGAGTTACGAGAGCTTGTTCAAATCACGCTGAGATGTGATTTCCTTATTTTTCTATTCAGTGAAAACTTGAAGATTATTCTTACCGAGGAAAGACATAGAAAGAAAAAATTCTCCACGATAGTCATGATGAACTTTGGGTTAAGGTATGCAATTTCTAATTGTGACTTAACACTTCCACAGTAGAAGAAAAACTCATAGACATATTACCTCCATCTTCTGTTTTGTTAATAAGGATATGACCGCCTCCATACTTGGAACAAAAATGAAGTGAGCTACAGTACTCAAGTACTAATTCTGTATTAACTCCGAGTATTAACTCTGGAAACATGGTTAAGTAGCTCAGGTAGAATACTGCAAAGCTACAGATGTCCTACTTTGGGAATCAGTGTCTGAATACATATAGTGCCACCTGCTCTGGAGACACTTATCAGCTCCCTCAAAGCTAAATGAATGTCTTTAAGATACTGTGCTTTGTAATGGAGGCAATCATGATAAATGATCTTGTACCAGTCTCTCATCATTTTTTCAGTGGCAGAATGCTGTAAAACTTTCGTTATGGAGGTCATCCACCACCACACCTCAGTGTTTTATATTTCAAGGTGCGTTCTCTCAGTGGATAGATAAAAAGAGTACTGACTTTAGTATGCTAATCTTGTCTTCAATTGAATTTGAAAGAATATTTATGTGATAAATTTCCAGGGCCCTATACTCAACAACTATAAAGTATGGCGCTGTTTTACAACTGAGAACATGCCTCCGCTTAATTTTGTTTATGTAAAGAATATATTCTGTTATTTGTTTTTATTCTGAAAGAAAAATTTAAATTCTTCTCATAGGTTACTCTACTTCCCTCAATATTATGCGCTTTTCAACTTTTCTTTCCCATTTTATTGACATCCATCACTCATTCCTTCCTTTTAACATATTAATTTGTCCTTTATTTTTTCTAATTTGTAGGGGTCATAGAAGTATCTGACTAGAAGAATAGGTACAATATATTTGCACGTGTATTAAGAACATTTTTGTATATGAAAAGAATAAGGAGAATAGATCATTTATTCTCAAGTAACTATCTGTGTGAATTAACAGAAATTAGAGATTTAAACATGATCTGAGATTAGAACATAGCATGAATCAGCAGATTAACCTAGAACACTTTGGGTATTATATCTTTGCTGAACTGGTTGATTCTATAATGTTGTTTCAGAAACTATAATGCTATTACACTTCATAATTGAATTTAGATTCTGTCATTTAGCAGTGTAAACATGTTAATGTTGGCATCTAAAGTTGACTGTGAATATAAAACTGCCATTGAAAAGAGGTTTTATAAAGTATGCTCTCTGTACCTAAGTTAAATACAGAATTTGGTTTTGCTCTTTTTTGAAATCAACAACAATATTACTGTTTAGAATGGAAGATTTTTCAAGATTAAAACAGACAAATCAGAAAACTAAAAGTAGATCTCAATCACTTTAATAAAGGCATAAGAGAAATTGTATTTATTATCTCATGTTCCTTCTGTGGATGACACTTTCCATCTGTATAAAAAAGGCATTGCACAAGTCTGGGTAGCTGGTATTGGTTGCCTTCCCTTGGTTTACCAATGTTGTCAGTTCTTCATAGAAGGCCACTTAATAGATTTAAACTGCTACATTGAGATTTCATTAACGGATTGGCAAAGTAGTAGTAAATTATTACTATTATTTTACACTATTGACTGCATATAAGTAACCACCCTGTGCAGTTTATTTTCAGTTTTATATTAATGTATGCATATATCTGAAATTGCACTATGTTATGTTTTATGAGCTTTTACTGTATAATTTCTAGACTCCCGGGTTTAAATACTTCTGAGCTTATAGTTGTTTGCTTTTCCAGTGTAAGGAGGGTAGTCAAAAAGCATGTGTTCAAAATGTTAACAGCAGAAAATGCAAAGATATAATAAATAGTTGTGGGAATACAGAAAAGGGCATAAAGTCTTTAAAGGATGGTTAAAACACAGATCAAGAGACAGGTTTTCCGTTGTTTATTATCATTGTTACATTCTAAACTGCTTTGTGCTAGATGTGATACATAATTTCTTCTAGACAGCTAAATCTCTGTAAGAGGTTTTATGAGAGCAACACTATTTTTCCCTAATGAATGAAACTTTTTCTATTTAATTAACAAGTCAATAAATAATCCTAAAATGCATTAATTAAACTATTTTGCCTCCAAAGTGAAATCAGTTCAACTAGTTAGAGAGTTTATTTCACATTCATGAAAATGTCAATCTTAACTACTTATGACAGAGCTGCTTCTGCTTTTAGATCTCTATTGATTAGGAAGTGTCTTGCTCCAGCTTCACTTGCCTCTCCTTAAGCCAGTTTTCAGTACTCCAAGTGGAAAAAAAAAAAACCTGATCCAAACATATGAGAAAGGTGTGTTATTTTCATGACCAGAAAACAGAAAAGATCTTAGATCTTATTTTGAAAAAAGAAAAAGCAAGTAAAAAATATACTCCAAGAAAATCAAAAGAAATGGAAAAAATTAAGAACTAACACACAGAATTTAGAAGATAATGTACAAACACACATAGTTTACCTGTTAATGAGAACTACATATCTAAGTGATTAAAAATCTTGATCTTAGGGATTTAGTGGCAAAACTTTTGTTAAATATGGTGAGATAAAATTTTATTAAACTTTAAATTTACAAGTCCTTTTTATGAAGATTATAAGTTAATCCTATCCATATTCATTGATATTCATCCAAAAGTGAACCATTTTTGCGTAGTGTTTTGTACTTGAAGAAACAGCTTATGAGCATAAGGACACTTTGCAAAACAGACAGGGAGAAATGATCTGATAGGTACTGCTGTATCAGTGAATGAATTTGAGCCCTGGAAAGAGCAACTGAACTGAGAAAACCATTTTACTAATGCAGAATGTCTTTGTGGGATGAAGAGCAGGCAGTTGTAATGAGATAATGTGTTATGGATGTATGTTGCTAGAATCAGTTGCAGTATTTCTGCTGTGCTTTGTTGATCATTGATCACAGGAACATTATGAAGAAATACTGAAATAACATCCCAGAGCAGGTGGGTAAGTGAAGCAGTATGCTGCACTGAACCATTCCTATAAAATTATCTTTTCTGAACTAAAATTTCGTGAGGGTTTTGCCTTTGTTTTTTCATATGGTTTGAAACTCTGTTGTGAAGAACAGCTAATGGGAATGAAGGCAAGGATGTGCAAATTACTCCTGAGGTAAAGCCATACTCAATTCTCTAAGTGAACTAATTAGAGTAATTACTCTTCATGAATGCTAAAATATTTAATATCTTAATGCACAACTTCAGTAGCAAATGTTTTCTAAAAACTTAAGACTTATCAATATAGTACACTCATCACTGACACAATAGCTAGACATAGTTATCTGTTTTCTGTACAGTAAAAAGTATGATATTGATTTCAGTGTTATAAAAAACATGTTTAAGTGTTACTAGTATTTTTATAGTAATTTCATTAAGAATTTCTGGGGGGGAAAAAAAGAATGATCATTCAGTCAGTTGAAGATATTCAGATATACCATATCTTCAGCTCAAAGATCAGATAAATATTAGTGAACAGCTTCCTATGTTAATCTTTATTAAACTTTTATTATGAATTTAAAATCTGTTATCATTCTTTATCCAGAAAAATCTGTTTCCCACTTATTGTTCCAAAAACTTTTAAGGACCAAAGTATCTCTATTGAGTGATGTCTCAGTTCATATGGTACAGCTGAAGCAAGACACTGTTTGAATTTCAAGTATTAATGGTTGCCCTTCACTATAGTTGACTAAATCCAGTTTGTAGGCATTTGTAGAGTTGTTGCTGACATTTTTGGGCTCACTTTTAAAGTTAAAACTACTGTAACTTACTACGGCTCTACTCATGTGACAAAAGCTGCGCTTCCTTAGAGTGATTCAGAGCACTAAATTAGATTTATATTCTTTCTGCTTCTTTATGAACAATCTTTCTTTCCACTTGCTTTTGATAGAATCTGTTTCCTGTGAGGACTAAGGAAAAACATTCTTCTCTGTTGCCACTGAGTTCATTCAACTCATACCTAAGCCTGAGTTTTCCATGAAAACTCAAAAACTTATATGTAAGTCTGAATTGTTTTCTAAAACATTTGGTTGAGGGATGAGTTGTTTTTAAAGCTGAGGACTTTCATCTTAATTTTAAATGAACGTAAGAGCAATAGGGTCAAAACAAAACATGATGCTACCATGTTAATTGTAAAATATGTGAAAGCAGCAAGACCTGCCTCAGTTTGTTGGACTCTATATGTTGGTTTACAAGTCTACAAATACAACGTACAAATGCTTTTGCAGCAGGGTGATACTTGTGAAAAGTACTGGAAAACCATTTAAATGATATTAAATATGTTGGTATGCCAGCTTGGGACTGGTTTCACTGACAAATATTCTTACCCTCAAGCTTTGTTTGCTTTAACTTTCAGAAGTCCAACTATGCGGAGGGAAAAATAAAGTTGTTTGTAAAGTTTTTATCTGAGCTAAGTAATGTATTTATTTTTCTGTTCAGAAACAACTATGTTTCCAGAGCAGCTGATGACATTGCAAATCAATGTCTAGTGTTTTTTTAAAAACAACAACAAAAGCAAACAAACAAACAAAAACAACACACAAAACACAAAAAAAGAAAACAAAACACAAAACCACCCTTCAGCTTAGCTGCATTAGAATAAAGAATGCATCAGGGAGATCCACACCATCAAACTGATTTATTAGCAAAGCTGGTTTAAAAAAAACAAACAAACAAAAAAAAAAAAACACAACAAAAACAAACAAACAAACAAACAGGCAAAGCTCTGTTCCCAACTGTTTATTCATGTTGCAGGTAGAGTGTCAACAGCTTCAAAAAGTGGATTGAAGAATTTCTGCCAAAATTCTTTAATAGCTTTTATGAACATGAACTTTAAGGATCACCATTAAAAAAAAAAAAATGAAAGTGATGTGAAAATAAACATACCATATATGTTTCTATTCCCGCTTTCTTATTTTTGATGATGTCTTGGTGGCATTCTATGACACTAAGAATTTAATTCAAAATTTGGAATTCTGTACTACGTATGTTGAAGCCTTCATCATACTCCAAGCATGCGCTTTAATTCCTGCACAGGTGTAACTCTAATGACTTCAGTAAGAGTACACTCAAAAAGAATGCAGTCATGGTCCTAAAATTCATACTATGTGCATGACACTGCAAATAAATCTGCTGTGCATTAAAGAATAGAAATTTAACACTATGTATTCATATGTACTGAAGAAGTTTACAATCACTAAAAATATGACTTACTTGAATGTAAACAAGAGAACTGCTATTTCTTACAGTATTATATTAATATTAACATATTATATAGTATTACAATATTGTTTTTTTCTGTTTTATGACTCTTTACCTGTTAACTACTCTTACTACATTTATTGATATATAGATATATAGATATATATATTTTTTCCTAGTGGCATTTTCATCTTTCCTGTTTCAAGGAAAAAAAATCAACCAAATTGCTCAGTAGTTTCTGATTTGTATTTTTGTGTATATATTTGAGCATCTTTTCCTTTTTCCATTTTCATTGTTGGTGACTGAAAAATAGAGTGTCTTCAACTCATACACACATATTAAAAGAAAGAAAGGACAGAAATTGTTAATACAGTCAGATATACTTAAAAACTGATTAAAAATAGGAATGAGATGGTAAGCTAAAGAATACAAGATGTTAGGACACAAGACATAAGGGCTCCATAACATCGCCTGGTCGTGCTAATTCAGAAGAGGTTGCAAATAGCATTGCTTAGTTTAACCTTTTCCTAACTCAGAGGAAATTTATTGCTTAGTCTAACCTTTTTGTCAGCCCAGGCATATTCTAAAAAAGGGAGCCCTCTCCAGACAGTAGAAGACGGGCCCCTAAGAGAGCAGTGAAAAAGGGAAGATAAGCAGAATAGAAAATTGCTGAGGCATGTAGGGCAAGAGAAGAGCCCAGAACTGGGACAAAGGTCAGAAGGACTTGGCGAGGTAGGTGACCGACTTCATCCCAAACGACCACCCAATGGGGAGGAAGACCTGAGTCTTCATCCAATGGAAGATAATGCGCATGCCCTGAGGAGAGGGAACAGTGCGTAAATGAATTCCCAGAAAAGTAATGAATATGTCAGTGAGTCTTGGGTAATACTACTGAATATGTATGACTTGGCTAATAAACTTATCGAGACCCCACTCCCTGGTGTGCAAGCCAGGAGGAGTGATCCCCTTGCACTAGGTGTATGGCGCAATGCTGAAATAAAGACGTACCTTCTCTTTTAACCTTACATAGGTTAGAGAGTTTGATTCCACAAGCCAGGAAGATGCTGACTCATGCTTTCAAGCATGTACCTGTTTTTGTAACTTTATAATGTACGTGTGTTTCCCTTATATGGCCTTTTTCTGAATCCACAAAGTTTATTTTTCTCATGATAAATCAAAACAGAGTTAAATCCTCTGTAGGATTAGCTTTGAGAAGCTGTTCCAAAGTTGAAAAACGACATTTTAACTATTTCTTCATATAGATGTTAATTATTTCTGTGAAAGGCAAAAATGTGCTTTTGTTTAAAAAACACTTCTCATTGTACTACACTACTGCAGTATGCTGCAAGAGGGCATCAAGCTCCCTTGCAGGTGTGGCGAAAGAGGTGTGGACTCCTCCTCTGGAGCAGAACAAAAGACTCTTATTGTACATGCTCGGAGCCTTTTATACCCACGCAACAACGCAAATTTTCCCGCAAGTTATTGTTGAGCTTTACCACTCATTAGCAATACAATGACCTTCTTTATCCCGCAGTAGTAGATTGACATTTACTAACTTGCAAGTGCCCAGTCAGTTGCTTTCACACTGCCTGCCCTCAAAGAGCAATGGGAGACAATGCAATGGAAAAGCTTGTGAGTCAAGATGAAGAAAGGGAGATCACTTGACAGCTATTATCAGAGGTAGAATAGAATCAAGTTAGCAAGGACTAATCTATTGTAAATTAAAAACACAATAAAGAAGTGAAAATTAAAAGCCAACTAAAATCGCTTTCACCCCATCCCACCAAGTGGTACAGGAAAATGAAGAATGAGGGCTTCACTCAGTCTATAATGCATCATCATTGCATACCTTCCTCCTTACTCTCTCCACATTCTCCATCATGGGGTGCCTCTGTGGGATGCCATCATTCCAAAAACCAATACTGTGTGAGTTTCGTGTAGGTTGCATCATTCCAATTACTGCTCCAACACAGTTCTGTACCATGGAACTCACGTTTTAGGCACTGCTTCACATTAATCCTTGTGTGCGGCAGCTCTCCCAGCCCTACTTCCTTATGGTGGGCTGCTCTCTCTATTGGCTGCAGCCTCTTCCAGGCCTCATCCATTGCTGCATGTGGAGATCTGCTCCACGTGGTGCCCATGGGCTGCTGGGAGATGGCCTGCTCCACCATGAGGCTGAGTTGCAGGGAGCATCTGCTCTGAGCCTGGAGCTCTTCCTGCACTGACTTTGAATGCTATGGGACCATTCTCTCACATTTCTCACTCCTCTCCCCCAGCTGCTGTTGTGCAGCAAATTTTCCCTTGCTTAAATCTGGCTTTCCAGAAGCACACGCAGCATCAGTCATGGCTCAGCTCTGGCAGCAGCAAATCTCTGTGGGCATTAGATGGATCTTGCTCTTATCTTACATGGGGCAGCTGTTGGACTCTGCTCTGCTGCCCATCTTCAGCCTCTACTACCAAAATCATGCACCATAAACCCAGTGTCACCACTGTTGTAGTTAATACCCTGACACTGAAGGAGAAAATGTCAAGGTAGATGATTTGGAGAAATGGTAGAAATCAAAAAAAGAAACAATATTTTACCTTTCAGTTGTAAGTTTTGTACTAGCTTTAATTTCTTTTGGGATATCTCCACCTTGCACATTATTTATCTTATAGCTCTTATTTCTATTGTCAGGTGGGTGGTCAGTCATACCAGCCAACATTTTCAATGAGGTTGAATTTCACTGTGACTGGAATGCAAGGTTTTTGCACTGCTGTCACATTTTTGTTTTTGTTTAGTTGATTTTTCAATTGTTGTTGGTTTGTTGTTTTGGCTTTCCCTTTTTTCTTTTTTTTTTTTTTTTTTTCTTCCCTTTTTTTTTTCCTTGCTTGTTTTTATTTATTTATTTATTTATTTATTTATTTATTTATTTATTTATTTTTAATGGACGCGTTATTTAAAGCTCAAAAATGAAGTTTTCAAGTTTTCAGTAGTCTTCTTTGCAGTCCTAGTTTTACAAGGAGGTAAGGTGAAGGAGGAAGTGTTCTAGCTTAGCATTAAAAATGCAATGTCTTCCATCCTCTGGAATATATATATATTCCATATATATATATATATGTGTTATATACGTATATATGTATATATATGTATATGTTTGGTTGCTGGTTTGGTTTAAGATAACAAATATCTTCATTAATCTTAATTATTTTTGCATCCTTTAGGAAACAAACAAAATAACAAAACCTTAAAAGTATGTTAATAGATACAAAAATAATGGCCAACTCCAAGATTTGTAAATAATGTCACGTACAGGAATCAGAAGAGGCAGAAGAAGAGTTTGTTTTTCTGAGAACTAGTAAACAATTTGAGCAGTTTCCTTCCTGAAGCAAAATCAAAGCCCAGAACAATTTTCTCACAAGGATCCCTGGCTCAGAACAATGGCCTTATATTCTCTGTTCAGAATTGAACAGTACACATTTATTCATTAGAAAAGGCTGGGAAATACAACTCATTAAGACTGAGGGAACATATGAAGCAGAATATAGAGGAGCCATCAGATCATGGCTTGATCTAGTGATCGAGCAACTGGTTAGCCTAAGAAGCACAGGAAATTGTTTATGTCTGTGTTCCCCCCATGATCAGAAAGGGTGGACCCAGGAAGGAGCCACCCTAGGCTTATATTAAAGCCAGTGACTAAGGGAGAGCATCTCTAGGATTTAGGCTGCCTCCTGGGGAGGAGTTTTACAGAGCCAGAGATCCCGTTCACCAGTTGGTTGAGTTCAATTCTTTTTTTCTGTATGACTATTGGCCTACATGCTAATCTTTTCTTGGTATCTCCAAGAACCCTCCAGAAGCAATTTTGCTTCTTTGTGGGCAGAACACAATGTTTTCTTTCAGAAATACAGGGAAGATAAATTCCTGGAAGTGGAACAAATAAAGAAACAAAATTTAGCCTTAGGATGAAAGTAACTTGAAAAGAAAAATAAATAAATAAATAAAAATATTTATACCCTCAAATTGTATTTTTTCTTTGAAAATTATCTGATTGGTTTTGGTTTTTTGTTTTGTTTGTTTGTTTTCGTTTTCTGGTTTGTGATCTTATTGTACCTATATTTAAGATAATGTGTTAAGTATGTCTCAAGAACTACCATAACAAGAAATAATCAAGATACCTTCAGTGCATGTTGATATTTTGACAGACTTTAAACAAGTCAAGAAAACCAGATAGGAATGGTAATAATGCCTTGTATTTCTCAAAATTCTTATCTAGAACTTAGTTTCATTTATTTTACAAAGAAAAGATAATAAAAAATATGATTGGAAATATTTATAATGTGTAGGTAGTTAAGATGAACAGACTTAATACACTGCTTAAGAAAATATTACCTGTAACATATTATCAGAGACATTCCTTTTAAAATGATTCATTATGTCTGATAGAAAATGCGCTAGATACTATTTATTCTATAACAATTATTTCGGAAAAAGACAATTTATTTTTTGTTTTCAGCTTGCTGTATAGGAATTATTTGGTGACTCTTTTTCAACTGAAGAACACACTGTGGATGTATTCTGCAGAAAAGCAATAGAATACCCAATTTTATCAAAACCATAGTAGTAATACCAACATTGGTAATAAAAAATCTAACCGTGAATTTGTAAATACAATAGGATTTTTTATTGAAAGTGTTTAAGTTACAGCCATGTTCATGTAATTCATATTCCTTTTGTAAATATTTTAAAAATTATGCACTAACCAGGTATAAAAACTCAAATGTACTATGATTCCAACACTGTTCTTTGCCAGGTTTCATTGCTGTATTGAGAATTGAATTCATAAACATTTCTCAGAAATAAACTAAGGAAGTCTAATCTTTTTGCATTTAATGCCTAATTTCTTTGAACAACTTAGACCATTCTAACCATCTGGGTAGGAATAAAAGGAATAATATAAAGTTGTAAAATATTATATTGAATTAATTACTCATTGATTGAAGTTATGAATGTTAATAATTGCTTGGCATGCCATACTGGTTAGATCTTCTGTTTAGTAAATAGGGAAAATTTTAGCTCTCAAATTATTTCTTTTGAAGTTTATAATGAACTAATTTCAAGAACTGTTGCTTTGGGTTTAGATAGCAGTCTGTGAGATATAGGTTGCATACTTGTCCTGCTATTGAATCTCATGTGGGGAAATTAAATTAACTGAGTGGACAAGCTATCTGTACTTTGGGCTTAATGACTTCAGTTTATTTTAAATATGTACAGGAAATGAATTAATTTACTTTTTGACATCAATGTAGCAAGATATAATTTATCATGGAGCACTTTCATAAAAATTTCTCATCATTTCCTGCATCCAAAACTGACTTTCTATTTTCTGTTCAGATTGTCTTTCCATGTGTAGCTTTGCAGCACATAGGAATTTTATAACTTTCAGAAAATATATTATTACACTGAAAATTACTTAAAAAATATATATAGATCCAAAAGTTTAAGTTATTGTTTTTACACATCTAAACAAGTAGCTTATGTCTAATTTTGAGAATATCTGGACAATTAATCATGTCACTGTAAGCACATTCATTTATTTATCTATCCAATTATGTACTCTTTAATGTATTGACAGAGTTTAGATGCAAAATCTCCCTTTTCCCTCCCTAGCTACACTGCATCATTCTTTACATTTTACTTCTCTTGGGATTCCGGTAATCATTCAGTTCAAAGGAGAGATATCAATGCACAAGGATAGAAGTCGTACTTGCAGGGGATTTAGGTAAAATGTTTTTAAAGTTTGATAACAATCAATACCAATAAAGTAAGCCTTTTTTAATGGATCTACAGGAAAAGGTTTAGAGAGCTTTAGCATAGAGAAGAAGGCTCAGAGGATCTCTCATCAATATAGACCTGAAGGGAAAGTACAAAAAGCATAGAACCAGAATTTCTCCTGTGGTGCCCAATGCCAGGGTCAATGAAACTATCTTGATAAAAATAAATAAATAAGTATATTGAGCAGGGGGAGTTGTACCAGATGACTTCTAGAAATTTCTTGCAACCAGTCTACAATCCTGTGAATCTGTGATTTAAAATCTTTCCATTTGACTGATCTATTCTTACCACCCAGTTCTTTTATCAAGGGATAAACACCACATATCTTTCAATATGTGTGATAGCTTTTCTTGGTAAAAGCCATATGAATTCTTCACTCTCCTAACTTTGTAATGACTGGGTCACTTTATTTTCTAATATCATTTAAAAGACTATTTTTGACTTTTTCTTTGTTTTTTACTTCCACCACCTTTATTCAGTAAAATGAGTATTTTCTCTTTCCTCTTTCTTGATTTTCATTTATCTTTGAAAGGGATATTTCCTATCTTAGTTTCTCTTTGCATTATTACTAAAAGTTACAATTTTATTTCATTGCACATCCTTCTTTCAGATGAATTTGTATGTCTCTTCTACATTTATTTCATTGTCGACTCTATCTTCTTTTATTTTTTCAATCCTGAAAACTCCACAGTAATGCATTTTCTGTTAGTGTTATTTGGCTCAGTCCTTGGGAGGTACTGAATTCCTGGATCTTCCTCTTAAGCCCATTAATATAATCTAATGAGCCTTAACAAGGCCAAAGGCTTCAGAGATATGTGCAGAAGCAGCCCTGGGTAGCTAGTATCATGGCCTGAAGAGATAATACGTTTTTAACATTATTGTGTGATTTTTAGTGATATTTTTCATTAGTAGATTGCACGTAGCTCATGCATAGACATGCCTGACATAGGCAACAATAGAACGCTGTGTAGAGGAAGGCACAGCATAGTGCTACATCTGCCTCTCACGCCTGCCACATATGTTCACTCAAATTTAAACCAGTGCTTGTGCCACTTGGCAATAAAACACAGTAATTATTAATTTTCTGTCCTGAAGCAGTGATAATAGCACATTGATGTATTAGTTGCTTCTGATTGACTGGAGCACACTCAGGGCTGGGTCATATGGCTGTCAAGTGAGAGACAGTGCCTTTCAGGTTCAGCAAGGAGCAGAGTACAGCCAAAACAGCTGACCTAAATTAGGCAAAGAGTTATTCCACTCCATCGTATAGAAAGCTATAAAGAGTGGCCAGAGCCTGGCTGCTAATTGGGGATTGGCTGGGCATCGTTTGGTACATGGTGTGATATGCTGCTAAGAGGTCCTTGGCAAGCAATTGCTATCTGGGTGAGGAATTCCACTGTGGAGATATATATATATATATATATTATGTATATAATAAATAAAATATAATATATATTATATATATATATATATATATAATGTTATCATCACATTTTTTGTTCCTATTTTCCTTTTCTGTCTTAGTGAATACATATGTTACTCTGAAAGTAATGCCTACTAAATATTACTGTGGAAACTGCAACAGATACAAAGAGCATAGTAAAACTATTTGATAAAACAAATTCTAAACTACAAAACACTATTTTTCAACATAGTCACTACGATTAGCCATGTATTTTTTTTGCCAGCAGTGAACAAGGGACTGCATGCCATGCCTGTAAAAATCCATAAGACTGTCCAGAATGTTTCTTGCCTTTCACATTACTGTTGCCACTGCTGAAATGCAACACGCCCTGCCTCACTGTTTTCACATGCACTGTTTGGTCTCCATAAGCCCTCTGCAAGCACTGATGAATGTCAATGCACGCAATTTTTTCCACCCATTTGGAGGAATTCAATTCTACACCTTTGCTTCACACACATCTCTATATCAGATATCATTCTGTCAGACTGCTTCTGCTGCCATCAGTCAGACAGCAACAAGACGTAACAGAATATTGGCAAAAAGGTTCAGTCTCAGCTTCTACCTTATCAACAATTGTCTCTGATGTCATGAGCCAACATAATAAAATACCAGGCATTACTTCTGGAGCAGCCATATCAACCCATGTGCTTTATTTTCTTTGCAGTTCTCTCTTTCATTCTGTTTGGAAGGATGAAGGATGTGAGAAAGCAACTGAGTGATGTTTAGCTGCCTGTTGGGTTAAACTACAATAAATTTTAACCTACAAATGTGTGTGTCTGTAAAAATACGTTTCTTTTTATTAAGCAAATGTGTATGTTTTTCTATTTAATTACTAAAGTTGAGCTTATATTATTTCAGAAAAAAAATAGTAAGTTAACACACAACAGAATACCCAGATTTTTTATGCAATGCTAACAAATTTTGCAATTTTCAGTGTCTTGAGAATCTCAAAAATATATCAAATAATTTGATATATTTTTTAATGGTTTTGTAATATATATTTGATTAGCATTTCTGCTATTCTGACCACATGGTGGCAATATGCAAGTAATATCTCCTAAACAGATGACAATTCACAAATCCAAGTACGCTAAAGGTATGCTACAGAGGATGAAGATTTATACACCTACACCCAGATGTTGTTAATTTGGTGAACTGTGTATTTTTCATCTGAAAATAGCATAAGTTTTATTGTAAAAGATGAAACATGGAAAAAAGTATGTTTTATGTGCAACACAAGACAACTCTTCTTCACTTGGTATGTCCCAGTCAAGTCAAAAGGACTTGACACCCATGGTGCTGCGTTTGGTTAGGGTAATCCCAGATATGTATTCACAATAGCAGAAGGATTTGTTGGGAGTAGCCCTTCAGAGAGGGATATGGAATACCAATGAAAAGCTGGATATGAACCAGAAATGTGCACCTGAAGCCTAAAAGGCTGAATGTCTTCTGCCCAGCAAGGTGAGGGAGGTGATTGTCCCCCTCTGCTCTGCCTTCATGAGGCCCCATCTGGAGTGCTGCATCCAGGTTTGGGGCTTCAGCACAAGAATTACTTGGAGCTGTTGGAGCAAGATCACAAAGATGATCTGAGGGAGCTGGACTTGTTGAGCCTGGAGAAGGCTCCAAGGAGACCTCATTACTTCCTTTCAGTACTTAAAAGAAGACTATAAATAGGATGGAGACTGATTTATTATGCAATCAGATAGTGATAAGACAAGGGGAAATGGTTTTAAATTAAAAGAGAGGAGACTTAGGCCAGATGTTAAAGGGAAATTCTTCACTGAGAAGAAAAAGCACTGGAACAGGCTATCCAGAGAACCTGTGAATGCCGTAATTCTAGAGGCATTCAAGACCAGGCTGGTTGGAGCCCTGGTCAAAATGATCTGATGCCTGATTTAGTGGTAGGCAGCCCTGGCTATGGCAAGGGAGTCGGAATTAGGTGATTTTTAATGTCCTCTCCAACCAAAAACATTTTGTGATTCTACAATGAGAAATTATCTCTCTCTCTTTCTCTCTCTCTTTACCTTCAACAGCCTCTGAACTTCCAATAGTAGCAATTGCACATTAGTCCGAATGCTAGAAGCTGGGGATGCATAACTAGATAAATATTACTGAGTGTCTGTAATGTTTATGTATTCCTTCTGTGTTATTCACTACTGGTTCTATCTGATCCATTTGAAAAGATGGCTGAACTCCATACAGAAATAAGTAAATAATTAAATATGCAACTTCCTTGGATATAAGTAAATAAGGACTAAATGTAGGGAAGAACTGTTTGCTTTCTGAATGACTACAGACTTACCTGGATGGAGAATCAAGTGGTTTGCTTAAGCGTGTTTGTTCTCACAACTCATATTTTGTATCCTTTTAAAAGAAAGCATTTAATAACTGAGGAAGTTATGCCCAATATGCCCAACCATTATCAGAGAAAACGTTCAGTTGCAAAGCTGAAAGTGAAAACTGATCTCTTTTTTCCTGTTAATTATCTGACATATAGCTTCTATCTAATCTTTGAATTGATTGGTTCAATAGGGAGTAAAGAAAGGAACTCTAGAGAAGAATTTTGTTGGACTTTTATTTTATCCTCTCTTAAATCATTTTACTTACTTTTGCTTTTACTTATCGTAGAATCATAAAAACACCAAGTTTAGAAAAGACTTCCAAGATCATATGGTCCAACCATCCATCTACCCTGACTATTTCCCTACTAAGCATAACATCTAAATGTTTCTTGAGCACCTCGGGGACAGCAACTATACCACCTCCCTGGGCAGCCTATCCCAGTGCCCTACACTCCTTTGGAAAATAATTTTTTTTCTAACATCCAATCTGAATCTCCTCTGGTGCTATTTCAGGCCATTCCCTTTAGTGTTATCATTAGTTACATGGGAGAAGAAGCCTTCTCTCAGGTAGTTGTGAAGAGCAATAACATCTCACCTGAACCTTGATGTCCTTTGTGGTGAGGGACACAAAACTGAACACAGTACTTGAAGTGTGGCCTCACCAGAGCTGAATACAGAGGGACGATCACTTCCCTGCTCCTGCTGACAGTACAAGCCAGGATGCCATTTGCATTCTTGGCAACCTGGGCACACTATCAATACCGCTAGCTCTGTTTCTTCCACAGTTTTCCAGCCACTCTGCCTCCAGCCTATAACGTTGCTGTGGGTGAAGTGCAGGACCTGGTTCCGTTTTTACTGAACATACCCTTTGACATCAGTACCATCTTTGGAGATCACCAGTTTCTCAGTCTAAGGGAATAACTGCCACATGTAGAAGGTCTACATGGAGCACTTCTCTATGGTCTTACTTTCTATGCAGTTGTACTAATCTGTGAAAAATCTTTCTAGCATAAATATGTAAATATGTACTTTTCATTAGTGGTAACCGTGTTAGCTATTCTGACACAATTTGAGTACTACCGCTTTTGCCAGTGAAGCTTAATATGGATTTGTTATTTAAAACACTTCAGAAAAGTAGTATCTTTCTAATGACCTATTACTTTCACATCTCAGTCAAAACATATATTTCTCACCTCCTACTCTTTTTCTTCTGAAACCTAGACGGGTTTAGAATATATGAGAATTATTTCCGGAAAAAGCAGAAGTTGCAGAAGGGAGCCCAATTTTAAACTTGTCAAATCTAGTACCATGTAATGTACTGAAAGCAGCTGAAAAAAAAAAAGTGTCTGCAAAGAAAGATCTTGAACTTAATGTCTGTGTCAATCCTCCAGGAACATTGCATAATGCAGTAATGCATAATGTCTTTCACTTTACAGGGAGGAGAATGTAAAACTGAGTGAGTGAGCATGTGCTCTTCAGAGATAAAATAGGTAGTCTTGTATCATCAAGAAATTAATGTTCTCCTCAGTCACATAATATAGTTATATTTTGCTTTCCTGCAGTGTATTCTCCTTGATTTTTTATGCGTATGGTTTTTTTTTATTATTATTATTTTGGATTTTTGGGAGTGAAGAGTGAAAATGTGTGTGAAATAGCTATGCTAATTGATTTGTATTTAGATTATAGCGGCACTCAGCCATTGAAAATCCTAATCTTACCTAACCAAGATTATTTTGATGATGTTACTTCTTCTCGTCTCTGTGTTCCGTCTTCGATAATGGAATTTATGTTCTCTGCCTGACTATCCACACCATCTATATTTCTTTCAGTGCTCAAAATATAGAAACACATTTTGCACTATAGGAAAATAATAAAATTTTAATATTCAACTTCAACTCTAGGATTTTTTGGCTTTGAAAATCTGTTTCTTGACATCTAGTTTATCTTTCTAACATTAATTTTAACCTTGTAAGTGTGCATATACTATAATAGGAAACTCTTCAGTATTTCATGGTAACATTTAGGATTGTGAAAGATTATGGTTGTGGACTGAATGAATGATTGGCTTCAGTTAACCCTAAGTAACTTGTTACCTGTGTTCTAGTTGAATCTGGCAGGCAGTTCTGCACCATATCGTTCTTTGTGCACTTCCCCTTCCAGTAGAACTGGGGAGAGAATCGGGAAAAAAAAATATCAAAACTCAAGGGTTGAGATAAAAACTATTTACTTATTACAGACAGAAAGGGAAGATAAAATTGAAATAATAGAGCTAATGATAACAATATATGTTTACAAAACAAATGATTTACAATGCAATTGTTCACCACCCACTAACCAAAGCCAAGACAGTTCCCAAGTAGCCTTTTGCAGTACTGATTAGCAACAACTAAAACAATGGTGTGTTATCAATATTGTTTTTTTCCTAAAGACAAAACATGCCATCATAAAAGACACTATGAACAAAAAAATATCAACTCTGTCCTAACTGAAATCACAACAAACTGTGTTTAAACAGCAGCTTGTATTCCACATGCATTGGTTCATTCTGATGTTAATGTATGTTCCCTAATTTGGAAGTCTGTAGTTGTTACCTCTAGATGCTTCAAACGCTTGATTACCCTCTATGTATTTTTTTTAATTTCTTGATTTAAATAATAAACTATCCTTGAAATCAGACTTGTTATCTTGTTAGACGTCACGTCTTTTTTGAAATAGATTTCTGCCCACTGGCCTCTTTGTTGTGTTTCTTAATACTTGGCATTATTTAGACCTCACAACTTTTGCAAATGGCAATATTTAGTCTTTTGTAACTTTAAACTTAGTATGTAATTGCTTGGTAGCTCATTAAAATAAATTCAATTCTGCAGTAATATCCATGGATTTATATTGGAGCATCTTTCTATCTTATGTATACACTTCTTGAGTTTTCTGCCAAAACACACTCAAAGAGTGACTGAGTTTGAAAGGCTGTCTTCTCCAACCACTTCACTGAAGCAGCACCCTGATCAGTAAATAACAGAGTTCTCACAGTTGTTGTACTAAACATTAGATAGGTAGGATGGAATTTTACCACAGAATATATATTGTCAAAATAAAAATATATATAAAAAATAGGAAACAAAAAAAGATCTGTGTTTTTCAGTAATTTGGAGTCAGGAAAACTATTTTACAGGCCAGTGAAACACTGTGAACTGAGAAATTTGACCTAAAGCTGGTAATCAAAATTTCCATGTTTGGGTGGAGGACGGTCACAACCGGTGTCTCCCAGGGCTGACTCTTGGGACTGGTGCTCTTCAACATCAGTGACATAGGTGAAGGAATTGAGACGAAGGAAATAGCAGCTTTTCAGAAGACACCAAGCTGAGAAATGCTTTTGATACTCTAGAGGGAAGAGGGAAGGCATTCAGAGGATCCTGGACAGGATGGAGAAGTGGCTTCGTGAAAACTTAATGAGATTCAATAAGGCCAAGTGCAAGATGCTGCATTTGGGCCAGGGCAATCCTAGGCACTTATACAGACTGGGCAAAGAACTTGGAAGCAGCTCTGTTGAGGAGTACTTGTGGGTCCTGGTGAATGAGAAGCTGAACATGAGCCAGCAATATGCACTTACAGCCTGGACGGCCAACTGTGCTCTGGGCTGCATTACAAGAGGAGTAGTCAGTGGGTAGAGAGAGGTGATTGTCCCTTTCTATTCAGATCTTCTGAGGCCCCATCTGAAATAGTGTGCCCAAGACTGGAGCCCCCAGTGCAAGAAAGATGTAGAGCTCTTGGAACAAGTCCAGAGGAGGGCAACTAAGATGATCAGAGTGTTGGAGCACCTCTCCTATGAGGAAAGGTTGAGAGAACTGGGCTTGCTTAGTTAGGAAAATAGAAGGCTCCACAGAGACCTCATTGTGGCCTTCCAGTACTTGAAGGAAGCATAATAATAGGAGGGGGCACGTCTGTTTAAGGTGAGTAGTGATAGGACAAGGGGGAATGGTTTTAAGCAGAGACAGGGGAGGTTTAAGTAGGATATTAGGAGGAAGATTTTTCATGCAGAGGGTGGTGTTGCACTGGAATATGTTTCCCAAGGAGGTTGTGGATACCCCACCCCTGGAGGCATTCAAGGCCAGGCTGGATGTTACTCTGCGCAGCTGGTCTAGTAGTCGGTGACTCTGCCCATGTCAGGAATGTTGAAGCTAGACAGTCTTTGAGGTCCTTTTCAACCCATACCATTCTGTAATTCTATGATTCTATGATTCTATGACTCTATGATTCTATGACTCTATGATTCTAGATATTGGCTCAAAATACTTAATTAATAAGACATGCTAATAAAATCTAGGATGTCTACCTGAGATTTTTTGGTTTCCTTGCAAATGGCCTTCTGATTTAAAGATATTAATATCTGAGGCCTAAGATGAAGGTTCTTGCAGGCAAATAATTAAAATAACGTTTTGAGAACTTGGGATTTTCATGGTATATACTGGATAAAAAATGAAGGTATTAATTAAAATTACAAAAAACAAAACAAAACAAAACCAAAAACATTTTCCACTATTTATATATATATTTGTTCTACTGGAAAGCATTAGTCACTCAAAACTAAAATATTTCTGAAAATGATGTAGATTTTAATAAATCTTTTTATGAAGTTTTCTCAATTTACTCTAGATGTGGAGTATCACTTATTTAAAAATCTTTGTCCATTTTTCCCTCTTGGTTGCTTTATTCCTTGTGCTGATCCTTTGAGAGATTCTCAGAAAATTCTGAAAAATCTAGCAGCTCAACACACTGTAGATATAGTACTGTTTACTACAATTGGTGATTATTTGGATGTGATTAGACATTGAACAGGAAAAAAATAATATAACTTGCAGCTTTTCTGTGACAATTTCATTATTATCGACAGATTGCAGACTTTACTACAGACCTACAGACCCTGAGCTCAAAAAAAATTGATATTGAGGCCATAGTGCCAAATGCACCTTATTTACAGCCATGCTTATTAAAAACTGTAACAATCATTCCATATGAGAAAACACATTTGAAGTTATTGAAGTAAAGGGAATATTTGTTACCAAGGTAACAAATAATATCTGTAATAAATAATATCTGTAATACTATTGTGCATTTTATTTTCAGTGAAGAATTGAATCCTTTTCAATTATTGGGTGGGATGGGAAAGTAGTAAACAAGGTTATAAATCTCTGGAATTTGCTTCATGCTAATAGTACATTAAGCAGGCAACAAGCATTCTCTGTGCACTGAAGTAGAACCATTTTGACCCACTATTTTATAATTACATGAGGATTATTAACAAACAGGAGAAGTAAATTCGCCACTCGGCACAAGTACCACTCTGTGTCTTAGTTAATTGCATATATACTAGGTTAGCTGAGCCAGGCAGATCTCCCAGTGTGCTTGGAATTGACAGGCGTGAGTATAAATGGTAATAATTTATAAGGCAAGGTTGGTGTTGATGATGATAATGGTTCTCAGAGGATTAGGTAAATTGAGCTGTTCACTGTTGGTTTTAGTTCAAATATCACTTCCTGGTTCTAGTTTCAGATACATTTGCTAGTAATTTATATACATCTGTATATATGCTATTATGAATATATATATTATTTTAAATTTATAATATGTATGTAAGTACATATTGTTCACAATGAGAATGCTTATGTATACTGCTGTGATTTTAGGAAAACAATAGTAATGTGAAAAAAGTATTTCATAGTTTACAAAGATGTAACAGCAATGCATCAGTATTTTACAAATGCTGCTACTAAATATTATAGATTCCCACTCTAGTCCTTTAAAAATTTATGTGTGAAAAAGCTATTTTATTGAGCAGGTCATGACATAATTTGCAGGAATAGCATACATGAGTACCATCATACCATCCTCACTTGATAATATGCAAGCAGTAATATGTGTTTTAAGAACTTCAAATTCAAATGACTGCATTTTTTGAGATTAATTAATTTGATAATATAATGACAAATTTTATGTCATATGTTTTTTTCTACAATCCTGAAAAGAACTCAAGTAAAAGACTAAATACTTAGAGGAATCTTGTAGGATGAAATGTTTTAACCCATTATAATCAAAATTGGAAACCAAAATTGTTGTATTATTCCTAAGTTAATTAAATTTAGTGTAATTACTGAGTAACATTATTCTTGTTCATGCTCATATGTACATTTTCATTTTCCTCTTTGCTTCTCTTGAGAAAAAACACTCATCTCAAACATCAACAGTAAAGATAGTCTTTGAACATACACAAAGAAAAATAAAACAAACAAACAAACAAACAAAAAAACCCAACCCCACAGTAAGCTAGACCGTTTCCATTCACAGAAGAAGAGATAAAAGTAAAATGCCACAAGTGCATAGGAATTTTCTAATTGAGAAGAAAAATAGCCCGTGCATATAACAATTTGTTGTTTCAGTGTTTGCTCTCATGACATTTTTCCTCCGTTACTGGGAATCTAAATGTATAGAATAGATACTCTTTCAGCTAATTCTGTTCTGGGGAGCTTAACCTACAAGTATTTTGTATTTGGTCCAGTTTTATTAATATATGACTCAATTTCTTGCATAATACCTTAGAATATGTTAGCCTAAATTCAGTCAGAACTTTTATTACGCCAAATAGTCTGAGTACACTTCTAGTTTGTTGAAGATAAAATATTTCTTTCAAGTTTAGTTGTCAACAGTTTTATATGTTCATGATTTTTTTTGAAAAATAAGATAGGAAAATTAGTACTGCTGTCTTGCTACGTCTTTATAGACCCATTTTAAACATTTGGGACTGTGATTGTCTCTCATTTCCCTTGTGGAAACAAGTAAAATTAGGATGCCTAGGTAAGGATGCCTTCCCTTTTTTCATTCTAATATAACACAGGTTGAAATTAAAATTAGGAAATGCTTTCAGAGGAGCATTTTTGTTTGTCTGTTTGTTTTGTTGTGTTTTCAGAGGAGAGATGTTTGGTTTTTTTTTGCATACATATATATATATAAATGTAAAAATCTAGTTCTAGTTTCAGATTTAATTCTCAGATTGGTGTTTATTCTTACTATACATTACAAATATCAGAAAACTCAGAAATCAGATTCTAAATTATTGAAGTTGTTACTATTCGATAATACTGTTCTAAAGGCTGAAGGCAACTTAGGTACAGAAATCACTCCAGAAAAAGCATATTTTTATTTGTCATTTTTTGAACCTGTTGAGAGTAAAAATGTCAGATATTTTATTTATTTTTGCAAGGAATTTTTACCAATCTTACTAGAACCAGAAATTTATGAAAACAGTGGATGGCTTGTGAGTGCCCTATTTCTTTTCATATCCACTCACAATAGCATCTCTAGAAGGAAAGGCGAGACAACATCATGATGGAACGAAGAAGAGAACTTGAAATCAGGTATAAATGTGGATCTGGAAGGCAAGTATTAAGCATTAAAATAATAATATGGAACTTTCTACTTCATTAACAAAATATATATATATATATTTCCTATATACAGGTTTCTTAAAAAAAAAAAAAAAAAAAAAAAAAAAAAAAGCTTATTTGTTATCTTTTAGAAAAGTGAATACCCCAAGAATATCAGTATTTAAAATAAACAACACTGGTAAACTACATTGGAAGGACTTCAGAACTACATTACTTTGTAATCAGCGAACATATATTTATTAATAATAAATAAATATGCTTATGAAAAAGAAAAGAAATACATCAAAGGACATGACCTAAAGTCATGTAAAGACAGCAATCCCAGGTTTTAAAGGATTGCCAGCATATATAATTGTTTGTGGCATGCTGGAAGTTTTGAAGATGAGAGTCTCTTGTAGTTCAATTGAAGTAATAATGACATTTTAAATCCAATTCCACTATACCTAGGACCAGCCAGGCGTGTAACTACCCCATTTTTACCTTCTGTCATTCTGGATATCATCATTCAGTGGCAAGGAAATACAATCATTGCAATTTTCAGCTGCACAAAGCTCTCAGGTTTGCTTGATTATAGGCAGTTTCCTTTTTATGTTAATCCTGCATTGCCCAACAATGAATTTTAACATGTAGAGCTCGAGGCAGTGGCAGGCTTCTTGCAAACAAAAAATTGTATAGAAGAAGGGAGGACACTAACAATTTCTTGTGATTTGTACAATGGTCACTCCAAAAGTAATGCTCCCTATTTCTTTCCACGGAAAGTACAATAGATACAAAGAGCACAGTAAAACTATTTAATAGTTTACATTCTCAACTACAAATCACTATTACAGTCACCCGCATTAGCCAATTTGTGCACATGACCTGGTTGAGATACTCTGCATTACCTCATGATGGCTGTGCAAAGCCATCTGGAATATGGAATGCCTTTCATATCACTTTTGTCACTGCTGAAATGCACCACTCACTGCTTCACATACACTGGTCTCCACAAACATTCAACAAGCATCAGCATATGCAAGGGTGTGCAATTTTTTCAGTGTGGAGGAAGTCAGTTCCACATCTCTGCTTCATATGTTCTTCCATGTCCGGGACTATTCTGTCAGATTGCCTCTGCGCTGGCATTTCTTACGCATCTACAAAATGTAATGGAATAGTTGTGGGAAGGTTCAACCTCTACTGCCACACCACCAGCACCCGCCGCTGACATTGTAGGCCAACATCATAAAATAGGAGACAGTACTTTCAGAACAACCCTCATATGATTAGGTTTCTCTTATTTACTAAGTAATTTTCCATATTTTTAATTAATGTTACATAATGTTACTTTATATGTTACATAACGTATATTACATAATTTATATAATATTATATACTATTATAACACAACATAATATTATTTTTATAAATATTGTGTTTCATATAAAAACTTCCCAGAAGAAATACCGAAGACATGAAAATATCTAAATTTTCATTCTAAGAATTAGAACTGAACCCATACTGAATAATAAAAAGAATAAGTAAAGTTTTGACCATACTTCTATTGTCAATAATGAAAGTCAGAAGTAGAGAGAAAATATTCAAATACTTTTATAGTCTTTACAACAATCCTTTATTCTCATCCTTAAGGAATAAAAAATGAGCCTACTCAATTTGTTTTGCATGAAATTACTCTCCAGACTTTTCAAATGCACTTCTTTCAGGGCTGTTCTCTTGAAGTAGTAATTTCATTCTCAAAGTAGCATTCATCTGATTTTGCCTCTGCAAAATTTTTCCGGATGAACATATTCCCATGAACAGATTTAAAAGCACTAATGCTGCTTTATCTGTTTGAAGTGGCCTCCTCTGTTATCAGCATTCACTGAATATGATGGACTAAGCTGTAGTATTTTTCAGTAAGTACCACCCCATTTTCATTCCATTCTCATAACAGTGCAACACTTCCCTGTTTCAAAAATATGACAGAAGATGGCTCTGAGCAATTAAAAAAGAAAAAAAAAAAAGAAAAAAAAAAGAAATATCTCCAGGCTCAGGCCAAAAACTCATACTAATAATCTATTTTATTTGTATGCATCTCTGAGTAGATCATGCAAATGAGTCATCAGATTTATCACAGAAGAAAGTTTTCAGGCTCTGCCAGTATTTTGCTGATTTACTTTCAGCTGAGAATACAGTTGGCATTGGAAATCAGAACACAATGTATAGTGAGGATGTTATAATTTAAATCAATGTCTTTGTCTGGTTTATGGTAACCCTAAGGTCGGTTCCAGGATTTGGAAAGTAATGACTAAATTAGAAGTGTACCTCTGCATTCTTAGATATTTTTGGACTTGTCTTTTATCACTACCAAAAAGTATGCCTCTAACTTCAGTATGGCTAAAGAAGAAAAGAAAATGTATTTTATGACTATCTTATACTATCCTTTTCTTTCCACATTTTGTTGGTTTAATGTTGTATTTTTTATTTTTCTTATAAAATTTTCTTTTTCTTTCTGTTTTGCAGTTCTCTCTTTTAACTGTTTACAGTCTGATTTCACCACACGTTTTCACAAAGAATCTTTCTTGTTATTTATTCCATGTGTTTCTTATATGGACAACAGTTCTGTTTAGCAGGCAATGCAACTCGTTAGGAAGGCAAGACCAATTTTTTGTTCAATATATGATCTCCAAATATGAGCAGAAATATTTGGTCACATAAGGAAGAGTTTAAGTATGGCTAATTTATGACTGGTGGAACTCTTTAGCAGTATGTGGCAGATTCATTCTGAACTGACCAAATGCTATTAAATACCATTCAAAGGGTAGTGCAAAGATATATAATGGCTTAATGGTGGGCTTTCTTGTTTGCTTTTTTTCCACTTTTTGTTGTCATTGTTGCTTTCCTAATAATTTCCTTTTTTTTTTTTTTTTTTTTTTGTCTGTTATTGTTTTCATGGTATTATCTTTCATAATATTGTCTTGCACTTCAGTTAGTTCAGAATCCATCTTTTTGTAAGTGAAGTTGTGATTGCTTTTGCTTCTGTGCATCATCTGTTTCAGGAGAATTAAGTTTAAGGCCAGGAGGAGGACACAGTATGACACCTAACTAAGTTAAAATTCTTTGCATATCTGTGTTGTTACTGGATAAATGTGAATACTCTCTCAATGGGAAATTCATAATGTAACAAAAACGTAGGAAATAATTCCTATAAGATAAAGTATATTTCTTAAAATGTCCAACATTTATTTGTTGTGTATGACTATTTGATATATATGTACTTTATGTATATATTTTTCTGCATAAATATTTTTCTAACTCACGTATCTAATCTGCAAATATATTTGTCTGATTAGTACAGGCCCTTTCCTGAAATCCGTGAGATAATTAAAGAGCTATCAGTCAACATCTTTTAATGCACTACCAATCTGTCATCCACTTGCTTCTCATAAAAGAATTTTTTTAAATTTATTTTTGAGTTCTCTTTATGAAAAAAGAGAAAAAAAGAAAGAAAAGAAGTTGGGAAAAAAGAGGAGAAAGGGTGAGGCAGATTTATTATATATATATATATATTTCCCAAACAACAGATCCATTTAGAATTTGTCTGTGACTCCCTTCTTTCATTCATATGCCTGAATGGGCTCCTTAGATATGCAAATGACATTTTTGGGTGAGGATACTACAAAACCTAGTGAGGAAAGTTTCCAATCCTCTTTTTCCACATACTCACTTCCTTCTTTCTTCTTACATTTATGTGCTATATCTTGTTTAATTAAAATAAAAAGCTTTTTTTTTTTTTCTGTTTTATGTACAATTCCACAGACTTACACAAGAGGAGAAAGAGTGAACCATGGAACAAAAATGAGAAGAAGAAACCAATGAATAGAAGGTTAAACAGATTTTTTAATATTTATAAAAAAGAAACACAACGTTTCAGTTAACTGAGAATATATACTATACAAATGTACCTGAGTTTGCCTTTTGGCCCAAGAATGACTTGCAGTTTGTTTTCCTTAAAAGTATCTTACTGAAAAGTTTCATAATAGGTCATGCACAATATATGTAATGCTATGGATCTGACAGTGTTCATCATCAAATTAGCTGATGACAGCTGAACAGAAGAGTGATGCACCACAAATACAGTTATGAACCTTGGTAAGCTGCTAAATTTTAATGCACAGTATATAACACAAAAAGCTTTGTTTAGATAATAAAGCACAAGTATAATTATGTTTTCATTCATATTTTTGATTTATATTCTTGTAGAAATTTTCTTTGCCTGTTGCCATTACTTTCTTTGTATATCTAGTATTGGTTTCTTACTTGAACAAGAATCTTTCACGCTACATTAATTTTGCTATCTTGTTCAAATGTGCATAAGGAAGTACTCTGATACGGAAAAGATACCTGGCCACTTTATCTATGTAATTCTATTTAAAAAGGTAAAAAAAAGTGATGATTCTGTGAAACTAAAATCAAGCTCATGGGCTTGAACTGTTATAGTAGCAACCTTTGAACAACCTGCAATGCGTATGCTGGCCCTCAGTCTTCATGACTGAATAGGTTATTAAATGGAAGTATACTGTGACAATCCTGGAAGTAGTACTTTTAATATAGAAAATACATAAATTATTAAGAAGATAATAGGCAACATTTAGATCTAGATAATAGGCAACATTTAGATCTCAAGCACTCTTCCTTTCTCCTCTTTTTTCTTACTTATTTTAATCTTTTCCAAATTGCCATTTCTAGAAGAAAGACAGCATAACTTCTGAGGAAATTCTTCACCTGCCTATTTTTAATCTGTATTTACATATTTTAGGAGAAATAGGAATGGTAATCTTGTCTTCCTCAGCCTGAAATCTTTAAGATTTCTACTGCATTGAACAAGATAAGATGTTGTTCTAACAGTATCTTGATATGTCTGTTCAGTAAGTCTCCACCCTTTGCTATACCATCTGCTAATTTTTTGCTTCCTGTCTGTCTGACAGCTGTCTGTCTGACTGTCTGTCTGACAGCTGTATACATGCATATGTAAAAAAAAAAAAGCTGGATTTTTTCCATGGAAAACAGATGACAATTGAATGTGTGTCTGCACAGAGTAAGATCTATGTGCTCCCTCATAAAAGATACAATTCAAGCAGCTCTGTTGACTCAGTCACCCTGTGTGAAAAGTGCCATGGAACCACTTCACTTTGCTCTCTGACTGTCTTAGAGATTTGTCGTAAATCTTAGAGCTGAATAAAGTTCTTAAAGAGAAAGATCATCTACATCAGCAGGAAATTTTAATCCTAAATAGTCTATCAGAGGATGTTCTCATTCATTAATGAAGAACAGCAAATGGACAATTTTAAAAGCCCGTGAAGTACTGTTCAGATATGAGCTTTGATCCAAACCAGACTTATACTGACTCTGGTTACTCCAAACATACATTATTACCTACAGGAGCATAACACACTGTTTCACATCATACGACAAATCAAGTGATAGATTATTGTTAAAAAATATGTGTCACTTTGATCAGCTTATCATTTTAAAGACTTTAAAATTGTATCTTGTTTCTAGTTACAGCAATATCCACTGATTTCAGTCGTACTAAAGACCAAATGTTCTTCCTAGGGGAACTACTTGGAGTATTTTCTACCTTCTATGTCATTTATGAGTCTCATTTTGATACAACAATATATCTGAAAACACGCATGCCTGCATTTTCTTCATTTCTTTGTAAGGATGCTATGCTTATTGAGGAAAGTTACACAACAGAAGAATAAATAAAAATAGGATACTTAAACATACATTTGTTTTTAAACATATGAGTAAATTCTTTTAAGGTAAGGAACAGCTTATGTTTGAAGTTATGTGTACATTTAATCCCAAATTAGCACCTACATTATGTTGTATCATATGTGTCATTATATATATGACATCATATATGACATGAAGAATTACTAGATCTTCACACATCTTCAGCTGTTTTAAAGATTTCTTGACACTTAAAAAAAAAAAGAATATATGGATATTTTATGCTGATCTAACAGAAACATAAATCATGGAGAACAATATATTCCTAAACACTACAAGGATATCATCCAACCAAAACCGAAAACAGAAAACAAAGATGAGATAGAATTCTACAGAAAATCTTATGAAATGGATTTGCATCTGCGAGTCATTTCTCAACCTGAGCAACATGATATATTGAGTAGGATTCCAAGATAACATTAAGGCACAGTTGAATTAGGGTCTTAAACAAAATAAGTATAGGGAAAATTGTCTTTTTTCTTCTGTGTTTAAAAAATTGTTGCATAGATCTGGGAAAAAAAACAGCTGGTTCTTATTAGAGCAGGCCACTGATACTTCAAGACTGCATCATAGTGCAAAGGCCACATATTAGATCCTTGGATAAAACAGTAGAAAGGTTTTGTAAAATTACTAGTTCTATCAAGTTATTAGTTGTCATTCACTATTAATGAGCTCAAAAAACCAATAGAAAAAATATTTTTAATGAAAAAAGACAATCTTACATAAATGAGTTTGGTAAGATATCTGCACAGAAAACACAAGGTATCATTGATTGTCCATAGTTTTTCTCTTGTCATCCAGTAATGATGCAAGTGAGAAACTTTGGTAATACATGCTGAATCTGAGATTCCTGATGGAAAATAATTTGTTTTTTCCTCACTAGCTTAGTACATTGCAAAAAATAGACAGGGGAAAATCAGTTTAATTCACTCTTCGTATCGGAGCCAAAGTAGAACTTGAGGAACGTATAACAAGGAGTAGCAAATGGCGGACACTGCTCAAAGAACCTCTGTTTAGGAAGATGCTGTCATAAGTACTCATCACCTCAATGGTTAGCTAAATATAAGACATAATATCAGTGGCTGCATGTTAGTACATTCTGTATATCTTAGGGACTGAATATCAGCCAAAGCTTCTGACTGTTATGTAAGCTCATTCCTTGATTGTTATTTTCAAGTGTTATTCTCATGTGCTCACAAGGACCCCTGCCGCATAAATGTATGTTCATCATTTCTCAGTGACTGTGAATCCTTATGTAGGTCTTAAGTTGCACTGAATCCAGGCTTTTTTATACAGGGCAGAAGGATATCATAGCCCCCTTTTTTTTTAAAAGAAGGAATTCACAGACAGCATAGATCATAGCTATGAGCTCCACCCATCTAGCTATGGGAAATTTTCTTGAGGGTCTGCAGGGATGACAGAGGAAATTAGCTGTTCAAGAAAAGTTTTAGATAAATACAGTTTAGTGATAATGGAACTGAACAGTCTTGATTTAGCCCTCTGCTAAGCCTGCTGCTTGTTTTGCCTCCACATTATATTTGATTCTTCTCAAGAACATAAATTACCTGTTAGCATATATTTAGGTTTTTTATTTACTCTGTCAGTCTTGTCTCTCCTGGATTTGTCTTGTTTGCGGGATCTTGGAAAGTTTATTGTCCTGTACAACTGTTGCCAAATCTTAGAGCAAGCTGATGTGCACTCTGAGCCTTAGTGAGGCTTGCGTCAAACTGTGCAATGTATGCACCTTTTAGTGCTAGCTCTGTTAACATTTCCTTTGGCTGGTACAAGTATCAGATTTTTTACTTCCACACCCATTCCCTACTCTCACTAACAGGTGTTTGTTGCCTGTGACTAGAGTTCAAGATCTTGGAGAAATGAAAACAGTAATGGTATGCTGAAGATGAAAAGAACAATCAAGCATAATTGGATAAAAATGCTTCTATGACTGCTGATGAAGGAGAAACACTCAGGTTGATTCTTATTGGTACTGGAGACAAACTTCTATCTTAAAAAAAAAAAAAAAGAAGAAGAAGAAGAAGAAGAAGATCTCAGCTGCCTGACAGAAAAATTCATTTTCTTTCAAGGGAAAAGTAGATGAATTACCCAGGAATTTTGTGCTTATCAAGCAAATAAGGCAGCTGAAAATTATTTGCTTCCCCATTTGTGTTTACACCTGATTAAAATATAAGGTTAAAAATACATGTATATAACAGAAACATTTGCAAATTCTGCATTTTCAAGATGAATGTATAAGTCTGTCAAGTCATCTGTAAAGTAAGTTTTAAATAACTGCCTCCAGGGATATATATTTTCAGTACTATATTTTAGTATAATATTAAAATTCCACACTAGATTTTTGCATCTTAGGGGATTTTCATTCCTATCTCCTGCTCAGCAGTTACTATCATATTTACTTGACATCAAGTATGGTATACCTATATTCAGTTCATATTCTTCTGAATAATAGCCATCTAAACAAATGGATTATTATTATTGTTGTTGCATCTTTATAGTTAAGAAGATAATTAGAACCTTGTTTGGACGTAGATATACAAAAATTCTCTCACCTTCAAACGGAGTCCATTAGTTAATTATGTACATTTTTTACTGTTTTTCTTTTTTTTCTTTTTTTTTCCTTTTTTTTTTTTTTTTTTTTCTTTTTTTTTCAGGAAAAGAACAACAACAAAAAACCTCTTGAAATATTTGTATCAAGTTAAAGAGAAAAAAAATTATTTATGTGAATGTTGTCTCTATTGTCACTTTGGGAACAAAATCTGACGCTATAGAATAAACAGAGATATTCTTACAAATGACCAGAGAGGCTTTTTTGCAGCAAGAGATAGAAAGATTCCCTACAAGTTGCTTTGCTGAGGATAAACTATTTGCTTTGTACAAAAGAATACTGCTCTCTAGTGGAATACAGAATAAAATTCCATGACCTCACCAGTTACCTTCCTCTGCATTCTTACCTGTTTGCAGAAAAAAGGCAGCTTACCTTTATCTTAGAGTTATGATTGATATATGTCTACAACTATTGTGAGATAATACTGTCATGTGGCGTTGCTTTTGTAATCAAGTAAAGGAAAAATCCTTTTGTTTTTTTTCCTTCTTAAATCGAATCCAGTCATTTTTACCATGTCCTTTTTCTTTCCTCCCAGTGCTGTTGCCTATATCAAGAGGGTGGAACTAATAGCTATATAACTTACACAGGAATTCATGATAATTTAGCTGACATAATGTTAATTTGGGAGTAATTAATAGCTGCATTTATACAGTTGAAAATTTTAATAATACTTCTCTCAGGAACTTATTGTACCAATGCTTTGTATTCAGGGTTTGCTTTTATGCTGTAGTCATTGCTCCTTCGGAGTAGGAAATGTTTGCTGGAGCAGGAATCAAGTTGTACAAATTGTTCAATACATTGCTGTCTATCTCAGTGAGGGGGGACAGGACACTAAGAAAACATAAACACACACCAAATGTTGTGCTTTGAGTTTCCTTCCTCCAGGGCTAGTTGTAGATCTGTGGCTAAACTTGATGGGATCATGGAACCTTTGACAGCTTTAATCTCTATCACTACTCACAGCAAGCCTGTAAGCTAGTGAATTGACATGCTGGACATACTTAAATTGGGCATGTAGTGCAGCACTGAAATGAACCCAGCCTGGAATGTGCTGTAAGTGTGCATTCAAAACAGAAGAACACTGCTTTGAGATATTACAATGTTAAACCTGGAACCAGCTGCTTTCCAAAGTTTTATTTCCAATATGCCCTGTCCCTTAGTCAGTGGAAAGTAACTTAAAACATCATTTGCAAAAAAGCTGGTTAGTCTTTGCCCAGAGTTCATTGCTCTTGTTTTGTTTTCTAAAATAGAGATGGTCACGTTAAGGCTGATAGAGGCATTTTCTGAACAGTAATTTAGCAAAGAGTTATTTACAGTATTTAAATTTCAGATTGTGAGCACAAGCATTTGGAAATATTCAATATGTAATAAATGTAATTCTGTGACAAAATATGATTAAAAAAGACAGCAAACAAACATACAAACAAAACCAGCACAAACAAACAAGAGGAAATGAAATTAAGATGAAGTTGGTACTTGTGGACCTAAGTGATTTTTCTCCTCTGCGTTCTGCAGAGTATCTTCAACGTGCAGGCGTTGTTATAACAATTTACTAATTTGGAGGATTTTACAGTTCAGAACAATTATACTCGAACCAATACTGAGGAATTCAAGGCATTTGAAACATTTGCTGCTTTAGACTGTTCATTAAGCATTAGCAAATTTGGAAATGTTTCTTAACTGATAAATCTCCTGCATAGGAACAAATTCCTACTAAACTGTATTGACCGTTGTGATGCCTTTCACCCAGGGAAATCGTTATAAGATTTTAAATTTATAAATTTGTCTCCATCACCATGTTTTTCTATTGCCACAATAATGCCGTAAATTAATTTTTTTTTTTACTTAACTCAGCCTTTAAAAAAATAATAATAATAATAATTAAAAAAAAAAAAAAAGATTATTACTGTCCTTTACTAGCAAGGAAATTATGGTAAAAAGATGTGAAGTGTTGTCAGCAACTGCGAGACCCCCCCACGGGATGTGACGCGATAGGCCATCTCCCTGCTCTATGATTGATGTGTGGCACGTGTCCTTAGGGGCGTAGACGAAGCACATAGGTTATATAAGCTAGAGTTCATGTGTAATAAAGGCCATTTTGCTGTTCATCATATTGGTGTGTGTGTGCAGTCATTTGGTCCTGGCCTGGTTTTAGGTCAGTCCCGTAGGAGGCAATGCAACAGTGAAGATAACATATTAAAATTACCTAATATTTATATTGGTGTAGCAAGCAGAATCCAGATGTCTTGGCTCTTACTCTTGTGTATTAACCAAAGTATCTTGCTTCCTTCAGAACAGTATTTAGTCTCTCATTTCCACTGGTAATGGAAAGTCTTCCTGGAAAATGGGAAAAAAAGCTATAAAAAGAGAGTACAAATCAAACCATCTGAAAGAGAGGAAAATAGAAGACTAAATCATCTACAAAATCTGATAACATGAAACTGAACAAATAGTGGACTACGTCTAGCATGCAATAGTTTAATGCATACTGAAACACTTAGAGCAGAGTGTTTTTTGGTAGTACTCAGATGTCTTCAGCCTTCAGATGTCTCAAATTGTAGGTTGCAAACAACAGGGATTTATTCAAGTGGCACTACCACGATGGTTTCCAAGTTATATTTTAAAGTTTTCATTGTGTAATGTGCAGAGATAATTCAGAAAGAGTATATGTTGCTTCTGAACAAGATATATGTTCACTGTTATTAGAACTGGAAGTGTGCTTTTGTCATTGTGATAGAAACGTTTCCTTCAAAAAGGAATAGGAAATACTGATGCTTTTTTATTGGTTTAGTAATTACTGTTAATTAATTAGGATGAATGCTTACAAAGCACAATATTCTCATTGACTTACAGCACTTTTCACAAACATAAAGGCTTTATAGAATAGAGAACAGTAACAAGTAGTATAGCACATGGTTTTTTTGTTATATATGATTATATATATCAGAAATCTGAGTGTAAGTTCACAAAATCATTGGATTATTGGAGGGCCCCAATAATCCAATAATCTTGAAAGTGTGCAGGTCACAAAAGCAAAATTAGGGCATGTGCTAAATACAGTGGAAATAGCAGATTCTTTACCAAGAGGCAGCTTTCCTATCCCCTCAAAGTATCACTATAACACTTTTGCTCTTTTTAGCAATGAATCAGAAGCTCCTGTTCTGGTTTTAAACATCATCCTCAGAAGGGGAAAAGGAGGAGAGTAATAGGCAGGAAAAGATTAAAGGAATACAACAAATGAAGTGATAAAACAAACACAAATCAGGTTGAAATCCTCAGTTTTTACCCTTGACTATCTGGTTAAAGGCTGTCAAAAGACTGTTCAGGGTTACTATAATTCACACAGTATTTAGAAGTCACGCTGACTTTGTGTATTGATTACAATTGAATTCCAACAGAAAAATGGAGATGGAGCTAAGATTACATCTTTGTGTTGGTTCACAATCTTCTCTTGATATAAAATATGACTCTACTCCTAGGGCTTTTAGATCCCTCTCTGAGACTTTGAGGTATATGGCTGTGATGTTATACAGACTGCTCTTTCATGAGGAGCTGCAGAGCACATCTCACTTAAACACAGATTGTTTAGGTTGAAAAGAACCTCCTCTGAATTCTTTTATTCAACTTCATCCATTCTACCGTAAATGTTAAACACAGCTGAAACTTGGTTGGAGGTGGAAAATAGACATGTGGGCTGTCTTCTTGAGGTGAATAGACAAATATGAGAAAATAAGGATTTTGTCTGTTTGAATTTATTTATCTATTTATTTTTAAATTATGTATTTGGTGATCTTTAGTAGCCACAATTACTTAGGAAGCCTTCTAGACCAAGATACTGAAGAGCTGCAGATACTTTCTGATACAGATCCCGATTTACCCCAAATATCTGTTCTGGGTCTATATTTGGAATTGGTTAGGATTATAGCTGAATGGATAAAATACTCACATTTCTGCATGTTGGATTCTACCTTTAAAGCATTTGGTATTCCAGAGTTCTCCATATGCTGAAGAAACATCAAATAATTAAGAAATACCATCCTCACATATAGGCAATGCCCATACAACCCCTGATTTTTTGGAATGGAAGCAGATTCAGAGAAAAATTTCTGACTCCAATATTCTTGAAAATTCTATTGGTTAGGTGTATAAAATTTGATACTGAATAATTATAAAATAATGTATAACCAACTGAGTAATATTCCAGAAGTCTGTCTTTTAGGAGAAAAACATAGATTTGCTCTATTTTGTAAAATTTCAACCTCACAGTACAGTGTAGTTCTATTTGTGTTGCTGAGTGCACTGTCTTAAATGGCTTACATAATCCATGTAAAGCAGAAGTTCATAGAAGACAAAAGATGTTTCTCACTCTCCTTAGAATAGTTACATTTTGAACTGCACTCTACTGTGTTTATTTAAAGGCAGGATAGATAATTGTCATAGCACTGCATATACAAAGGAAATGAAGGAAGGAAAAGAATAGCAGATATTGTTTTTAAAGCCAATGTCAACACTGCAAAAAACAATGGTTTCAGATATTAACTTTGCTACTCCTGACATTTGAAGACAAGGAAAAACATGCAGATGCACATTGTAGTTAGCTGTTCTGATTAATGTACTGTAATTTATATGTAGAAAGCAATTTTGAGGTGTATCAGATTAAAAGGAATGAGTTGGACTCTGATCTGTTAGAACGATAAAAGCTTTTGATGCTTTATCCCTTTTGTCTTTTAATGTAGGAGACACTGTTTACTTGGAAATGTATCACTTTTACAGACAGTGAATATCTACCTCTTGGATTAGTTCTAAGAGTGAAAAAAATAGTAAAATTTTGGTACTTTGAACAAGTTTTTCCTACAGAAAAGCTCCTGAAATATCTTTCAGTGGATGTTGTTTATGTGTTTGGATTTGACTTGTGGGGGAGGCTTAACAGTGTTTCTCAATCTTCCTAAAAACAGATCTGAAATGAAGGACTGGACTCGGGCTTTGGGGACTCACATGATAGACATGCTTGATAGCTCCAAAAAAGTTTAAACTGAATATATGTTATACTTTCAATTATAGGTTTTAATTTTTATTATGACTAATTTAAAAAGTTAATAATGGATCTTAAAGGAGATATAGCAGAGGAACTCTCGTTTTTGTTGCTATTTTCACAAATTTTGCAGTTGACTCTGAAGAGATTCACTCAACAAAATAGATAACTGATCCCAAAAGTTCTATTTGTCAAATTATGTCTTATGTGAAGAATAGTTTCATCTAAAAAATTCAGCCATTTAATGAGAAATTGAGAGTAATTTTTATGGACAAAATTAAATCCAGACGTATTTCTGAACTTATGCAGTAGAATAGGGAAAACAGGCAAAGTTAACAACAGTTTGCTGTGTGCATCTGAATCATCCTGCGAATCATCCTGTCTAACAGATGTGCTCAAATACTGTAAAGATAGTTCTCTGTCTGTCTCTCCCATACGTATTACCCAAGCCTATTTATCTGTGTGTTGCCAAAAGGCAACATCCTTGGGACTGAACTATTGCAGCATTGTCATCTTTTACAGCAATATCAGCTTTCTCATGTTGTCCAGTTTCCTATTTCTTTGTATGTACTCCTTCCTAGCTCTACCAAGCACATTCCAGTTTTGCCTCTAAAGTTGATACTGAGATATGTTTTGATGTGAAATCTTTACAAAGTGGTCAGATCCACATCTTGCATAGCGGTTACATGAATATTGATTTTCAAGCTCAGCAAGTATGATTTGTTTATCTGATTTTCTTGGACAACCGTGTGACTTTGTTGAAGATTATTCAAATACGTTACTCATTCTAGTATTTCTTAAATCTTGCATGTATAGGATAAAAATGTGTGAGTTGAGACCTGAGACACTGGTATTTCTGAATTACTTTAACTTGACAAGTGGCCTGCACTGCTGTCATTGTAATATATTTTATACAGTTTCAAAAAATTTAAGACTGAGAGATTTGAAACACTCAAGGTTAGGAATGTAGTCTGATGATGATCTAGTTGTTGCTTAGTTTTTACACAACTATGACATCATTGTAATCATCATAATTTCCCGTACACTTTCAATCCTGATTCAATTCTGTTTTAGAAATTTGCTGTTCATGAGCACTAGAAAAGAAAAAAAAAAAAAAAAAAAAAAAAAGCAAACGTATCTTAGAAAAAAAAGCAAACGTATCTTAGAGAAGCAACATCAAAGAACTACAAAAATACCTTTGTTTCAGATTTGTCTTTGTTTTCTACACTGGACACTTTGACAAATAACTAGTCTGTAGAAATGGGATTATTGTCTCAAATCTATCCTCTAGAGAATTGCTGCATTTCTACATAATGCAAACCTACAATGATGAGAATGCAATGCTAGCAATAAAAGGTAAGATGCAGGCATTTAGAGAATACTTTTGTGTAGTCTAATGACAAGCAGAATATTCGGGGCACTGGAATGGAATTAAGAACATTAATCTTCTTCCTGGATTTGCTAACAACTTACAAACACTGAGCAAATTACGGAACTGTGGGCACATCCCATATATTTAATTGGAATATTTTGCATCTTCTGTAGCTTGCTTTAAGATCTACAATGGAAATTGTATGTGTGATATGTGTTTCAAATGTTCCTATTATTTTGAAAAATTTTGTTTCAAAGAAAACTGTATCTTTTTGACGTGCTGCGTGATATGGCTTAGTAGCTTGTGATGGCAATGATGATGAGTAGATGGTTGGACTGAGTAGATGATCTTATAGATTGTTTCCAACCTTGTGAATCTATGATTCTATTTTGCTATGATTCTATGATTTTCTCATCTCTGCTCCTTAAAAACAGGTATTGTTGTTTCCCTGAAAACTTATAACCTAATTTTAAACTGTTGAAAATTCATTTTCCCTTACAAAAATCCTTAAGCTAAGCTTGCTACAGAAATACACACTTCTGTGCCAATACTAATTAATTGGTTAAGTAATAATTCACTTCTTCTTAATCTTTTACCATTGTAAAACAAGGAGAATATTAAAAATGACTTCTTCACACTGATTCATTCTTTCTCTTCAGAGCACTGCATCTTATTAAGCTGAGATTCTGATGTTAAAAAATATGAAAACCTGATCACGGTTATCTTCTTCAACTATTCATAGAGGAAATATTAGGAGTGAAATATATCTCATTGCAGCTTTGAAGGAAAGGGAGATTTAATGAAACTTTTCAAATTATAAAGTTCAGAGTCATCTATGCAGGGTTCAAGGCGATGTACAGCTGATGAAATATTTCCATGTTGAAAAAGAGTGTAAGTATAACCTCTATCCTTTAGGTTGACAATGTACATCTGCTATTCTTCGCACCTGACTACTCATTGCCAAATCATGTCCTGTATCTCCTCAGCCGTATTTTGTATTTTCCAGCCTATCCTTGTCAAATTTTGTACAAGTATATCCACCTATTTTCTGCATTTCCTGGGATCTGCCTTTTGATTTGAATGCAGGAATCTGGTGAAAATGAGCTTACTAATATCCTGAGATGCTGAGATGATAGTGCCATACTCAAAATCAGTTTTGTCTGATTTCCTGATGACCTAGGAAATATTTGCTTTGTCTACTTCAAGATGCAAAAAAAATTCCAGCTGGAGTTTGGACCTCAACTTCCAATTCTCTGACAGTTTCTATTAAAAAAGGTTTAGAATGTATGTACTGAACTTGTCAAGGTGCATTCTGATAGCAGAGAGTGGCGACAGAGTTCTCAATTGCGCGGTTAAGAAAGAATATAATTTGGTTTATAACCATTAAGTCTTTTCAACTGCATTCCCAATGAAGAATGAAGAATGAAGAGTTACAGAAGATTTAGGAGTAAAGTTGTTAGAGATGTTTCATATCTTCCCTCTGCGCCAGTGTCACCTCCCTCCCTGTTCTCCCTAATATCCACTGCCCTTTTATAACTGTGTAAAAAATATACTTAGGGGCTAAATTTAAATTGCCAAATAAATAAAAAAAATAACAATTTTAAAAAATCTGGGAGAGTTAAGTGTATTCCTGATACCCATTGCTCTGGGTTCTTGGCAGGATTATGAATCCAATGCAAAAAAATTGCCAGAACCTGTCTGATTAAAATGACTGTCTCTAGTTAAAAGTGACTCAACTTGGCTATATGTGTGCTCATTGCTAAATATCTCTAACATAAAAGGAAAATGTGCAAATATGAGGTACAGAAGGCTAAAAGATTTTTAGATATTTTTCTTCTGTTGTTCCTTTTTATTAGAAAAGCAGATCTCATCTGTCTCTGGGACTCTGGTGGCTAGACTCTAATGAAATGGCAAGACATGATGAATTAAGGGAAATCTAAAGCAGTGCAGACCATAAGACTTCCTACTTTGTGGTTTCTTGGCCTAGTGATGATTAAGATCTGAGGGGAAACCATATTGCTCTGTACAAATACTGGAAAGAAGGCTATAGCAAGGTGGGGGACCACTTTCTTCTCCAATGTAACAAGCAGTAGGACAAGAGGAAATGTCCTTAAGTTGCATTAGGGGTGATTCAGACTGAATATTGGGGAAAAAAATTATTCAGAGAGAGCAGGGAGGTGGTGGAGTCATCATTCTTGGAGGTTTTTCAAGAAAATGGTAAGTATTGCACTGACATTGTTTAGTGAGCGTGGTAATGATGACTAGGTTAATGATTCTATGAGTCTAAGAAAGTAATGCCTCCTATTTATTTCCATGAAAACTACAACAGATACAATGAGTAACATAACATTTGATAATTTCTCAGCTACATGCTTTTTTAACTAACACTTTTTTAAAACAGTCACCACCAGTAGCCATATATTTTCTCCAGCAATGAATAAGAGCCTGCATACTATGTCTGTAAAAATCTGCCACAGCAGAAATGAATCACTGCCATTACTGCCACTGCTGAAACATACTACCTATCACTTTTTTGTCTCCAGAGATGTTCATCAAATACTGACAAATGTCAATGGGTGCAATATTTTCCAATTCGAGGAATTCAGTGATGCGCATTTACTTTATACATACTTCCATGTCAGGCACCATTTTGTCAGACAGCCCCAGTGCTACCATCTAGCACATGGCAACAAAATGTAATGAAATATTGTCCAGGGTATTATGCAGCCCCCAACTCCTGTATTGGAAACACATGATAAAGGTGACTAATAGCAGTATAAGTGCATCTAAGATGGGAAAATGTGGAATTGGCTTGTCACAGACCACTAACCTGCATTAGAAACAGTGTTCCTGCATTAGAAACAGTGTGGCCAGCAGGAGCAGGGAGGTGATCATCCCCCTCTACTCAGCACTGGTGAGGCTGCACCTTGAGTACTGTGTTCAATTTTGGGCTCCTCACTAAAGGAAAGATTTTGAGGTCCTGGAGCGTGTCCAGAGAAGGGCAACGAAACTGGTGAGGGGTCTGGAGCACAAACCTTATGAGGAGCAGCTGAGGGAGCTGGGATTGTTCAGCCTGGAGAAGAGGAGGCTCAGGGGAGACCTCATTGCACTCTACAACTTCCTGAAGGGAAGTTGTGGTGAAGAGGGATTTGGCTTCTTCTCCCAGGCAATGAGCAGGACATGGAGTAATGGCCTCAAGTTGTGTCAGAGGAGGTTTAGGTTGGGAATAAAGAAGAACTATTTCTCTCAGAGAGTGGTCAGGCATGGGAATGGCTGCCCAGGGAGGTGGTGGAGTTGTCGTCCCTGGCAGTGTTCAAGAGGCGTCTGGACGACGTGCTGCGTGATGTGATTTAGTGCTTGTGGTAGCAAAGGTGATGAGGAGACTGTTGGAGTAAATGATCTTATAGGTCATTTCCAACCTTGTGATTCTATGATTCTATGATTCTATGATTCTAACAAGAGAGGTGTTTTCTGGAGGTTCCATTTTTCTCTCAGTGCTGGAAAGATGCCGGAAGTAGAGAGCAGAAGGTAAAAAACTTCATAGTTTGAAATAAAGATTTGTATATGAAAAACTGTTTAAGGAGGGCAAATGCTTGCATAACTACAAGCAAAACTGAGGATGGATGTTGACATTTTTGACTAAGTTGAAAAAAGGAAACAATAGAAAAGCAGTTGAAATAAACTGTACGTGAAAAAAGTATTATCGAAAGAAGAAAAAATAACTGATGTTCTTCAGCTTTACAGGTAGAGGGCAAAATGGTACGTGAACATCCTAAATGGCATATTATCAAGATTTTCAGTGCCACAGTCTAGTCACATCAAAAATAACTTAAAAGACTTGTTGGGTCTTAACATTTGGCATTGATCTATAGGCAAAAAACTCCTCATTTCACATGCATCTCTTTCAGCATTCTTTTTTTTTTGACCTTCTGCTAAAGAAGACAATTGTAAATTGTAAATCTGGATGAGTGTTTTTCCAGCTAAAACATGAAGTGCATCAGGATGAACAGACACTGTACAAGTTCCAAATTTCCACCCATGGTTTGCAAATTAAATACAAATGTGAACAGCGGGAGGCTGACTTTTAAAATAGACAAGCATTGCCACACATTTAGAAAATGTCTCCTCTTCAAATCTTTATACTGGCTTCTCTTCACCTTCTGAAACTAATTTAAACTCCTAGATTTTATTTATTGTTTCTCTATGGTGTCTGCACCATGGCACTGAGGAAAGAATTTTGGAATCTTTCTGGAGGAGGCAACACAGAGGAAGTGTGAATGATGCAGAGGTATGTAGACAGAATCATGTCTAGATTAAGTAGAAAACTGAAAATGGTGTGACTGCGTATGGATAGGAGTAACTTAGGCAAAGTATTCCTCTCTGTACATAAAATGACCATCTCCTTGTGTTCTTATTAACTAGTAAGTAATTACCTAAACACATGAATACACACATGTAATATAAGTACATAAATGGAGAAAGTGAAGTATTTTTTATCTTTCATTACAAGTATACATATTTGTATATAATCTCTACCAAAAAGCAGGCACAAATGCATAGAATCACTGAAATATTAAGGTTGAAAATGAGTCTAATCTTCAACACACCACCAACCCAGCCACTAAACCATGTCCCTATGTGACACACCTACATTTTTCTTGAACGCCTCTGGGAAAAGTGACTCCACAATTTCCATGAGAAATTCATTCAGCCTATTAGATAAGTTGTATACCTATGCATCCAGTAGCAGTCATGATACAACAACTGTTCCAAAAGTAGTATCTACTTTAGTATGTTGGCCTATGACATCAGAGGAGGATATTGGTGGTGTTGCAGTAGAGGTTGAACTTTCCCACCAATAGTCCATTACATTTTGTTGTCATATGTCAGATGGCAGCAGAGGTGTAGTCTGACAAAAAGGTGTCTGGCATGGAAGTGTTATCACAGTGAAATGGTGGGTTGCTCATTTTAACAGTGGTTATGACAACTGTGATTCATCTCTGCTGTTGCAAGTTTTATGAGCACAGCATGCAGACTCTTGTTCATCCCAGATGAAAAATGCATAGCTAATGGTGGTGTCTATGTTAAAAATAGTGTTATGTAACTGAGAATTTGTTCTATTGAGTAGCGTTATTGTGCTCTTTTATCTGTTGTAGTTTCCATTGAAATGAAGAGAAGGCATTACTTTCTAAGCACTGTGAAACACTGATTTCTCTGGAAGTTAAATAATGACTATCTGGAATAATCTGAATTTCCCTATTTTTATATTCTGGTTGTCACTTCAGTGTTCTCAGTTTCACAACACATGAAGGAACAGTTTAGGATTCTTCATCAGGTCTGGCAGTTCCAAGTATTTAATTTGCACTTGTATCAGTTCTTACTTCTCAGTGCCTGGTGGTCAATTTCAAAGGAAGAATGAAATAATTTTTAAAATTGGATACGGGCCTGAAAGAAAGTAAAATGTCTAATAAGTGTATCTTCTACTTTAGAGCTACACATCATATTTCAGCAGTATTTTCAGAAAGAAATGTATCTGAATTAAAAACCTGTGGTAGCATTCTCTTACATGCATGGGTTATCTCTTTGGCTGTATGAAATGTGATTAAAAGAATTTGTGTTTGAGAATGCCTCTTGAACCTAGGCCAATCCACTTCTTGTAAATAAGAATATTGGGAATATGTGCCTGTGTGAGATATTTGTCTTTTCTTCTGCTTCCTTAAGGCCTGTCTGGTTTTGAAAGAACAAACAAACAAACAACGAAACATACAGCACCTAACACGATGGAAGAATAATCTGCTAAAGAACCTCTAGCTGTATCAGCCAGTCTACTTGATAATATAGCTGATAATTTAGTAGACATTAGTTTGAGGCCAATTTAGATTCTGTAGGTTTATTTGAAAGGGAGAAAAAAAGAAAAAAGTGCAAGGTTCTGTTACAAGGACATTTCAGAGGAAGTTGCAGAAGAGTCTCGACAAAACAATCTCACTAGTGATCCTTGAAAAACTATCAGGTCTTCTGTGGGTTTTAGTGTTAATTTTGTGACCTGGATTTAAAGATTTCCAGACTTCAGCAGCATGAACAGGGTAATGTAAGGGGCACATGACTCCTTATGTTTTGTATTTTCAGACACATGGTTGGTAATTTTAGTTATATATTTTCCAGATTGTTTTGAAGTACAAAAAATGTGATTAGAAATACAGTTGTAAGTACAGATACAGTTGTATGTGAAATTGTACAGATTTAGCTTAGAATGCCAAAAACAAAACAAAACAAAACAAAAAAAAACGACAAATACAAAAGAAAAAAAATACAGAAAACAAACAACCTCCCCACCAAACTAAAAAGAAGAAAAAGAAGAGAAAAAAGAGGCTTGAAGATTTTGTAGCCAAAGGCCAAAGATAATAATGCATTAATTTGATCATTGTTTAGGTCAAAGTTTCTCCTGGTTTACTTAATGACTTCTCCAAAAAATCTTTGTCTTCTTCAGGCAAAGTCAAAAATCTACCTATTAAAATATTATTAAAGTTTGTGATCATCTCTTCTGCTTTCAGTCTTTATTGCTTCTGCTAATGGAAAACCTACCTGAACTCCTTTGAATCCTATCAGGTAAAATTACATTAAATAATTTAGTCCACAAATGAAAGAGACTTGCACTAACCCTGATCAATCTTATAAAGCAGATTATGGCTCACTAGCATGATATTTTCCATTGGCAATTATACAACAGTAATGAGCAGCCAGAGTAAGAGCATCTTTACTCACACAGGTAGATCTAGAAGAAGACAAGTCTATGGTTTTAGAAATCCTTTTGACTGTGCAAAAATTAAAGTCAAGAATAAAACTCCAACAACCGTTCAGTGGTGAAGCATCAGTCTGGCAGCTTTCTATTATGATTCACGCAGTTCATAAATCGAAGGAAAACACTTAAAACTAGATGAAAGCTGCATATTATTCAGGCATAAATATATCTTTGAATGAACCTTTCTATAGCTCACAATGAATAAGAGACAGATATTGGAAGTTTGAGTGTAGGTATTGCTGTAGGTTACAGCACTTGATTGACTGTGGCTGTAGACACATTCATCAGAGCAGGTTAGAGGGCATATCCATTTCATTCAGGTCCAATATTAGCAATTGTTGGTTTTACGTGAAGTAGAAATCAGTCCATGGATTCAAACAGAAATATTTTTTTTAAAGCCCTAACAGGATGTTACTTAAAAGAACTTGTCAATATAGTTGCTACAATAACTTTCCTCCCCACTTTTTTTTTTTTTAAGTTTTGAGTTTTCAGAAATTTCTTCAAATCTATGCAAATACTGCATAGCTTCCCTTGACATTCTTTGGTTCTTAGTGTGTAAATTCCCCTACTCAAGGGATAAGGCAAATTTTTAAGAAGCTTGCCTTTATTTGGAGAGGCTATCTTCAAAGAGCACATAGACAGAAGAAAAAACAGAAAGTTGATGTTATTTATGTCAGCTATGGAGTGTCTCTTAGACCTTGATACCTTTATTCACATTATGGACAAGTGACTTACTTCTAGTAAGTCTACTACTACTACTACTACTGCTAGTACTAGTAGTAAATTTGAATTTATTTCACAGTAAACTTGAGTATTATGTTTATGTTAGTTGAGAATCTTGTTGAATTAAAGGATTTGAATTTGCATTTAAGTACTAAAGTGCTACATAAGTATGTCTTCATTGCTACGTAAATATAACTCTACAAGGTTAGTGAGTGGAGAGCAGATTCAGATCCCTGTATTTTTCTGTTTTTCCCACAAGTTGTTTCAAATTAAGTTAGCTTAATTCAGAGCTGTCACTTCAAGGTACAAAGCAGAGCTGAGGTGGTCAGAATAGGAGTTAAAATCACGATAATGTACAAAATAAGGTTTCCTCCACATAGGCACAGAGGAGGATTTCTTAGCAGATATCATTGATGCAATGCAGTCACTTGACTTCGGATTATTATTGTATTTGTGTGTAAAACAGGAATAAAATAAATTACTATTCTGGAGACATATCTAAAACTGCTGATTCCTTACAGTAAAGTTAAATGCTTAAAGGATGAAGCAAAGAGCAGGAAGATTTGTAATGAAATGTATGCAACGATTTGAGGTAAATAAGTAGCATGCAGGTTTTAATGAAGTTACACTGCTTATTTCTCCTTGTAACCTACATACTTATGTTGCTCAAGGCCATCTATTCAAAAAGTAAAGAAAATAATTCCCAAATTGAAATTAATTTGAAGCTTAAGCATAATTAATTTAATTACATTACAACATAGCAGTAGCCAGGTCTGCATCAATAAAAAACTGCTATTTTTTCTTGCTGGCAGAGAAACATTGTGTCTACTCTCAAAAAACATAAGAATCTTCCTCCATTTTTTAAAAATTAAATCACCCTTTTGAAACATGTTGACATATATTATTGAAGAATTCACAGCTTTCATTATTTACCAAATACTTTGTCCTCATTGCAAAATGAATGTCCTTCTTTTCAAACACCTGCATTACATGTAAAACAAATAGGAACACGATGTGCTCCAAAGCATAAAATAAATATTCCCTTAAGCAAAAAAAAAAAGGAATTCTGAGGAAGCTCAAGCTGCTGGAAGTCAGCTCATCTTTATTTTGTATCACCTCTAGCTGAGTGAACCTAATTTTGAGTTCATTGAAAAATGGGCACTAACAGTAACATATTTTATCACAAAGCTTATTGTTTCCCACTCTAATATAAAATCTAAAATGTTCGCGACAAGAAGTCTTTGAGAAACAGCATGGTTTAGGTAATCTGCATAATATGTAATTCCAGTTGGAGATTATTATATTTCTTTCAAAAATCTGTGGATCTAGCTTTATTAATGAAGACGGTCTTCTCCTTCTGCAATGTTTTTAATTTATCCTTTATTTTTTTTTAATTTATTTTTTAATTAAGCATAATTCTCATAATTATAAGCCCCAAGGTGCTGGATAATTTGCTGGAAGCTATCCTTGACAAAGTGAAGAGTAGGCCAGCTAAAATAGTCTACCAATGAGATAAACAAAGAATTTATAATGCCATAGATAAATGTTGGAGGAGGAAGTAGTTTTCTTGATCATCTCATTTTGAGGGATATTCCATGTGTGAAGGGATGATAAAGAATTCCACCAGTCCTCTCAGAGGCAGAGTGAAACCACATGGGGAAAAAAAAAAATCAGGAAAAAAAAATCAGTAATTCTGTACTTGAGAAATCTTGTACTTGATGGAGGGAAGAAGAAAAAGAAAATATCAAGAATCTTCAGAAAGTTCTTGTATAAGATGGAAGGAATCACAAAACCTGTGAGTAAACTGAGACAAAGAAGTACATTCAATAGTTTATTTATTTTGTTAAGATTAGTTTATCTTTTTTTTTGCTGTACAAGCTAAAGAACATCAGTAATATTACATTACTTTATTCTACTTAATGTCTGAAATGGGACTTCAATCTCCTGCATATCAGCAGAAGACTGTGAAAAAATGCCAGTGATACCATCAGCTTGTTCTTTGATAAACTTAACTGTCAACTTATAGTTGTCTCAGTGGATAAAATTGTCTAGGGACAATATTTTTAGAATGTATTCACCAAAGATGTGTATTTATACTAATGGGATATAAATACAGTCATCCGTATTTCAAAATCGTCATTTATAAAATCTGTGTGTTGCATATTTATTTCAGTTATCACATCTTTAGAGCTCTAAATTAGGGTGTAAAGAAATATGACTCTCCATGGAGACATATGATTCTGCAGACATTCTTTTAAAAAGTACAGCATTTGTGGCTCACAGTGAGATCTCTGTCCTAGTGTAAACATTATTATCACTCAAATCTTCTCTTGAAGGTTGGTGAGGAAGATACAACAATTTCTAAAAATCACCATATTCTATTGTACTGTAAATATCTTTTGAATTATTTTTTGTTAGTTTTCATCAGTATGAATCCATTCAGTTATGAGTTTAGTCCTTGAGCTCATTTGGAAATTACTTTCATGATTATACATACAAAAATGAAGTGTCTCTCCAATGAAAGGAAGTGTTAAAAATTTGATTAGAAAATTGGAAAGGATATTACAGATGGAAAAAAACAAAGCAATGTTGAAAATATCTCATTCTTAACATCCAGGAATTTTTAAATTAGTTATTTAGACTCTGTCAGACCTGCATTCTGCATTGTTCTTTTTTTGAATTGAGTTTTATGTTTTTGTTTGTAACTTTTTCCCCATTCACTACAGGATCAACTTAATTCCCAGATCTCTCACATATCTCCAAACTGCCATGATCATTTTCTCCAGGAAACACTCACTTTGGGTAACAGAGATCTTGACTAAGTGGTGCACTTATTTTTCAGACTGTATGTTCTTTTTCTTTTTTTAACTGTCAAATTTTAATATAAAAGCATCAGTTCCTGTGCACTAGCCTAATATGGGAAGTAGATCTGTGGTTTATTTTAGTGCTGTAGAAATACCATTTTATTCATATAAAACAGTTTCCAGTGCCAATGTGTTATCTATTCATAGAATAGAATCATAGATTCACCAAGGTTGGAAAAGACATTCAAGATCAACCAATCCAACTACCAACCTGCAACCAATATTTCCCCATTAAATCATGTTCCTTAGAACAACTTCTAAAGATTTCTTGAACACATGGATAGTGGTTCAATCACCTTCTTGAACAGCCTGTTCCAGCAGCTGACCACTCTTTTAGAGAATAAATTTTTCTTAACATCCAGTCTGAATCTCCTCAGGTGCAATTTAATGTCATTTTCTATCACTAGTTCTATGGGAGAAGAGTCTGACCCCCACCTTGCCCAACTTCCTCTCCAGTAGTTGTAGAAAGCAATAAGATGTCCCCCAAGCCTCCTCTTCTCCAGACTGAACAATCCCAGGTCTGTCACAAGGCTTGTGCCCCAGGACCCTCACCTGCTTCATTGCTCTTCTCTGGACTCGAGGGAATGTCATGCTTAATGACTTGCTTTTAGTGAGGAGCCCAAAACTGAATACAGTACTTGAAGTGCAGCCTCATCAGTGATGAGTACAGGGGGTGATTACCTCCCTGCTCCTGCTGGCCACACTATTTCTAATGCAGGCTATTGTGTGCAGGACCAGGCACTTGGTCTTGTTGAACTTCAACCCACTGGCCTCAGCCCAGCTATCCAGCCTGTCCAGATATCTCTCTAGGACCTTCCTATCTCCTAGTGGGTCAATACTTTCTCTCAAATTGATGTCATCCGCAAACCTGATGTGAATGCACTCAATCCCCTCATCTACTTCATCAATAAAGACACTGAACAGGACCAGCCCCAGTGCCGACTCTTGGGGAAAACAGCTTGTGCCACCTGGATTTAACTCCATTCACCACCACTCTCTGTGCCTGGCCATCCAGACAGTTCTTTACCCAGGAAGGAGTGTATATTTCTACCCATAGGCTGACAGCTGTTCCAGCAGAATACTGTGGAAAACAATGTACAAAAAAGTAAAAAAAAGACAGGGATCTCTTGGAAAGAGTCCAGCGGAGGGCCACAAAGATGGTGAAGAGCCTGGAGCATCTCTCTTATGAAGAAAGGCTGAGTGAACTGGGTCTGTTCAGCCTTGAGAAAAGACTGAGAGGGGACCTGATCCAGGTCTATAAATATCTAAGGTGTGGGGGGCAGAATGGTGAGGATGGACTCTTTTCAGTGGTGAGTGGAGAAAGGACAAGGGGAAGCAGCTGGAAACTGCAGCACAGGAAGTTCCACACAAATGTGCGAAGGAACTTCTTTACAGTGAGGTGACGGAGCACTGGAACAGGCTGCCCAGGGAGGTGGTGGAGTCTCCTTCTCTGGAGATGTTCAAGACCTGCCTGGATGCCTACCTGTGCGACCTGCTGTAGGGAACCTGCTTTGGCAGGGGATTGGACTCAATGATCTCTGGAGGTCCCTTCCAACCCCTACAATTCTGTGATTCTGTGATTCTGTGATTCTGTGAATGTCAAAGGCTTTGCTGAAGTATAGGTAGACTATGTCAACAGCCTTTCCCTCACCCACCAGGCAAGTCACTTGATCATAGACGGATGTGAGGTTGGTCAAGCAGGAAGTAGGACCTGCCTTTCATGCACGCAGGCTGGCTGGGTCTTATCTCCAGTTGTCCTGTATATACTGAGTGATCTCCCTCAAGGTAATCTGCTCCATACCCTTTCCCAGCTCCACAGTAAGGCTGATGGGCCTGTAGTTCCCCAGATCCTCCTCATGATTCTTCTTGTAAATAAGAACCACATTGGCAAGCCTCCAGTCCTCTCAGACCTGGTTGACCAGGAACACTGACAAATAGTGGAAAGCCCAGGGCCAGTCATGCTGGAGTGCTTTTACTAGTCTTTTCCAGTGAGGCACATCTCTGCCTCCAACATGGTTCTTGAGAACTTCCTGTCACTCCAGAAATTGAGATAGATTATGTTTCTTTATAATTAGATAGCATCAGGGTGCACTGCACACCAGTGTCCATTAGGGCCTTTTCATGACTTTGATGTACAAGGCAATCAAATACATGCAGCCCAGTATACTTGGTTCTTCCTTGACTCCTCCTGACTCCTTATAGGATCTCTCTCCTCCTTGGCAGTCAGAATTTGCTCCCAGAAGGTGAATTCCTGAGGTTTTGGCTAATTGCATTATCAGTAGTTTGATTTGTGGTGAGACCTCCCATTTGATGGGTTTTCCTGCTTTCCAGATGCACAACACTAGCATCAGTGTCTCAATAATGAAGAAACCAAGAAAAAAATCTTTCATCTCCACATTGACGATAATCTTACTGAAAATCTCAGATCTCACTCCCAGTGAGAGGCCGAAGTGTAATACTTTCCTCCTCTGGAGTGGGTTCAAAGAAGGGTGACCAAGCTAGTGAGGAATCTGGAGCACAAGCCTTATGAGGAGCAGCTGAAGGAGCTGGGATAGTTCAGTTTGACATCATGTCAGTCTTATAAAGGAATCAATAAGTTTTAGTCTGGAGTATAATTGTGTGTAGCCTCTTAAAGAGCATTTTTAAACAAAACATAATTATTTTTTGTATTTTAGCTAGAAATTGGCAGAATACAAAAACTTCTTGGAAAATTATCACAGCACCAAAACTTTCTGAAAAATTGGCAACGGGGCAAAAACCTTAATAAAAGTTCTAATACTCTATTGGCAGGTATCTTATCTAATGGGTGTTGCTAACTTCATATTTTCAAGTCTGACAGGACAAGGGGATCTCTTTCTCTCCATTTTGGGAGAAGGAAAGAAAAATGACACAATTAAAATAAGGAGAGAGAATAATTTTAATACAAATGGTAAAAGAATGTAAGATAACAATAAGAAAGAATTACAATTAATAACTCAAATGGGAGAGGAGGGCTACAACCATGCTTCTTGCCGCGCTGCCAGAACCCAGAAGACTCCCTCCCATTCACCTGAAATTGGATATCATGTAGAGGTTCCTGGGAAATGTAGTACATCTCAGTGTATCTTCCTCTTGGAGAGTCACAACCCATGTGAGACTGCTGAAAAAACAGGATGTATAGCTCTGCAGTGCTCTGTGCCTCTGCACACAACAGCTTGTCACGTGATGCCTTAATATGGAGTACTGATATAATGAACACAAAGCCTCTGTCTCTTTACACCACAATTGTGGGGATTTTGTTCTGCTCCCCATCCAAAACTTCAAGGTCAGGGAGTAGAGTACTCCAAGGATAATTACTCTGTGTAGTTAGTGTAATGGGTAGAGAAAAAAAACAACTGATTTATAATATGGAAATGTTACATAGAGGGAGAAAATAATATGCAATTCAATTTTTAAACTGGAATTTGTTTCCAAGTAAATAAAATTATTTGAAAAACAATCATTACTTTGTGATTATCTACAAAAAAACTATCCAACGGTGCAATCTCATGATTTAGTTAGATTGAAATAAGCTTAAGTTCCAGAATTTCTCTTTGAGACACTTTTAGCCCTAGAATTTAAAAACTCTGAAATTTAAAAATTTGATTGTCTGGCCTGAAAGTAGTTCAGATACAATGTTTTCTTCAAAGTGTGTGCCTCTGAATAACCCATAGGATGGCGGAAACAATATGTCTTGCTCATGTCATACTCCATGTCTATCATGGAAAACAAGAAATTAAAGGCTGAAGCCTGTTGCATTGCCTCCTATGCTACTGACCTACAACACTAGCACAGCTCATTCTAAAACTGAATTATTTTTCTTCATTTTCAAAAAAGAATAAATGATCAGAACCTCTGTAAAAATCCTTGAAGCATAACATTAATTGTTTTATATTCCTCTATAGAATGAGTTTAGAGAGTGTGTCTGACAGCACATTCTAAAAAAGGAGTATATTCTAAGTAGAAAATAAATCTTCATCTTTTCTTTAGAATATCAAACTCTGAGTAATGGGATTATACCTGGTCAGTTTTCCTGAATTTTTGAAACAAATTTAATATTTCATTATTCATTGACTTTTATTTGTTTATTTATTTTTCAGCAACAGGGATCCTCCATTCAAGTTTTGCTTTTGATATTAACATGATGCACTAAGCTGTTCAATAACACACTTTATTGCTTTTCTTGTTTTCAGTTGTTTACATACCAGCAGGAGTCCAGTAATTGTGCTTACACCACATTAATTTTCTTTATCTTTCTCTGTTTGTAAAAGTAATAAAGTATTGAAAAGAAGTAGATTCATTTTATTAGGTAAACTGAATTGTTTTTTACTTAAGCTGTGATTTCATTCTGTAATTTTCTGTCTGCTTGAGCACTTGTCAATCTTAGACCAACACAGATTTCTATATTGATCTACCTCAGATTACTCTGTTTTGTCATCTATGGTAGGCGTAACAAATATTAACATTGACAAAATTCTTTGCTGGCATGTCTGCTAGCACTCTGGAGTTAGTCCATAAAATAGCTTGTCTCACAACTATTTAAAGGAAAAATTAAGAGGCACTGTTATTATCAAATCCTTAATCTTTGCAGCTAAAGCTTAAATGTGTATTTAAACCCACAGAATAATTCATGGTATACTTGTAGACAATACTGGACTCCAAGAAGAAAAGCTGGGACATTATTAACAAACATTCAATTTTCTTTGTCTATGCCTTTTCAAAGGCTGTATAATACATCTAATATGTATAATATAAAAATCTCAACTTCAAGTGAACTGCACATTTTGTATTGTATTAAAAAAAAAAAAAGAAAATTCAAGTAAAAATTTTTAAATATCTATTTAGTTTCTCTTGCATATATTATGTGATTGTTACTTCAAAGACATCTTAATCTATCACTGATTATATCTTCCATCTGAAATCCACACTTTGGAAGATTGGATCTGACCTTTGATCTTTACAATTGGAGACTCATCTCAAATGATATACACTAAGATGCAGTTATCTTCTTCCCAGAGATGGAGAATACAAAATATTTTATTGTTCAAGAGTCCATGGAAAACAATTACATTTGTGAGTAATTTGATATGGCTCACAAAGACCTTGTTGTGATGGCTTCCTTCACTTTGAATAGATCTCAGTGCAAAATACAGGATATCAAACTTTCCAACCTGGACCATAAAAGTAGTGTGGGTAAAACAGCTTTAATGAATGGACTCCTGAAGCAATAGCATCTAAGATGAGTGAAAAAACTTGTTAGTGTTTAACAAGCTCTGAAAACTTTTTTCCTTTCACTTCACTGTTTCCTTTTTCTTTTCATTTTTCACAAGAAGAAATATATCCTAGCGGATGTCCATCTAATGAGTATTTCTTGGGGACTGAGCTTTTTACTCTTTAAAAAAGGTAAGGCAGAGAGAGGCTACATACAGAGAAAACATACTATTTTCACTGGGAAATAAGTTTCTTTTGAAAAGAATGCCAGTGTTCTATTTTGACAATTGTTAAATGATGCAGTGAATTACCTAAACACTTCAGCAATCAAGGCATAATGGCAGAAACACTGAAGGTTTGGAAGTTCCGGGGATAGTTGAGAGAATATGTACTGTAGCCAAAATCAATTGATATTGCCCATATGGCAAAGGGTGCCTGCATTCATCTGGGAAACAAAAAGCCTCATCTAGCTCTTAGTGAATTCAGAAATCTTCCAGCTGGCAGTAATGAGAACTGCAAAGAGTACCTAGGATTCAGTATAATAACTACAAAAATGAAAAGAAACTATAATCAAGAGAAGCCTTCCAACAGCAATTTTGAGCACTTTCCCTCTGGTAAATATAAGAAAACAGGAAAGGCGAAATAAAGGAGAGCATACCTCAGATCATAATGTAGCTTTCAGACTAATTTTTCCTGCAGAAAACAGAACAGATAAATATGACTAATGTGCCTATGTTTTGAAATGAAGAGCTATACACATTTTCCTGTTTTCCCATTAAATTGGCACAAGATATGAACATTCAGGATGTTTGTTATGCTTTTCTTATTTAAAAAAAATAGAAAATATGAAAGACAAATTACTACTTGAGACATTCTAATAAAATATCTACAGAAATATTTCAAAAATTCCTCATTATCTTTTAAAATTGTCCTTACATTACGGTTTCTTAGAAAAGGTGATCTCAGATTCCATCCCTATTTATAGAGAAGGACAAACAGAACTGTTCAAATCTCTTAGTGAGAAGAAAACAAAACAAAATAACAGTTTAAATAATTAAATAAATAAAAACAATGTGAGGATTTGGAAGTTGAAGATGCTTTCATATCAAATGAAATATAAAATTCAAAAGTCTCATCTGTGGTCTGGAAGGACATATTATTACTGCATTATATATAAGAGCAAGAAGAAAAAAGTATTGTACAATAAAGTACAATAAGTTGATAATTATTTTTAACAGACATTAAAAGGATTTATCCACATTTATTTATTGCAAGTGATGGTAACTTAATGGACTATGTTGACTGCCTGTCCTGTGTGCCAGTGGTGCACAACTACTTGTAAATACAACTGTACTTCTATAGTTTAGAATAACTTTAAAATTCATGTCACCTATAAGTGAAGCATTTTTGTAGTTTCAGTACTTATAGCAACTGTGGTCTGAGAAAGGAAAGAAAATTAATTTAAGGTAATTTATAAGATTGTTTTTTCCTCCTCTCCTCCCTAGTCCCTTTCAAGGTATTTTTTTCTTACTCCATATGCAGCTTTGCTGAGTTTGGATATTGCATACACCTGCTCCAAATAACTGCTCTTCACCACCTTCTGAAATGTTATTAGCTCAAATATCTAACTCCTTATATACTGCATCCCAGTTCATTTGCAGCATATTTGCAAATTCATGACAGTCATATGTGTTTATAAGCCATGTTTTTTGAGTCACCTGTTCTTACATAGTGAAAGCAAAGAGAAACACGCCCTTCCTAAAAGAATGAATTTCAAGTTCAACAATAAAAAGTCTGTGTTACAGACAAAATCTGACACATTTTTCTGTTTCAGGAGTTCTCTATCAGTCAGTTTTCTGGACATCATGTAGGTTTCTCTCCTTTTTTCTCTCTTGCTGGAATCCCCAGTCCTCATTTGCTGAGCAATGACAATTCTCTTTTCATATCTTGTTCATCATATCTTCTCCCATGAGTTCCTCCTGTACCTGCAGGCTTTATTGCTATTAACACATAGTAGTAATTACTTGATCATTGTATTCTATTGGTGAGAAAACTTGTCTCCTTCATACTACTGTTCTCAAACAGTACTCTCATGGAGTGACAAAAACAAAAGTAGTAGGGCTTAATATTTTTGTTTGAGACACACACAGACACTGGATGCTGTAAGCAAAAAGATGTCAGGAAAGAAATTTTTGAAAACCATCAAAACAAATAAATCATAAGTAGGATTCCTCAAGTTACACAATTTCATTTTGTCTTAATTAGTCATAAATCAACAGATTTTATATTTCAAATTTGGAAGAAAAAATGTTTAGTACTCTTCCTAAGTAAACAACTTGTGAAGTTGAAAGAAACATGAAAAATTCTCACTACTAAATTTTACTAGAACTACTTATTTTCTTGGTCAGTGTTGCAAATCATAAAGATTAGCTAAAGTAGCCCGACATGCTATGAATTTACTCTTTTTAATCTGGAGGCATTCACTATTTAATAAACAGCAATTTTTCACTTAAAAATATTTTGAATATCCTGAAGGATTTTGTGGCATTCTCATTTATGGCTTATGCCTTTTGTGTTTATGTCCTGTATAAAGATAATTATCTGTCTGCTTAGAATGCCACCATAAGTAAACAGCAACTGTTCCACTCATAAAGAAGCAAAACTGCTTCTGACAGGTTCTTGGAGATACCAGGTAAAGCATATACAAGAAGAAGAGTTGAGCTCAGCCAGATGACAAAGAGGATCTCTGGCTATGCAGCACTCCTTCCCAAGGAACAACCTAGATCCCAAAAGCCATTCCTTCAGTGTCTGCCCCTACATGAGCCCTGGATGGCTTCACTCTGAACCCACTCCTTCTGGTCACCTGGGGTGTACAGGTGCCTGTTTTCCCTGGGCCAGCCACACCCCCTCACCAAGTGCTCAATCACCAGTTCAAGTCACAACCTAATAGTTACCCTACAGCAGTGTTTCAGAGATGTGCACTTATTTTTACATATTAAGTGCCAAATAACACTATACATAAATATTTTTTGCAAAAAGTTATTGTACCTTTCACTGACATTCTAGGTAAAGACACAGGGCAAAAATAGGTCCTTGAGAACAGAACTAACTGTGCAGAAATAGACTTGTATCTAGCTGTTAAATAAAAAAAAAAAAAAAGGCAGACAAGTGCTAATAGATGTTCTTTGCTGTGTTATCTCAAGGAATATTGAAGTTCTACTTTATCTTAAAGTCTGTAGAAATCTGCTATTACATACCAAATGGCCCTCATACCAATGAACCATTCAAATTGGAAACCATATGATCTTTCTCCAAAGGGCAGGAATGCACTGTGACCCCACATTTGTTCATATTTATGATGATCAGATACGTAATTAGTATATGCAGCCTTTTAAAAAATATATTTTTAATTTTTAAAGAGATAGCTGGACATTTGAGACCTCCTATTAATGCATAGCCTCAAATCAGACTTCAGTAAGAATCATGAATGGATACCAATGTTTTTTCAAGATCTCATAAGGTTATTTTGTCCCTTGCAATATTTGATGACTTCCTAAAGTTGTTTGTTTGTTTGTTTGTTTGTTTGTTTAATTGAGTGGAGTGAACTACAAAACAAAACACAAAAAAATGGTTCTTTTTTTCCTTAAGTGAAAATTCCTATTCCTCCTGACTCTGACTCTGAGAGGAAGACTAAAAAAAAAATGTGCCAGATGCATGTTGAAAGGTTAACACTAGACTATGTTGAAAAGACAGTAATTTATAGTAACTAATGACCAAGAGGGAGCTTCTGTTTTTTATTTACTATTTTCTTTTTTCCTGACTTTTTAGTACTTGTAATGCATATTGAGAAATAAGAAAGCCTTTTTTTATTTCTATCTTGTTTTGATCCTTTTCATTTTAAGCACAATACATAAATAAATGGAAACTTAAGTATAGTCTTCATTAATCTATTTTCATATTTGATACTTCTTAAAGAGGTATTGTGTAATAATGAAGGATAATATTGATTTTCAGAAGAAAACAAACTTAATAGGAAGAAGAAATTATACAGAAACAGCATGATCACATTGAAAAACTTTTTTCAGTGTCTGCATTGCTTCTTGAAGCTCTTTGAAGTAAGAATGTATTTTGTGGGTTTTTTTCAGCTGTCCTTCTAGCTCCAGTTCTATCACACTCCTCTGCACTTCTCTCTCTCAACCTAAAATCTATTTGCACTAGAACTTTTAAGCCTATGAGAGTCTCCCCTCCACCTTTTGATCTGATACTCTTCCACATAGAGTGGACACTAACCCTACTCCTTTGTGACCAAAAAAGGCACACTTCGTCTTACTCAGTTCTGGCCTTCTCCTTTCTCCTCTCTTGTAAGTCAGTTGTGTAGGTGTGTCTGAAAGCTTCAAGTATGGCCATCCAAATCAGGGAACCAATCTCCATAAAATCTGATTGATTAAATGTTTAAAAAGCTTTAAAAGTTGACATACAATAAATAAAGACTGAATTTTTTGACCCTCATGTGTATGCTGGCATGATGGAAGAATGGCACAGCAATGGGTGAACTAAATAGGAAAAGACTAAGAAGGCAGAACTTCTTGATTAATGAAATTATCTGTGCAAAACAAAAACCAAACAACAACTACAAAAAAGTTTTGGTGAAATTATACTTTCAGTTTTTGAGGAGATGCACCAAGTATTTAGGAAAAGTGGGAAGGTTCATTCCAACAATTATTTTTGTTACTAGTAATTTTGAATCTCATTTAGTTCACTCTTTTAATAAGTTGTTTTGAAAATTTGATTCTATGAGCATAAAAATATTCAGTGGTGTTACTGAACTGGAAATGGGTTAATTGATTATGATTTCTTTCAGAATCTGAGGGTCTGAACTGTCTATGAGGGTTTGATGGAAGGTGTTTTTTGTGAAGGAAAGAGGGAAAAGCGGAAAAAAGCTGAAACAAGTACAAAGATTATGGCTTATCCCAAATCACCATTATTTTCCTCCTTTGCATTTCAAAATTTTTTTCAGTTCTACGAATACTTTAGTATATTTTGATAAATTCTCACTGCTGTGCTTTGCACAACTGTTAATAAATTCAAGGATGACTGCTGAGCAATGTTAATTACCACAGTGGTCATCAAAAGAGGAATTTTCGTTCTGAGAAATAGCACTGTAAAACTTTCTTTAGTAAGAAACAAACATATATCTGCCAAAAAACTTTTTATTGTTTATACTTTAGATCGTAAAAGTGTCTGAACTAAGAGTCAGTCTTGAAGAACTTTTTTTTTTAAATTGAGTTTATAAAATTACTCTGTTCTACTCTCTCATTAAGTACTTGGTATTCCTAAAACTCGCTGAGATATTTAGTTTTACACAAGAAACGCTAGTTTAGACTACCAATCTAAAATGATAAAATGATAAAATGATAAAATGATAAAATGTAGATGCTATGTGCTATATATCACTCCACTATATATCATAGGCCAGTATTGCATAGACACTCTGCATGACTGCACAGGAAATAAATACAAAATTCCAAGAAAATATTGACACTGTAATATAAAATCCCAGATATCCTGCTTCTACCACTTGTGAGTGATTCCAACTTTTACTTCAAGAAGAATTTTAAAATTCTTAGAATGGGAGATCAGTAGATGGTTCAGTAAAAGGGATGCAAAAACACACTTATCAGGACTAAATATGTACTTGTAATGAACCAGCAGTGAAGGAAAACAAACAAACAAACAAAAAAAAAAAAACACCTTTAAAGCGCTTTAGAATATACAGTTTGAAACGTTTTCCAATAATTGGCTATTTAACATGTTTTTACTAGGCTGCTGTATGGATGTGGA